>NC_134398.1:25591673-26191673 GCF_050003625.1 Haematobia irritans
CTGTGGGGAATTTTATTTGCATTGATGGCATTGTGGTGATGGTGGTGGATTTTCCCCCTACACCATTCGAAGAAGTTTGATTGTTTGTATGGGTTTCTCTCATTTGCGTAAAATCTCGATCCCAGTCTGTATTTCGTAGCTCTAAGAGATTACCAGGTGGGGCTCTCAATCGGGCAACTATACTCACATATTGAGGAACATCATATTCTTGAGGACGTACAGGGCACAACACAAAACAGGCGCTATATTTCAGACTCCAATTCTCTCGAATTACCTAGAGGGAGGGATAGAGAGAAGGAAAGTGAGAAAATAATCATATTGTAATTATCAAATGTATATGGATTTCTCTCTCACACATTTATACACACACACACACACACAAAAGACTTACCTTAACTCTAGCCATAACCGTTACAGATGTATATTTCTCTCGAGGTTTTCCACCACCTCCCGTATTTGTCCAGGTTGCTGTTGTTGCATTTTTGTTCACATACCAAAAACGACACCATACACGCTCAGGACCACGGGTTTTCGTTGCACCTACTATCCTTACCAATTTAGCCCCATCCCTGCGATCGTAGTAGGCAGAGAAGACAAAAAATTTAAAACGTGTGCCATTCACAATTTGCCATGAGCCATCCGTTGGCTCAGAGCCAATTGGAAAACGTGGTAATGATTCTTCTATTTTGCTTGGTAACATCTTGCCCCATGGTATAAGAGGTCCATTTCCCCCCATCTGAGAGGCTGAGCCGAGGCCAGTGCCCCCTCCGAGGCCAGCTCCAGCATAGGCATTACCACCATTCTGGGAATTCAACAAGACACCAGCCAAACGTCCTGATCCGCCATTATTGCTTTCACCAGCATCTGTAATCACAAAAATCCACAAAAACAACAAGAACAGAAAAACCAATATAACATGAATGCTTGAACTAAAAATCACACAGACTATGAAGACAGGAGCCCAGGGAAGAAGACTAACGGTCTAAAGATGAGGCCAAGTGAACGACCATCACCCATTTGTACCAATGCATGGGAAAGTTGAACAACTTTTCATTACTTAAAAAAAAACAAAATATCCTTGAAAGGAAAAAAATAATCAAACGTAGACATATAGCCAAGTATTACACCGTTATTTACTGCCAAAAGACCAATGAAGGATTTTGCAAGGCCTTATCCGAAGGGGCCTTTGAAAATTATATCTCAAAATATCACATTTTAGTAATGCTAAATTTTATCGTACATGCTCACACCCAGACAAGGAATGTTATCATTATGTTCTCAGCAAAAAAACTTGAAGTTGTTCCAGAAACATTTTTTTAAAGCGCATCCCGGAATCTCCCAGCATTTTTTTCCACTTCCGATGCAGTCCTTTTGGACAAGTATTCGAAAGTACAAAATAAGGCTATTTTAAGTGAAAATTTTAATTTTGGACAATTAAATTTCGCCAAAACAAAATCAATAAAAAAGTTAAAAAATAATCTAATTTTACAATTATTAATCGAGCTTTTATGGACAGATTTAGATTAAGGAAGAAAACATTTAGGAATTTTCCTCTTACAAATTGAATTATCTTTTCTCCCACTGTACATCATCTTTTCATATAACTACAAGTCCCTTAATCTTATTTTTATTTCGTTTTGTTACACAGTAATGCAACAACACGAAATTTATAAATATAACCATAAATTTTATATGAAATTTATATGAAAAGATGATGTACAGTGGGAGAAAAGATGATTCAATTTGTAAGAGGAAAATTCCCAAATGTTTTCTCCATAAGAAGTTACCATAAAGAGCCCAAAATTGAGTTATCTCTCCCAGCCAGATCTATACTAAAGGCTGTGGAAAGATTCATTCGCCCGAATCGAAACATGTACAGTCCAGGCGTGTTTAGATTTGTATCTGGCGTTTTCTTGGTTTCAGGCTAACATGAAATATAAAAGGTTGGCTGATAAGTCCCCGGTCGGACACATAGATGGCGTCGCTAGTATTAAATGCATATTATTTTTATATAGTACTAACCTTCAAATGATTTGTGTCAAAATGTGAGATAGAGCGTCTTTTGTGAAGCAACTTTTGTTGTTGTGAAAAAAATGGAAAAAAAGGAATTTCGTGTTTTGATAAAATACTGTTTTCTGAAGGGACTCTACCCCAGGCAAATCAATAATAATTGATTGGTATGCAAAATTCAAGCGTGGTGAAATGAGCACGGAGGACGGTGAACGCAGTGGACGCCCGAAAGAGGTGGTTACCGACGAAAACATCAAAAACTCCACAAAATGATTTTGAATGACCGAAAAATGAAGTTGATCGAGATAGCAGAGGCCTTAAAGATATCAAAGGAACGTGTTGGTCATATCATTCATCAATATTTGGATATGCGGAAGCTCTGTGCAAAATGGGTGCCGCGCGAGCTCACATTTGATCAAAAACAACAACGTGTTGATGATTCTGAGCGGTGTTTGCAGCTGTTAACTCGTAATACACCCGAGTTTTTTCGTCGATACGGGACAATGGATGAAACATGGCTCCATCACTACACTCCTGAGTCCAATCGACAGTCGGCTGAGTGGACAGCGACCGGTGAACCGTCTCCGAAGCGTGGAAAGACTCAAAAGTCCGCTGGCAAAGTAATGGCCTCTGTTTTTTGGGATGCTCATGGAATAATTTTTATCGATTATCTTGATAAGGGAAAAACCATCAACAGTGACTATTATATGGCGTTATTGGAGCGTATGAAAAAGAAAAAACTGTTGTTCCACCAAGACAACGTACCGTGCCACAAGTCATTGAGAACGATGGCAAAAATTCATGAATTGGGCTTCGAATTGCTTCCCCACCCACCGTATTCTCCAGATTTGGCCCCCAGCTCAGATCTCAAAAGGATGCTCGCAGGGAAAAATTTGGCTGCAATGAAGAGGTGATCGCCGAAACTGAGGCCTATTTTGAGGCCAAACCTAAGGAGTACTACCAAAATGGTATCAAAAATTGGAAGATCGTTATAATCGTTGTATCGCTCTTGAAGGGAACTATGTTGAATAATAAAAACGAATTTTGACAAAAAAAATGTGTTTTTCTTTGTTAGACCGGGGACTTATCAGCCAACCTGTTAATTCAGTTTGACAAAATTTTCTATAGAAATAAAATTTTGACAAAATTTTCTATAGAAATGAAATTTTAACAAAATTGTCTATGGAAATAAAATTTTAACAAAATTTTCTATAGAAATAAAATTTTGGTAGATTATTTTTGGCTCGAGTGGCCACCATGATTATGAACTGATATGGACCAATTTGTGTGTGATTGGAGATCGGCTATGTACAACTATAGACCGATATGGACCAATTTTGGTATGGTTGTTAGCGGCCATATACTAACACCACGTTCCATAATTGAACCGGATCGGATGAATTTTGCTGAATCGATATGGACTTTTGTACGGTACGTAGAGAGCGAGAATTGAAATATGGGGGTCGCTTATATGTGGGCTATATACAACACCACATACCAAATTTCAACCGAATCGGTTGAATTTTGCTCTTCCACGAGGCCCCGGAGGTCAAATCTGGAGAACGGTTTATATGGGGGCTATATATAATTATAAACCGATGTGGACCGATTTTTGCATGGTTGTTACAGACCATATACCAACACTATGTACCAAATTTCAGCCGGATCGGATGAAATATGCTTCTCTTAGAGGCTCCGCAAGCCAAATCTGAGGGTCCGTTTATATGGGGGCTATACGTAAAAGGGGACCGATATGGCCCTTTTGCAATACCATCCGACCTACATCAATAACAACTACTTGTGCCAAGTTTCAAGTCGATAGCTTTTTCGTTCGGAAGTTAGCGTGATTTCAACAGACGGACGGACATGCTTAGATCGACTCGGAATTTCACCACGACCCAGAATATATACTTTATGGGGTCTTAGAGCAATATTTCGATGTGTGACAAACGGAATGACAAAGTTAATATACCCCCCATCCTATGGTGGAGGGTATAAAAAATTAAATTTCATCCACGCTGGGATTTCAACCTGTGCCGTTTGACTTTTTCACCCATGGAAGTTTTTTTGGGAAGGTTTTGCAACTAATTTTTATACCCTTCACCACTACTGTGGTACAGGGTATAATAAGTTTGTGCATTTGTATGTAACGCCAAGAAGGAGTAATCATAGACCAACCTTTTAGTATACGGATCGGCTTAGAATTAAATTCTGAGTCGATTTAGCGATGTCCGTCTGTCTGTCTGTCTGTCCGTCTGTCTGTCCGTCTGTCTGTCCGTCTGTCTGTCTGTCTGTCTGTTGATGTATTTTTGTGTGCAAAGTACAGCTCGCAGTTTGAGTCCGATTGTCCTAAAATTTGGTATAGGATCCTGTTTCGGCTCAAAGACGATCCCTATTGATTTTGGAAAAAATCGGTTCAGATTTAGATATAGCTGCCATATATATTTTTCACCGATATGGTCATAATTGGCGTGTATATCAACCGATCTTCCTCAAATTCCGTACATCCGAATATTCTATGAGTCACGAAAAACTTGCAAAATATCAGCAAAATCTGTTCAGATTTAGATATAGCTCCCATATATAGCTTTCGCCCGATTTACACTCATATGACCACAGAGGCCAATTTTTAACTCCGATTTGGTTGAAATTTTGCACAGGAAGTAGAATTAGCATTGTAGCCATGCGTGCCAAATTTGTTTGAAATCGGTTCAGATTTAGATATATCTCCCATATATACCTTTCTCCCGATTTACACTCATATGAGCACAGAGGCCAATTTTTAACTCCGATTTAGTTGAAATTTTGCACAGGGAGTAGAATTAGCATTGTAGCCATGCGTGCCAAATTTGGTTGAAATCGGTTCAGATTTGGATATATCTCCCATATATAGCTTTCGCCCGATTTACACTCATATGACCACAGAGGCCAATTTTTAACTCCGATTTAGTTGAAATTTTGCACAGGGAGTAGAATTAGCATTGTAGCTATGCGTGCCAAATTTGGTTGAAATCGGTTCAGATTTAGATATAGCTCCCATATATATGTTTTTCTGATTTCGACAAAAAGGTCAAAATACCAACATTTTCCTTGTAAAATCGCCACTGCTTAATCGAAAGGTTGTAAAAATGACTCTAATTTTCCTAAACTTCTAATACATATATATCGAGCGATAAATCATAAATAAACTTTTTTGAAGTTTCCTTAAAATTGCTTCAGACTTAAACGTTTCCCATATTTTTTTTACTAACATTGTGTTCCACCCTAGTGCATTAGCCGACTTAAATTTTGAGTCTATAGATTTTGTAGAATTCTATCAAATTCTTCCAGATCGAGTGATATTTAAATTTATGTATTTGGGACAAACCTTTATATATAGCCCCCAACACATTTGACGGATGGGATATGGTATCGAAAATTTAGATCTACAAAGTGGTGCAGGGTATAATATAGTCGGCCCCGCCCGACTTTAGACTTTCCTTACTGGTTTTTTGTTGATTTTTAATGGAAAAATATATTTATATTAAAATATATGACAAAAAAAATAAAATAAAAATGATGTATAACATAAAACATAATTTATTACAAAAATATTTAATAATTTAAACCAGTGTTATTCAGTTTTTCATTCATAACAATAAAGAACAACTCAGGAAGTAGTTAGAATGTCATGCGGTAGTGTCATATTAGGTTCATATCACAAACATTTAAATAGACGTTTTGATGCATCGTGTTCAATGGCGTTTGTGGCTGAGAGCGCAAAAGATTTCTGTTATGGTGCCAACAGACCCAGCTTCATCCCCAAGTGGAAGCGAAGAAGTTTTTCAATTTGTAAAAATTTGATAATAAGAAAATAAAAGTTTAACAAAAACTACTGATGAAAATGAAATTGGAAAAAAATTTTTGGTTTTTAGTTTTTTTTTTAATCTCTTCATCCAAATGAACTTCCAAGGCACAACATTTAAAGCAATGCAAAGGATCCAAAAATTAAGTACATCCATTCTATGACAAGCCCATGTAAAATTCATTGGAAATGATCCAAGTTTGCACTACTTTCGGATCACAAATTGGGGATCCAAACTACTTTTAAGGAAGCTGGTTTCTTTTTTACTGGCAATCTTTTTAATCAATATTTTGATTGACCCTTAATGAAGGCCTTCTGTTTCCGCCCTTTGCCATCCCCTACATTTCATCGCTAAAATGAATGAAAAATATTTGTGTTGAAAACTTTTTCATCAATGACTGGTTCTGGTCATTACACGAGTACTTCTAGCTGGCTTATTCGCTTGGTTGGCAACGATTCAATTGAATTTCAATCCATTGAGGTTTTTGTTTTTTGTTTCCACACTTCATTTTCCTATAATATTGAATTGCCAATGGCTACACTCGTATAGGATATGATGTGGCAGCGAGCACAGAGGAGTCTTCCTTTTTATTTGATTTGATGATGTGACCACCATGAGTTGTTGATGCATTGAGGATTATAACAGCAAAAAAAAAGATATTGTATGGGAAAACTTTATACGAAAATGAAATTAAGTAATAGATTGCACTGAGAAAAAAAATTGAAAATTATATTAAAACAAAAAGTTAAACAAGTATATATGACCGTAAGTTCGGCCAGGCCGAATCTTATGTACCCTCCACCATGGATTGCGTAGAAACTTCTTCTAAACACTGGCATCCACAATCGAATTACTTGGGTTGTGGTATCTTAAATCATTTTCTAAATTGTGAGTTAGTCCACACGTGGTATATATTAGGTATGTGTAGGTAAGTCTACAAATAAATACGAATCGATATGGACTTTTGCACGGTACGTAGATAGCCAGAATTGAAATATGGGGGTCGCTTATATGGGGGCTATATACAATTATGAACTTGATATGGACCAATTTTTGTGTGATTGGGGATCGATTTATCTGAGGGCTATATATAACTATATACCGATATGAACCTAGTTAGGCATGGTTGTTAACGGCCATATACTAGCACAATGTACCAAATTTCAACTGACTCGGATGGAATTTGCTCTTCCAAGAAGCTCCAAAACCAAATCTCGGGATCGGTTTATATGGGGGCTTTATATGATTATGGACTGATATGGACCGCTTTTGGCATGGTTGTTAAATATCATATACTAACATCACGTACCAAATTTCAACCAGATCGGATGAAGTTTGCTTCTCCAAAAGGCATCGGAGGTCAAATGTGAAGATCGGTTTATATGGGGGCTATATATAATTATGGACTGATTTCGAACAATTTTTGCATGGGTTTTGAGGCCATATATTAACACCGCATACCAAATATCAACTGAATCAGATGAATTTTGGTCTTCCAAGAGGCACCGGAGGTCAAATCTGGTGATAGGTTTATATGGGAGCTATATATAATTATGCACCGATATGGACCAATTTTTTACATGGTCATTAGAGACCATATATTTACACCATGTACCAAATTTCAGCCGGATCGGATATCAGCAAAATCTTCCATAGGAGTTTATTCCTTAAAAAATTTTCTATAGAAATAAAATTTTGGCAAAATTTCCTATAGAAATAAAACTTTGACAAAATTTTTTATAGAAATAAAATTTTGACAAAATTTTCTGTAGAAATAAAATCTTGATACAATTTTCTATAGAAATAAAATTTTGATAAAATTTTCTATAGAAATAAAATTTTGACAAAATTTCCTATAGAAATAAAATTTTGACAAAATCTTCTATAGAAACAAAATTTTGACAAAATTTTCTATAGAAATAAAATTTTGACAAATTTTCTGTAGAAATAAAATTTTCTATAGAAATAAAATGTTGACTAAATTTTCTATAGGAATAAAATGTTGATAAAATCTTTCTATATAAATATAATTGTGAAACATTTTTCTATGGAAATAACATTTTGACAAATTTTTCTTTGCAAATAAAATCTTGAGAAAATTTTCTATAGAAATAAAATTTTGACAAAATTTTCTATAAAAATAAAATTTTCACAAATTTTCTATAGAAATAAAATTTTGACAAAATTTCTATAGAAGAAAATTTTGACAAAATTTTCTATAGAAATAAAATTTTGACAAATTTTCTATAGAAATAAAATTTTGATAAAATTTTCTCTAGAAATAAAATTTTGACAAAATTTCTATAGAAAAAAATTTTGACAAAATTTTCTGTAGAAATAAAATTTTGACAACATTTTCTACAGAAATAAAAATTTGACAAAATTTCCTATAGAAATAAAATTTTGACAAAATTTTCTATAGAAATCAAATTTTGACAAAATTTTCTGTAGAAATAAAATTTTGACAAAATTTTCTATAAAAATAAAATTTTCACAAATTTTCTGTAAAATAAAATTTTGACAAAATATTCTATATAAATAAAATTGTGAAAAAATTTTCTGTGTAAATAAAATTTTGAAAAATTTATTTTTGCAAATAAAATTTTGACAAAATTTCCTATAGAAATAAAATTTTGACAAAATTTTCTGTAGAAATAAAATTTTGACAAAATTTTCTATAGAAATAAATTTTCTATGGATATAAAATTTTGACAAAATTTCCTATAGACATAAAATGTTGACAAAATTTCCAATAGAAATAACATTTTGACCAAATTTTCTATAGAAATAAAATTTTGACAAAATTTTCTATAGAAATAAAATTTTGACAAAATTTTTTATAGAAATAGAATTTTGAAAATTTTTCTATATAAATAAAATTGTGCAAAATGTTTCTATAGAAATAAAATTTTGAAAAAATTTTCTTTGCAAATAAAATTTTGACAAAATTTTCTTTGGAAATAAAATTTTGATAAAATTTTCTCTAGAAATTAAAATTTTGACAAAATTTTCTCTAGAAATAAAATGTTGACAAAATTTCTATAGAAATAAAATTTTGACAAAATTTCCTATAGAAATAAAATTTTAACATAATATTCTACAGAAATAAAACTTTGTAACAATTTGCCATAGAAATAAAATTTTTACAACATTTTATATAGAAATTAAATTTTGACAAAATTTTCTATAGAAATAAAATTTTGACAAAATTTTCTATAGAAATTAAATGTTGACAAATTTTTCTATGGAAATAAAATTTTGACAAATTTTTTCTATAGAAATGAAATTTTGGCAAAATTTCCTACAGAAATAAAATTTTGGCAAATTTTTCTATAGAAATAAAAAAAAAATAAAACTCTTAAAAAATCACCCTTTAAAAGTAGGTTTTTGAATTAGATCTTAGTAATCCCAACAATAATTTTTGCTCAATTTCATCGAAACTCAATCCTTGAAATTAAGAAGATTTTCTACGCATATTTTCAGGCGTCTATTTTTGGAGAATGCACAAGTGCTCAAAACTGTAGTAATGGTAGTTCAATAACTTTTTTAATTTCAAAGGGGATCCAAACAAATTTTAATGACTTCCCTACAAAGGGAATTAAGTGACACACATTGCAAAAAGGTGGCACAAAACTGTCAATGATTAAAAAAGTGACACATTTACCACTAAACGGCAAACATAGAAATTAGAGGGTTTCTAAAATTTTCGACTCTTAGTTTTAGGCTTCCTTGATGTGATCTTCGTATTAAATCCAGTGACGATGATGATAGTTTAATATGTTACTTACCTTGAATTTTAAATTTATTGTCATGAAGCTGCACGAAACCTAATTTATTATCATTCAGTAGACCAGCCTCCAAAAGATCATAGTCATCCTTAAATGAAAATTTCAATTTTTAAGTAACCAGAAAAAAACAGAAGAACATGGTGAAAACAAATATCATAAATTTATGGTAGGCAATTTAAGTATTACCTTAACGTTGTCATAATCTGGCATAGAATCACCAAAACGTCCGCCATAGCCACCGCCACTACGCATCATCATCATGCCACCATGAGCACGTTCGTCTATCATAAAAACCTGTAAAGAGGTTTAAAGTGGCCATAAGTATGACTTGTGTGTTTCTTTTTTTTTTTTACGTTTTGTCAAGGCCATTAAAGTCCTTTGTGTGTTTTTTTAATGGTTAAATGTGTGGGTCTATATGAACAAAAAAGTAGAAAGAAAAGATAATAGGTGTGTTTTTATAGCCTGCGCCACACTGTGGAACAGGGTATTATAAGTTAGAGCATATGTTTGCAATAGCCACAAGCAGACGAGAAAGACACATGGTGTCTTTGGCAATAATAATCAGGGTCGGCCCCTGAGTTGATCTAGCCATGTCTGTCCGTCTGTCTGTGAACACATTTTTGTGATCAAAATCTAGGTCACAGTTTAGTCTGATTGAATTCAAATTTGAGACAAATATGTGTTTTGGGTCAGAATATAACCACCCCTATTGATTTTGGAAGAAATCGGTTGAGAGTTAGATAAAACTCCCATATATATCTTTCGCGCGATTTACACTCATATGACCACACATGCCATAGTTTTACTCCGATTTACGTGAAATTTTTGACAGGAGGTAGAATTAATATTCGTACTTTGCCTTCCACATTTATTAAAACTCGTTTCAGATTTAGATCCCTTGTCAGATTTAGATCTCGCCCGATTTACACTCATATGACCACAAAGGCCATAGCTTATATCTGATTGACGTCAAATTTTGCACAGGGAGTAGAAATAATATTTGTACTATTCATGCCAAATTTAGTTGAAAGCAGTTTAGATTTAGTTATAGCTTCCACACAAATAGTTCGCCCGATTTGAAGGTCAAAATTTGATTGCGATTGACTTAAATTTTTGCCCAGAGAGTATAGCTAACATTTGAGCAATGGGTACCAAATTTGATTAAAATAAGCTCAGAGTTAGACAAAATCCTCATATATATGTTCTTTCAATCGAATTACACTGAAAAATATATTTACTTGGAATTAAAGATTACGCAACCAAAATTTTAGAATGCGCTATTTACACAACAACTATATACGAACTTAAGTTCGGCCGGGCCGAATCTTAAATATCCGTCACCATGAATCAAAAAATATAATTGTTTCCTTGGAAAACTCTTCGTCAGATTACTTGAAAATACATATATAGAAATTCAGGTGGATTTGATGACAGATGCTCTGCCCAGCAAACATATATACCAATATGGAAATCGGGAAAATTAACAAATGGGAGCTATACCAAAACATGGACCCATCCACACCATATTCGCTACACCTATTTACGGACCAAAAATACCTCTAAATTTTGAATTTCCGGCAAACAGGAAAAAAATTGCGGTGTCTCGAAGTCAAATCGGGAGATCGGACTATATGGCGGGTATATCAAAATCGATCGATACCCCCCATGTGAACCCAAAATACCTCTACATTTTGAATTTGAGGCAAATCGCATAATAATTAGGATGTCTACGCACTTAAGAGGTCAAGTCTGGAGATCGGTCTATACGAGGTAAAAACCAATTCATGAACCGATACACACCATATTTAGCGTACTTATGCGTAGACCCAAAATATCTCCCGATTTTGAATTTCAGGGAAATCGGATAAAAATTGCGGTGTCTACAACCCCAAGAAATCAAATCGGGAGATCGGGCTATATGGGGGCTATGCCAAACCATGGAACGATACACACCATATTCGCCACACTTATTTATGAACCCGAAAAACCTCTAGATTTTGAATTTCAGGCAGATCAAAATAGAGCAAGATAAAAGTTCGGATGTCTAGAAGCTCAAGAAGTCAAATCGGGAAATAGGGCTAAATGGAGGCTAAACTAAACCTTGGACCGATACACACCATATTCGGCACACCTATTTATGGACCAAAAATACCTCTAGATTTTCTAATGCAGGTAAATCGGGTAAAAATTGCAGTTTCTAGAAGACCAAGAATTAAAGTCGGGAGATCGGTCTATATGGGGCGCTATACCAAAACATGGACCTAAAATGTCTGTAGATTTCCTATTTCAGATAAATCGAATAAAAATTACGGTTTCTGGAAGACCAAGACCCCAAATAGGGTGATCGGTTTATATGGGAGCTATATCAAAGCCTGGACCGATATTGCCCATCTTCGAACTTCGCCTGCGTGCAGACAAAAGACGAATCTATGCCAAATTTCAGCTCCATTATTGAAGACGGACGGAAATATATACTTTATATATTCGGAAATTGATATTTCGATGTGCTACAAACGGAATGACAAACTTAATATACCCTCATAATAATAAGGACACATTTCTTTAAAATAATGAAATTTTTATTAAAAAAAATTTCTAAACTTTGCTTCAAAAAAAAAATTATACCCTACGCCACGCTGTCGAACAGGGTATTATAAGTTAATGCATATGTTTGCAACACCCGAAGGAGACGAGATAGACATATGGTGTATTTGGCAATATTGCTCAGGGCCGGCCCCTGAGTCGATCTAACCATTTACGTCTGCCTGTCCGTCTGTCTGTGAACACATTTTTGTGATCAAAGTTATTTCGGAAGAAATCGGTTCAGTTTTAGATATAGCACTCATATATATCTTTCGCCCGATATGCACTTATATGGGCACAGAAACCAGATTTTACCCTGATTTGCTTGAAACCTTAACCTTTCCTTACTTGTTTAGATTTTATAAGAGTGTATAAATAAAATACTTTTTTTATTATTTTATTTTAATAAAATATTGTGAAAACACACCATATGTTTGAATATCATTCGGACGAAAAACAAAATGTAGTCTTTAAATACCTCAGACTATGTAAACAATATTAGAATGGAAATGTGGTTTTTATGGTATTTAAGTCCACATGGACGCATTAGAAATTTCAAAAAGAAATCTTTGTAAAAAAAAATAACCATTTTGCGGGACACCTAACGCCATAAAAGCTTATCTTAAATGTATGACATTAGGAGACAAGAGCATTTTGCTTTAGCATTTTTATACAAAATGGCAGGTGATGGTGGGCAAAAAATGTTTATCACATAAAAAAAAACAACCTTCCCATAGGTAAAGATTTCGCTTGACTGAACTGGGACAGATTCGTTGTGATTTCTTCAACTCATTGGATGACACCTTACTATCATCTGAAAGAATCTTCCTTATTATACAATACTGACTGATAGCTTTTTCACTTCAAATCAGGTTTCTTGAATATTTTTTTATTTATTTTTTTTCAACCCGAACCCTTCTTCAAATCTAATGAAATCCGATATTTCAGGCTCACTTTGACTATTCAGTGATACCACAGTGGTGAACTTCTCTCGTATCGCTGAGTGCTGCCCGATTCTATGTTAAGCTCAATGACAAGGTGCCTCATTTTTATAGCCGAGTCCGAATGGCGTTCCACATTGGAGTGAAACCATTTAGAGAAGCTTTGAAACACTCAGAAATGTCACCAGCATTACTAAAAAATTTTTTGGTATTTCGTCGACACGGGGTTTGAACCCACGACCCTGTGTATGCAATGCGGGCATGCTAACCATTGCACCAAATTAAATGGTAGGTTTTTCACATCAAATGAGGCAAAAATTGGTCAAATCGTTTTAAAGGGTGATGCGGTCAAAATTTGGTCAAGGGAAAACGCGTGTAAATCGGTGAAATCGTTTATTTAAAAAATCAAATTAAATTTATTTTTCAAGTTCAATTAGTATAAAATTCAGGAAAAATATTCAGTTAAGCTTTCGCTTTTCCAAATCCGAATTGCCGGGCCTCACGCTTGACACCTGCCATCAGATTTTGTACAGCCACCTTGTCCACCTTCTTCGCCGCAGAAAGCCAGTTTGCCTTGAACTGCTGCTCGTCCTTAGCAGTTTTTTTGGTCTTCTTTAGGTTCCGCTTGACAATAGCCCAGTATTTCTCAATTGGGCGGAGCTCTGGCGTGTTGGGAGGGTTCTTGTCCTTGGGAACCACCTGCACGTTGTTGGCGGCGTACCACTCCATGGCCTTTTTACCGTAATGGCCAGATGCCAAATCCGGCCAAAACAGTACGGAACAACCGTGTTTCTTCAGGAAAGGCAGCAGACGTTTATTCAAACATTCTTTCACGTAAATTTCTTGGTTGACAGTCCCGGAAGCTATGAAAATGCTGCTTTTCAAGCCACAGGTACAGTTGGCTTGCCAAACCAGATATTTCTTTGCGAACTTTGACAGTTTTATGTGCTTGAAAATATCTGCTACCTTTCCCCTTCCTTTTGCCGTATAAAACTCATGTCCCGGTAGCTGCTTGTAGTCGGCTTTGACGTAGGTTTCGTCGTCCATTACCACGCAGTCAAACTTCGTCAGCATCGTCGTGTACAGCCTCCGGGATCGCGCTTTGGCCGTCTTATTTTGTTTATCATCGCGATTTGGAGTCACTACCTTCTTGTAAGTCGATAGTCCGGCTCGTTTTTTGGCTCGATGCACGGTTGTAGACGATACACCCAGCTTATTTGCGGCATCTCGGAGAGAGAGGTTAGGGTTTCGCTTGAAACTACCGGCAAATCTCTTTGTCGTCTCAGCGGCTTCCGGTTTTCGATTTCCCCCCGATCCAGACTTCCTGGCTTTCGACAAACGTTCCCCAAACACTGTAATTACATTTGTAACGGTTGATTTGGCAACTTTTAGCGATTTTGCCAGCTTTGCGTGCGAGTAGCTCGGATTTTCGCGATGCGCGAGCAAAATTTTGATACGTTGCTCTTCTTGCTTGGACGGCATTTTGACAACTGAAGAGTGAATTCCAAAATCAAAATAGGAGAAACATTCTACACACACACACACCTTCAAAATGAGGGGTGTTCAGATTTTTTAAATGTAAAATTCAAAGAAATACGTCAAGTTTATATTGACCAAATTTTGACCGTATCACCCTTTATATCTTTCGCCAGATATGTACTTATATGACCGCAGAAGCCAGAGTTTTACCCTAATTTGCTTGAAATTTTTCACAAGAAGGACCATTATTACTATAGTGAAGTATGCCAAATTTTATTGAAATCGGTTTAGATTTAGATATAGCTCCCATATATAACTTTCGCCCGATTTAGACACATATAACCACAGAGACCAAAGTTTTATTCCGATTTACTTGAAACTTTCCGATTTACTTGAAACTTTGAAGTAGAATTAAGGGTCTTGATGTGCATGTTAATTTTGATTGAAATCTGTTTAAATTTAGGTATAGCTCCCACATATATCTTTCGCCCGATTTTGTGTAATATGACCACAGAAGTCAAAGTTGTAATCCGATTTAAGTTAGATTTTGCATAGGGATAAGAATTAGCATTGTAGCTATTCGTGCCAAATTTGGTTTAAATCGGTTCAGATTTAGATATAGCTCCCATATATATGTTTTTCTGATTTCGACCAAAATGGTCAAAATACAAACATTTTCCTTGTGAAATCGCCACTGCTTAGTCGAAAACTTGTTAAAATGACTCCAATTTTCCTATACTTCTAATACATATCTATTGACCGATAAATCATAAATACACTTTTGTGAAATTGCTCAAAAATTGCTTCAGATTTACATGTTTCGCATATTTTTGTTTACTAACATTTTATTCCAACCCAGGATGTAACCGACTATAATTTTAAGTGAATAGATTTTCTAAGAAGTCTTAAATATATTGTCCGCTATGAAGCCTTAAATGTATTGTCGGTTCAGATTTAAATGCATGTATATGGGAACATAAACCTTTAATATAGCACACAACAAATTTGAAGGATTTCAGATGGTATCGTAAATGTAGATTCACAAAGTGGTGCAGGGTATAATATAGTCGGTCTTGTCCGACTTTAGACATCCTTCAATTGTTTTTATACCCTCCACTATAGGATGGGGGTATATTAACTTTGTCATTCCGTTTGTAACACATCGAAATATTGCTCTAAGACCCCATAAAGTATATATATTCTGGGTCGTGGTGAAATTCTGAGTCGATCTTAGCATGTCCGTCCGTCTGTTGAAATCACGCTAACTTCCGAACGAAACAAGCTATCGACTTGAAACTTGGCACAAGTAGTTGTTATTGATGTAGGTCGGATGGTATTGCAAATGGGACATATCGGTCCACTTTTACGTATAGCCCCCATATAAAGGGACTCCCAAATTTGGCTTGCGATTGCTCTAAGAGAAGCAAATTTCATCCGATCCGGCTGAAATTTGGTACATGGTGTTAGTATATGGTCTCTAACAAACATGCAAAAATTGGTCCATATCGGTCCATAATTACATATAGCCCCCATATAAACCGATCCACCGATTTGGCTTGCGGAGCCTCTAAGAGAACCAACTTTCATCCGATGCGGCTGAAATTTGGTACATGGTGTTGGTATATGTTTTCCGATGGCCATGCAAAAATTGGTCCACATCGGCCCATAATTATATATAGCCCCATATAAACCGATCCCCAGATTTGACCTCCGGAGCCTCTTAGAGGAGCAAAATTCATCCGATCCGGTTGAAATTTGGTACGTAGTGTTAGTACATTGTCTCTAGCAACCATGCAAGAATTGGTTCATATCGGTCCATAATTATATAAAGCCCCCATATAAACCGTTCCCCAGATTTGATCTCCGGAGTCTCTTGGAGGAGCAAAACCATGCCATAATTGGTCCATATCGGTCTATAGTTATATATAGCCGATCCCCAATCACACAAAAATTGGTCCATATCGGTTCATAATCATGGTTGCCACTCGAGCCAAAAATAATCTACCAAAATTTTATTTTTATAGAAAACATTGTCAAAATGTTATTTCTATAGAAAATTTTGTCAAAATTTTATTTCTATAGAAAATTTTGCCAGAATGTTATTTCTATAGAACATTTTTTCCAAAGTTTATTTCTATAGAAAATTTTTTCCAAATTTTATTTCTATAGAAAATTTTGTCAATATTTTATTTTGTCAAAATTTTATTTCTATAGAAACGTTAAACTTAATTATTTACGTATTTAATCGGCCTCTTTTAGTTTAATATATACCACGTATGGACTATGTGGTATATATTACGGTGTTAGGAAGTTTTAAGATACCTTGCCATCGGCAAGTGTTACCGCAACCCAAGTAATTCGATTGTGGATGACAGTCTTCAGTAGAAGTTTCTACGCAATCCATGGTGGAGGGTACATAAGCTTCGGCCTGGCCGAACTTACGGTCGTATATACTTGTTTTTTCTAATATTTTACTCCGTCCCATATTATTAGCTGATTTAAATTTAATGTCTTGAGAGTTGGTAGAAGTCTAAAATTGTTTTCAAAATTGGTTCAGAAGTAAATATATGTATATGGGAACATATATGGCACCCAACAAATTTAAAGTTCTGCATGGTACAAGATAGTCGGCTCCGCGCGACCTTAACCTTTCCTTACGTTTTTAGATTTTATAAGAGTGTATTAATAAAATACTTTTTTTATTATTTTATTTTAATAAAATATTGTAAAAACACACCATATGTTTGAATATCATTCGGACGAAAAACAAAATGTAGTCTTTAAATACCTCAGACTATGTAAACAATATTAGAATGGAAATGTGGTTTTTATGGTATTTAAGTCCACATGGACGCATTAGAAATTTCAAAAAGAAATCTTTGTAAAAAAATAACCATTTTGCGGGACACCTAACGCCATAAAAGCTTATCTTAAATGTATGACATTAGGAGACAAGAGCATTTTGCTCTAGCATTTTCATACAAAATGGCAGATGATGGTGGGCAAAAAATGTTTATCACATAAAAAAAAACAACCTTCCTATAGGCAAAGATTTCGCTTGACCGAACTGGGACAGTTTCGTTGTGATTTCTTCAACTCTTGGATGACACCTTACTCGCATCTGAAAGAATCTTTCTTATTATAATATAATGACTGATAGCAGTTTCACTTCAAATCAGGTTTCTTGAATTTTTTTTTACCAACCCGAACACTTTTTCAAATCTAATGAAATCCGATATTTCAGCCTCACTTAGACTATTCAGTGATACAACAGTGGTGAACTTCTCTCTTATCACTGAGTGCTGTCCGATTCTATGTTAATCTAAATGACAACACCCTCAAAAAAAATCGCTTCTTTAACATATGTTCCAAACATATTTTGCAGGAAGCACATATATTATTGGATACTGCCGAAACATTAATATGTTTGTTTTATGTGAGCATATTATATGTTTGGAAGCATTTTGAGTCCAAAAATAGTATATGCTTGGAAGAATTCCTCAAAGAATATTGTGCTCATTCCCTCACATAATTTTCACTTCCACGAAATTTTTGAGTTCTTCGAATCTTTTTCTGTAAACAAATATACTGTTTTTTCTTTCAAATGTCTATTCTCTTGGTTCCGAATGTCTATTCTCTTTATTCCGAATACTTATTCTAATATTCAAATTAAATAATTTTTAGACTTAAGCATATTAAGTTTTTGGCCTTATCATGAAACAGTTTTCCGAAACAACATACCAGCGGTTTCACAGAAATTGCTCTCATTTCATTCTCTCGCTGTGTTATGTTGATATCTTTTTATTCAACCCTCCCGGTTTCCGTCTCTATTTCTTTCTATATACTAACTCTCTCTCTCTCTCTCTGTCGCTCTCTGAATAAAGTATCACAACATATATATGTTTACTCGAAATTTGTAAATTTATATATGTTTACATTCACACATACTATTTTTATGAAACATTCATGCCCCAAACATAATATATTCTAAAATATTAACATATGTGTCCCAAACATTTTGTGTTAGTTTAGGAACATTACATGTTTGCACTTAAATATATTGTGTTTAAAAATTGTGCCCGAAACACATTTTGTTTATATCGGAACATATCAAAAACATATTTTTCTAACAGTGAAGGTACCTCATTTTTATAGCCGAGTCCGAATGGCGTTCCTCATTGGAGTGAAACCATTTAGAGAAGTTTTGAAACACTCAGAAATGTCACCAGCATTACTAAAAAACTTTTTGGTCGACACGGGGTTTGAACCCACGACCCTATGTATGCAAGGCAGGCATGCTTACCATTGCACCAGGGTGGTTCCCAAATTAAATGGTAGTTTTTTCACATCAAATGAGGCAAAAATTTGCTAGAGTAGTTAGAGAGTAACAGCTTGGCTTATCAGCCAAGCCTCCGGTCTAACAACGCATTTTTTTGTCAAAATTCGTTTTTATTATTCAACATAGTTCCCTTCAAGAGCGATACAATGATTATTTGCAATTTTTTGATACCAATTTGGTTCGGTTTTGCCTCAAAATAGGCCTCAGTTTCGGCGATCACATCTTCAATGCAGCCAAATTTTTTCCCTGCGAGCATCCTTTTGAGGTCTGAGAACAAGAAAAAGTCGCTGGGTGCCAGATCTGGAGAATACGGTGGGTGGGGAAGCAATTCGAAGCCCAACTCATGAATTTTTGCCATCGTTCTAAAGGACTTGTGGCACAAAAAGAAAATTACTTTTTTAGAATTTCAAAAAAAGTGCACATTGGCCCACTGTGCAACACCTGCTCTACAGTGTTTGGTATCAAATGAAAACTCTCGATGAGTACTATAAATGCAAGTGGTTTCTATTTTCGAAAGTTTCCAAAAAAAATTGTTTTAAGCAAAAGTAAAATTAATTTGCGAAATTTTAGAAAATATCGCACCAGCGCCCACTGTGCAAAACCTGCTCTAGATTTTTTGGTATCAAATGAAAGCTCTTGACGAGTATTGCAAATGGTATTGCAAATGGGCCATATCGGTCCACTTTTACGTATAGCCCCCATATAAACGGACCCCAAATTTGGCTTGCGAGGCCTCTAAGAGAAGCAAATTTCATCCGATCCGGCTGAAATTTGGTACATGGTGTAAGTATATGGTCTCTAACAACCATGCAAAAATTGGTCCACATCGGTCCATAATTATATATAGCCCCCATATAAACCGATCCCCCGATTTGGCTTGCGAGGCCTCTAAGAGAAGCAAATTTCATCCGATCCGGCTGAAATTTGGTACATGGTGTTAGTATATGGTCTCTAAAACCCATGCAAAAATTGGTCTACATCGGTGCATAATTATATATAGCCCCCATATAAACCGATCCGCCGATTTGGCTTGCGGAGCCTCTAAGAGAAGCAAATTTCATTCGATCCGGCTGAAATTTGGTGCATGGTGTTGGTATATGGTCTCTAACAACCATGCAAAAATTGGTCCACATCGGTCCATAATTATATATTGGCCCCATATAAACCGATCCCCAGATTTGACCTCCAGAGCCCCTTGGAAGAGCAAAATTCTTCCCATTCGGTTGAAATTTGGTACGTGATGTTAGTATATGGTATCCAACAACCATGCAGTAATTGGTTCCTATCAGCCCATAATTATATATAGCTTCCATATAAACCGATCCCCAGATTTGACCTCCGGTGCCTTTTGGAGAAGCAAAATACATCCGATCTGCTTGAAATTTGGTACGTGGTGATCTTATATGATATTTAACAACCATGCCAAAAGTGGTCAATATCAGTCCATAATCATATATAGCCCCCATATAAACCGATCCGGAGATTTGGTTTTGGAGCCTCTTGGAGGAGCAAATTTCATCCGAGTCAGTTGAAATTTGGTACATGGTGCTAGTATATGGCCGTTAACAACCATGCCTAACTAGGTCCATATCGGTCTATAGTTATATATAGCCCTCAGATAAATCGATCCCCAATCACACAAAAATTGGTCCATATCAAGTTCATAATTGTATATAGCCCCCATATAAGCGACCCTCATATTTCACTTCTGGCTCCCTACGTACCGTGCAAAAGTCCATATCGATTCGTAATTATTAGTAGACTTACCTACACATTCCTTTTTTGTCTAATATATACCACGTATGGACTAACTCACAATTTAGAAAACGATGTTAAGAAGTTTTAAGATACCACAACCCAAGTAATTCGATTGTGGATGACAGTCTTTCGTAGAAGTTTCTACGCTATCAATGGTGGAGGGTACATAAGATTCGGCCTGGCCGAACTTACGGCCATATATTCTTGTTTCTTCTTCATATGGGGCCGTTTTGCCGCCCTTTTGACCTTGAAACGCTTCAATAACGCCATATAATAGTCACTGTTGATGGTTTTTTTTCCCTTCTAAAGATAATCGATAAAAATTATTCCATGCGCATCCCAAAAAACAGAGGCCATTACTTTGCCAACGGATTTTTGAGTCTTTCCACGCTTCGGAGACGGTTCACCGGTCGCTGTCCACTCAGCCGACTGTCGATTGGACTCAGGAGTGTAGTGATGGAGCCATGTTTCATCCATTGTCACATATCGACGGAAAAACTCGGGTGTATTACGAGTTAACAGCTGCAAACACCGCTCAGAATCATCAACACGTTGTTGTTTTTGGTCAAATGAGAGCTCGCGCGGCACCCATTTTGCACAGAGCTTCCGCATATCCATATATTGATGAATGATATGACCAACATGTTCCTTTGATATCTTTAAGGCCTCTGCTATCTGGATCAACTTCATTTTATGGGCATTCAAAATCATTTTGTGGATTTTTTTGATGATTTCGTCGGTAACCACCTCATTCGGGATTCCACTGAGTTCACCGTCCTCCATGCTCATTTCACCACGCTTGAATTTTGCATACCAATCAATTATTGTTGATTTCCCTGGGGCAGAGTCCGGAAACTCATTATCAAGCCAAGTTTTTGCTTCCACCGTATTTTTTCCCTTCAGAAAATAGTATTTTATCAAAACACGAAATTCCTTTTTTCACAATAACAAAAATTGCTTCACAAAAGATGCTCTATCTCGCAAACTAATTGACTTACAGACGTCAAATTTTGACACGAATCATTTGAAGGTTGGTACTATATAAAAATAATATGCATTTAATAATACTAGCGACGCCATCTATGTGTCAGACCGGGGACTTATCAGCCAATCTGTTACAGCATCAGGTATCTATTCTCCGAACGTCTATTTTTTGGCACAGTAGGTTCTTACTAATTTATTAAGCTAAGCTCAAAACCTTTGGAATTATGTTATTGTTACACATAAGGGTCTAAAAATTCAGTAGATAAGTTAAACTCACTACCTGATCTCAATTTTGCATGCTGCTTATTCTCACAACCACAGTGGTGCAATGCTTAGCATGCCCTCCTTGCATACACAAGGTTGTGGGTTCGATTCCTGCCTCGACCGAATACCAAAAAGTTTTTCAGCACTGGATTATCCCACCTCAGTAATGCTGGTGACATTTCTGAGTGTTTCAAAGCTTCTCTAAGTGGTTCCAATGCTATGTGGAATGCCGTTCGGACTCGGCTATAAAAAGCAGGTCCCTTGTCATTGAGCTTAACATGGAATCGGGCAGCACACAGTGATAAGAGAAAAGTTCATCACTGTGGTATCACAATGGACTGAATAGTCTAAGTGAGCCTGATACATCGGGCTGCCAACTAACCTAACCTTATTCTCCCACAGTGGGCTCTTTTATAAACATTTTATACTTTGGATTTTTTTCTCCGTAATTTCTGTAATAAAACTTTGCTGATATAAGCAATTGATCGAAAATACAACATAATTTAATTTTCGCACAGTGGGCCAATGTATGCAAATTTATTTTCAGATTTTTTTTTAACTACATAAAATTAAATAAAAATTTTATAGAAACTAAAGCTAAACTTACCTCTGTTAATATAATCAGCCCAAATACAGCAAAAAATGCTATCACAATTAGGAAACTCATACCAGAGCGTTCTCGTGTTCCCCAATTGTGTTTTTTACCACGTTTCGAGGAAGACGATGACAGGGACATGGAAATGCGACTGCCACTAGTACTGCTACCACCGGTATCACTACCACCACGGCCATGATGATGATGGTGGTGATGATGATGATGACGTGAATCATTATGCTGGAGTTTAGTATACTTCATGTTTGGGAAATCGTTATGGCTACTATCACAATTTAATTTACTCTAGAGAAATTTAGAATTTCTTGTAAGGAATCGTAGTAGTAATATTGCAAGGACGTCAATCGATTTAGATTTGAATTCTAAATATTAGCCACCATTGATAGCTTCCGGTTGGATGGCATTCGATGTTGTATCAGATGTTGGTGAAATGGAGCCCCCCTACTAGATGTAGCCTTTTCTTTTGCAATTAAATTGTATTTACCAGTGTCTGGCTTTAAGGGGGGCTCCAAACAATTTAAAGGATATTTTATATTTGTTTGTTGATTTTATTTAGTGGTATGAAATCCTTTTGAGACTTCCCAAACGGAATTAGCTTTGGGATGCTTTTGAGACCGGATGTCTGACTTTCTTTTTGTTGGTAAACAAAAGCGTATATTTTTCTTCTCTTCTCCTATTGTCCTTTGCTTATTGCTGTTGCTGTTGTTGTTGTTGTTGGTTTGCTATCCTTTACATATGAAATTACCCAAGCATGCAACAATTGCCTCGGCAGGTTTGTTGATAAACAAGAGCCTTATGTCAAAAATGCCGGTTTGTTTTGATTATTGGGGAGAATTAAAATGGCGAGAGAGAAATGGACTGAGAGAGTCTGATTATAAACAGGTTGTTTCTCCTGGTGACTCTCACTGTCAACCCAGATTAGATATTCTCTCTCTCGCTCTTTGTTGGTTTGTGGTTATTTTTCTTTTGGATGTGTATATGGAAAATCAATAACACCCTTATTCCTCGAAACCAAAAACTATAAGTTTTATATATTTCATTATATTATTGTAGGATTTTTTTTTATTTTTTATTAATTATTTCTTGTAAATAATTGATTTTCTATTTGGCTATACTACCAACACCACTTTCACTTTATTCATTTAATTTCAGGTTTCAATTAGAACTCAATTAAGGACTTCCTGCTTTTAGTCCTTTGACTATCTTGATTTTTCTAGTTTTTTTTTTTTTTTGTGACTTCAACTTTTTCTTTATAATTTCTTGATGAATTTTCTTTTCACTTTTATTTAAATTAATTTAATTGTCTTTTTTTATAAATTTCTTTTATTTATAAATTTTTGGAAAAATTGTTTAACTTTTTCTTGTTATTTTTTGCGTTTTGTATTCTTTAGCACTTCTCGCTTTGTCTAGAAATTTTTATCAACTGTCAGTATTTTTCTTTGCGCTTCAACAGTTTTCCTTGTCACAAAGCTAACAAACACTAGCCACCCACAATAAGGACATGCGCATATCCTTGGATATGAGAACCACAGAGCATTGCCAGATAAAAATTTGTAAATGTTTGATACGTTAAAATATTGTCTAGATTTAAATGAAATGTTTGTCCATTGGGCTTGGCTCGTCTCTACACTAAAAAAAAAAACAAAAACAAGTATATACGGCCGTAAGTTCGGCCAGGCCGAATCTTATATACCCTACACCATGGATTGCGTAGAAACTTCTACGAAACACTGTCATCCACAATCGAATTACTTCGGTTGTGGTATCTTAAAACTTCTTAGCATCGTTTTCTAAATTGTGAGTTAGTCCATACGTGGTATATATTAGACAAAAAAGGTATGTATAGGTAAGTCTTCAAATAATTACGAATCGATATGGACTTTTTGCACGGTACGTAGAAAGCCAGAATTGAAATATGGGGCTCGCTTATATGGGGGCTATATACAATTATGACTGATATTGACCAATTTTTGTGTGATTAGGGATCGATTTATCTGAGGGCTATATATAACTATAGACCGATATGGACCTATTCAGGCATGGTTGTTAATGGCCATATACTAGCACAATGTACCAAATTTCAACTGACTCGGATGAAATTTGTTCCTCCAAGAGGCTCCAAAACAAAATCTCGGGATCGGTTTATATGGGGGCTATATATGATTATGGACTGATATGGACCACTTTTGGCATGGTTGTTAAATATCATATACTACCACCACGTACCAAATTTCAACTGACTCGGATGAAATTTGTTCCTCCAAGAGGCTCCAAAACAAAATCTCGGGATCGGTTTATAGGGGGCTGTAAATAATTATGGACTGATATGAACCAATTCCTACAAGGTTGTTGGATACCATATACTAACATCACGTACCAAATTTCAATCGAATCGGATGAATTTTGCTCTTCCAAGGGGCTCCGGAGGTCAAATCAGGGGATCGGTTTATATGGGGGCTATATATAATTGTGGACCGATTTCGACCAATATTTGCATGTGTGTTTGAGGCCATATATTAACACCACGTACCAAATTTCAACTGAATCAGATGAATTTTAGTCTTCCAAGAGGCTCCGGAGGTCAAATCTGAGGATCGGTTTATATGGGGCTATATATAATTATGCACCGATGTGGGCCAATTTTGGCAATATACTAAGAAAATATACTTTTTATTTAAGACAATATACTAACACCGTGTACCAAATTTCAGCCGGATCGGATGAAATTTTCTTCTCTTAGAGGCTCCGCAAGCCAAATCTGGGGATCGGTTTATATGGGGGCTATATATATTTTTTGCATGGTTGTTAAAGACCATATACTAACATCACGCACCAAATTTCAGCCGGATCGGATAAATTTGCTTCTCTTAGAGGGTCCGCAAGCCAAATCTGAGGGTCCGTTTATATGGAAATTTGGTATGTTGTGTTAGTATATGGTCTCGAACAACCATGCAGGAATTTTTCCATATCAGTCCATAATTATATGTATGGATTTGACTGCGGAGCCCCTTGGAAGAGCACAATTCATCCGATCTGGTTGAAATTTGGTACGAGGTGTTAGTATAGGGTCTCTAACAACCATGCAAAAATTGGTCCATACCGGTCTTAATTATATATATAACCCCCATTTAAACCGATCCCCAGATTTGACCTCCGGAGCTCTTGGAGGAGCAAAATTCATCCGATGCGGTTGAAATTTGGTACGTGGTGAAATTTGGTACATTGCGCTAGTATATGGCCGCTGACAACCATGCGAAAATTGGTCCATATCGGTCTATAGTTATATATAGCCGATCCCCAAAAATAAGCTACCAAAATTTTATTTCTATAGAAAATTTTGTTAAAATTTTATTACTATACAAAATTTTGTCAAAATTTTATTTCTGTAGAAAATTTTGTCAAAATTTTATTTCTATAGAAAATTTTGTCAAACTGAATTATATACCTATTTAATCGGCCTTTTTATAACCACCGCTATAGAATGGTGACGGGGGTGTAACAGTTTGTCAGTCCGTTTGTAACACATTGAAATATCGATCTCCGACTATATAAAGTATATATATTCTTGATCAGGGAGAAATTCTAAGACGATATAAGCATGTCCGTCTGTCTGTCTGTTGTAATTACGCTACAGCCTTCAATAATGGCGCTATCGTCCTGAAATTTGGCACAGATTCGTCTCCAAGTTTTGATATAGTCCCCATATAAACCGACCTCCCGATTTGGGGTCTTGGGCTTATAAAAACTGTAGTTTTTATCCAATTTGCGTGAAAATGGAAATCTAAAGGTATTTTAGGACCATCAAAAAGTGTACCGAAAATGGTTCCTATCGGTCCATGTCTTGGTATAGCCCCCATATGGACCGATTTCCCGATTTTGCTTCTTGAGCGTCTAGAAAGTGTATTTTCTATCAAATTTGCCTGACATTGGAAATCTAGAGGCATTCTAGGACCATAAAGAGGAGTGCCGAAAATAAGGTGTATCGGTCCATGTTTTGATATAGCCCCCATATAGACCGATCTCCCGATTTTATTTCCTGGGCTTCTAGAATCCGTAAGTTTAATCCAATTTACCTGAAATTTGATATCTAGAGGTACTTTAGGACCCTAAAGACGTGTGCCGAAAATGGTGAGTACCGGTCCCTGTTTTGATATAGCCACCATATAGAGCGATCTCACGATTTTACTTCTTGGTCTTCTAGAATCCGTAATTTTTACCCAAATTGGTATTCTAGGAAAATAAAGAGATGTGCCAAAATAGTGAGTATCGATCCATGTTTTGATATAGCCCCCATATAGACCGATCTCCCGATTTTACTTTTTGGTCTTCTAGAATCCATATTTTTAACCCAATTTACCTGAAATTTGAAATCTAGAGGTACTCTAGGACCCTAAAGACGTGTGCCGAAAATGGTGAGTACCGGTCCATGTTTTGATATAGCCACCATATAGACCGATCTTCCGATTTTACTTCTTGGTCTTCTAGAATCCGTAGTTTTAATCCAATTTACGTGAAATTTAAAATCTATAGGTACTCTAGGACCTTAAAGACGTGTCAGTTTTATAACAGACTTTTGACTTCCTCAAATTCCGTACATCCGAATATTTTATGAGTCTCGAAAAACTTGCAAAATATCAGCAAAATCGGTTCAGATTTAGATATAGCTCCCATATATAGCTTTCGCCCGATTTACACTCATTTGCCCACAGAGGCCAATTTTTTGCTCCGATTTAGTTGAAATTTTGCATAGGGAGTAGAATTAGCGTTGTAACTATGCGTGCCAAATTTGCTTGAAATCGGTTCAGATTTGGATATATCTCCCATATAAAGCTTTCGCCCGATTTACACTCATATGACCACAGAGGCCAATTTTTAACTCCGATTTAGTTGAAATTTTGCACAGGGAGTAGAATTAGCATTGTAGCTATGCGTGCCAAATTTGGTTGAAATCGGTTCAGATTTAGATATAGCTCCCATATATATGTTTTTCTGATTTCGACAAAAATGGTCAAAATACCAACATTTTCCTTGTAGAATCGCCACTGCTTAGTCGAAAAGTTGTAAAAATGACTCTAATTTTCCTAAACTTCTAATACATATATATCGAGCGATAAATCATAAATAAACTTTTTCGAAGTTTCCTTAAAATTGCTTCAGATTTAAACGTTTCCCATATTTTTTTACTAACATTGTGTTCCACCCTAGTGCATTAGCCGACTTAAATTTTGAGTCTATAGATTTTGTAGAAGTCTATCAAATTCTTCCAGATCGAGTGATATTTAAATTTATGTATTTGGGACAAACCTTTATATATAGCCCCCAACACATTTGACGGATGTGATATGGTATCGAAAATTTAGATCTACAAAGTGGTGCAGGGTATAATATAGTCGGCCCCGCCCGACTTTAGACTTTCCTTACTTGTTTCTGTATAAGAATGAGATCGTCTTTGAGCCGAAAAAGGACTCTATGCCAAATTTAAGGACCATTGGACTTAAATTGCGAGCTGTACACACACAAATACATATACAGACAGATGGACAGACAGACGGGCGCTAAATCGACTCAAAATTTAATTCTAAGTCGATATGTGTGCTAAAAGTCTCATACTGCTCCTTCCTGGCGTTACATAAAATCGAGTCTATGAACCGAAAAAAGACTTTACGCCAAATGTGAGGACGATCAGACATAAACTGCGAGCTGGACTTTGCATACTCAGACTTTAATTCTAAGACGATCGGTATAGAAAACGATGGGTCACACATTGCTCTTTCTGGGCGTTGCATACAAATGCACTAACTTATTAACCCTGTACCACAATTGTGGTGAAGGATATAATGAAATGAAAAAAATTATTAAAATTTTGTCCAAGAAAATGCTAAATCCCTTGTCAGGTCAAACGGCCCATACAAGCATTTGAATATAACAAAAAATAAGAAAAAACTAATTCTGATCATTTATTTGGTAAAATATCACAAAACACTACATTCGGATCTCACCTTAGGAAGTAATGAAAATTCAGACTGCTGAAATGGTGGACATCCGTCCTATGACAAGCAAACTGAAGCCTTATAAAATCTTTATCTATAAGCAAAAACAAAAAACTTTTTCGAAAAAAGCTGTAAAATTTTTCTTTTCTAATTTCACAGAAATTGAATATGGTCGCAGAAGAAAAAAATACGTATTTTTTCACCTGCCCCCAAAAAATTTGTCAGAGAAACTTTTTTTTAAACAAAATCTAAAAACAAAAAACTTATATGACCATTATTTGGACAAGTACACTGAAAAAACAGTGAACCCACCAGGAAGAAAATTTTGATTAATTTTAGAAAATTTTGAATAGTTTTAGAAATTTTTAACTAAACAGTATTACAAGCGCTGGCATCACGCCGATATCACAAAAATAGGTAAATATTTTTCGACAAATTCAAGAAAATTTATTAGACATATATAATTTTTTTCACTTTTTAAAGAAAATTTTGCAGTTTGAAGGAAAAAATTGGAGTTCAAAATTGCAAGAATGTCTTTAGTGACATACGAAGTTCATGATGGACGCGGTTGTAGTAAAATTTACAAATTTAAAGAAATAATGAACTATTTTGTGAGAAGTACGAATTTAGTAAAACTTTTTACTTCATTTGTATATAATTTTTTCCCGTCTTTTAGTTCATTTAACTAACGTACACAAAAAATTATTAGAGTAAATGAAA
Source organism: Haematobia irritans (assembly GCF_050003625.1). Classification (NCBI taxonomy): domain Eukaryota; kingdom Metazoa; phylum Arthropoda; class Insecta; order Diptera; family Muscidae; genus Haematobia; species Haematobia irritans. The sequence goes on from NC_134398.1 coordinate 25,620,988, forward strand.
CTTTCTCCAAATATAATAATTTCATGAACTAAAATATAGTTAAATTGGCTTTAGTGAAATAGTGAGTTCACTTTTTTTTGAGTGTATGGACCATGGCCAAATGATAGCCCCAAAGAAAAGTATCAACAATTGTTGCTAAGTACGACGAATACGCCATTGTCTGCAATTTTCATGGATAAGAAACCATGAAAATCGAAAAACTTAACGAGAACAACTATTTGAAATCAATTGGAAAATAATCACAAAGAATGTCCTTTAGAACATTACCCAACAAAAAAAAAAGAGTGAACAAAATTACAAATCTTCTCCCTACACATACATGCATGAAATCCTTTAAATGTGAAAACTTTTACCAATCCCATGACTGACTTTTGTTTTTTGTTTTTCGCTTGTGTGTGTGTCTAACCCCACATAAAAATTTATAGCTCTATTCCAAGATGTCCTTCCTTGTTTGTTTGTAGATTTCCAGCAAGAGGATAATACTCCCTAGGCAAACAGAAGTACTCGTTTTATAAGGATTTTTTATACCAAATGTGAATGAAACGTACTGGGAAATTGCCAACTCAAGAAAGGATGGCAGTAGATTCGATTGTTTTGGGTTCGGATTATCATAGTCTATGGATAATTGCCTTCGAATTGTTTGAACATTAAACTAACAAGTATACCTTCTAACTTTCGACATTCTTAGACGATAAGTATATGCTTGGGGAATTAGAAAGGGTGCAGCAATTGGTTTAATTTTATTTTTTGAAGGATCTGATGAATTTTGGAATTGTGGCCAAATATGTTTACAATCGATTGATACGCGCAAAAATTAAATTGTTTCCTCCGAAGCAATTTTTTTCTCTTAACGAAAACTTTTTTATGGTCCAAATAAAGCCTCTTTCCGTGTAAAACTGTTACCAATGCCATACCATCACGGCTGCCACAGTTGGTAGAATTCTATCAAAAATTTTAAATTTTTTACCTTTTGGTAGATTGGTAGAATTCTTGATGTTTTGGTGGATTTTGCAAAATATTCCTCTCCACCAAAGAGGTCCTTAATAATTTTTTTTTTATAGAAATACATTTTTGAGAGAATTTTCTATAGAAATAAAATTTTGACAAAATTTTCTATTGAAATAATATTTTGACAAAATTTTCAATAGAAATAAAATTTAGAAAAAATTTTCTATAGAAATAAAATTTTGAAAAAATTTTCTATAGAAATAATATTTTGACAAAATTATCTATAAAAATAAAATTTCAACAAAAACCTCAAAAATTTCAACAGAAATAAAATTTTGACACAATCTGCTATAGAAATAAAATTTTGACAACATTTTCTAAAAAATAAAAAAATTGACAAAATTCTCTATATATAAAAAAAAAAAACAGTGAACCCACCAGGTAGAAAACTTTCGGTTAATTTTAGAAAATGTTGAATATTTGTAGCAAATTTTAACTAAACAGTATTATAAACGTTGGCATCACGCCGATGTCATAAAAATAAGTAAATATTTGCCGACAAATTCAAGAAAATTTATTAGACATAACTAAGTTTTTTCATTTGTTAAGAAAATTTTGTAGTTGAAAGGAAAAACTTGGAGTTCAAAATTGCAAAAATGTCTTTAGTGACATACGAAGTTCATGATGGACGCATATTTGGTAAAATTTACAAATTTAAAGAAATTCTGAACTATTTTGTGGAAGACACGAATTTAGTTAATCTTTATGCTTCAGTTGAGTATATTTTTTTCCTCGGGTTTAGTTCATTTAACTAACGTACACAAAAAATTATTAGAGTAAAGAAAAATTTCTCCAAACATAATAATTCCATGAACTAAAATAAAGTTAAATTGGCTTTATTGAAATAGAGAGTTCACTTTTTTTTTTGAGTGTAGAAATAAAATATTGACAAAATTTTATAGAGAAATAAATTCTTAAAAAAAAATTCTACAAAAAATTGGCAAAATTTTCTATAGAAAATTGAATTTTTGACAAAATTTTCTATAGAAATAAAATATTGACAACATTTTATAGAGAAATAAATTCTTAAAAAAAATTCTACAAAAAATTGGCAAAATTTTCTATAGAAAATTGAATTTTTGACAAAATTTTCTATAGAAATAAAATATTGACAACATTTTATAGGGAAATAAATTCTTAAAAAAATTCCTACAAAAAATTGTCAAAGATTTTTATAGAAAATTGAATTTTTGCCAAAATTGTCTATAGAAATAAAATGTTGACAAAATTGTTTATAGAAATAAAATTTTGACAAAATAAAATTTGGCAACTAAGAGGTCCTTCATATACATTTTTGACAAAATTTTCTATAGAATGTTTTGATATTCTATAGAAAAAAAAATGTTGACGAAATTTTCTATAGATATAAATTCTTGAAAAAATTTCTATAAAAAAACTGGCAAAATTTTCAATAGAAAAATTAATTTTTGACAAATTTTTGTATAGAAAAATGAAATAAAAAATTTTCTTTTTCAGGTAAAACTCTGGCTTCTGGGGCCATATAAGTCCACATTGGGCGAAAGATATATATGGGAGCTATAGCTAAATCTGAACCGATTTCTTCCAAATTCCGCAAAGTTGTATGTAAACACACATATAGTTGACAATGGTACTACTTATACCTTAGCATTGAAAAATCGAACAGAATGTAATTCCATCAAAACTTAAACAAATAAAAGCTATTACATAGTCATCTAGTTGGTTCGTAGTGGGACAACCAGTGCTTACGACTTCCACTTACTGCGTAAGGGGTCTGTAATTAGGAATAAAAACTCATAAATTTGCTAGGCAACGTTTCTAAGCAACATTGGTTTTTGTTTGCTCGTTTTTTTTCAGTTTTCTGAAAAAATTTTTCGGGCATAAATACATTTTTATTGAGTTTTACATCTTTTTTAGATTATCAATTAATTTATATTGAGTTGTACATCCTTTCCAGATATACAGCTAGACCTCGCTTTACGTCGCAGATACGTTCCAAAAAAGTGAATTATGAGTTTCTATGGCAAACCATGCAAAGATTGGAGACAGATAACAATGCAACTTCGTAAATCTAACGACGCAAAGTGAAAACTAGTACTAATTCAGCAGGGACGCAACTTCGAAACAACGCAAAACGAAACGACGCAAAGCGAGGTTTAGGTGTATATGTGTAAAGGTAAGTGTGAAAATAATTAATTAAAATATGGAGGGATTTTCGTCCAGAAATTTAAAGCGATTAGCGCGTAAGGAAGAAAATAATTTTAGAGCGATTTCCCTGCGTCAATTAGTACCTTTCCAAGCGCCAGATTCAGGGGAGCCAGGGAGCCATGTGCCAGATTCAGGTAATATTTCTTATATAACTTTCTATTTGTATATTTATTGACTAATAACATATAATCTTTTATTTCAGATGCTGTCAAGACGGAACAGTACACAGAAAAAGATTATATAGCGGACATTAGGAAGTCGGTCAAAAACTTCAAGGGTCCCAATTCCGCAAAGTTTGTGGATAAAAAAAATGTAATGAATAAATATATACCAGTTATTATAACAGTATTACCTAGTATTAAATATTGTATTGAAATATTATTACCAAATATATATTAATTGTTATAATATATAAAACCAAAAAAATAGTTATTTAGAATATTATTTGCATATTTTTAGGAAAAAACTATAAATACATCATATTTTTATAGTTTACCGGCGAATCGGGTGGTAAACAGGGGTGCCAGACAGACGGACATGGCTATATCGACTCAGGGACCAGCCCTGAGCAATATTGCCAAAGACACCATATGTATATCTCGTCTCCATCTGGGTTTTGCAACCATATGCACCATATGCATGTGGAACGCCGTTCGGACGCTATAAAAAGGAGGTCATTGTCATTGAGGTCATTGTCATTGAGCTTAACATGGAATCGGGCAGCACTCAGTCATAAGAGAGAAGTTCACCACTGTGGTATCACAATGGACTGAAAAGTCTAAGTGAGCCTGATACATCGGGCTCCCACATAACCTAACCTAACATAACCATAAAATACCCTGTTCCACAGTGTGGCGCAGTGACAACATTTTCTAAAAAACATTTTTTGGACAAAAGTATCTGTAGAAATAAAATTTTGAAAAATTTTCTATAGAAATAAAATGTTGACAAACTCTTTTATAGAAATAAAATTTTGACAACATTTTTTATAGAAATAAAATTTTACAAAATTATCCATAGAAATAAAATGTCGACAAAATTTTCCATATAAATAAAACTTCGACTAAAATATTCTAAAAAATAAAATTTTGATGGATTTTTTTACTGTTTGGTAGATTTTTTGGTAGATTTTGCAACATATTTCTCTTCAACTAAAACGTCCATCTTAAAAAATATCATAAAATGCTGACAAAATTTTCTATGGAAATAAAATTTTGACCAAGTTTTCTATAGAAATAAAATTTTGACAAAAATTTCCATAGAAATAAAATTTTGACAACATTTTCAATAGAAATAAAATTTTGGCAAAATTTTCTATAGAAATATAATGTTGACAAAATTTTCTATAGAAATAAAATTTTGACAAAGTTTTCATTGAAATAAAATTTTGACAAAATTTTCTATAGAAATAAGATGTTGACAAAATTTTCTACAGTAATAAATTTTAACAAAATTGTATATAGAATTAAAATTATGATAAAATTTTCCATAGAAAAAAAATTTTGCCAAAATTTTCTATGGAAATAAAATTTAACAAACGAATTTTAACAAAATTTTATATAGAAGTAAAATTATGATAAAATTTTCTATAAAAATACAATTTTGACAAAATTTTCTATAGAAATAAATTTAAAAAAATTCTATATAAATAAATTTCAGACAAAATCTTCTATAGAAATAAAATGTAGAAATAAAATTAATTTAAAATGCTGAGAAATTTTTCTATAGAAATAAAATTTTGACAAAATTTCAATAAATAAAATTTTGACAAAATTTTCTATGGAAATACAATTTTGACAAAATTTTTATGGAAATAAAATTTTGACAAAATTTTCTGGAAAAATAAAATTTGGATAAAATTTGTTATAACAATATACTTTTGATAACATTTTCCATATTAACAAAATTTTGTATAGAAATGCAACTTTGACAGAAATTTGTACAGAAGTGTTACTTCTTATGATAAAATTTTCCATAGATATGAAATTTTACCACAATTTTCTATGGAAATAAATTTTTTACAATATTTCGACAAAAGTTTCCATAGAATTAAAATTTTGACAAAATTTCAATAGAATAAAATTTTGACAACATTTTCTATGGAAATAGAATTTTGAAAAAATTTTTATGGAAATAAAATTTTGACAAAATTTTCTGGAAAAATAAAATTTGGATAAAATTTTTATAGCAATATACTTTTGACAACATTTTCCATATTAACAAAATTTTGACAACATTTGGTATAGAAATGCAACTTTGACAGAAATTTGTACAGAAGTAACATTATGATAAAATTTTCCATAGAAATGAAATTTTAACACAATTTTCTATGGAAATAAAATTTTTACAATATTTCGACAAAAATTTCCATAGAATTAAAATTTTGACAAAATATACTTTTTTAAATTTTAAATTTTGTCAAAATTTTCTATGGAAATAAAATTTTGACAAAATTTTCTGGAAAAATAAAATTTGGATAACATTTTTTATAGCAATAGACTTTTGACAACATTTTCCATATTAACAAAATTTTGACAAAATTATGTATAGAAATGCAACTTTCACAGAAATTTGTACAGAATTAACATTATGATAAAAATTTTCCATAGAAATGAAATTTTACCACAATTTTATATGGAAATAACATTTTGACAACATTTCGACAAAAGTTTCCATAGAATTAAAATTTTGACAAAATTTTCCATAGAAAAAAAATTTTGACAAAATTTTTCATAGAAATAAAATTTCGACAATAAGTTCTATAGAAATAAAATTTTAACAAAATTTTCTATAGAAAAAAATGTAGCAAAATTTTCTATAAAAATAAAATTTTGACCAAATTTTCTATAGAAACAAAATGTTGACAAAATATTTAATAGAAATAAAATTTCGACAAAATTTTGTATAGAAATAAAATTTTGACAAAATTTTCTATAGAAAAAAAAAACCTGGCAAAATTTTCTATAAAAATAAACAAAAAAAAATACTATGGAATTAAAATTTTGATAAGATTTGCTATGGAAATAAAATTTTGACAATATTTCGACAAAAGTTTCCATAGAATTAAAATTTTGACAAAATTTTCCGTAGAAAAAAATTGTTGACAAAATTTTCCATAGAAATAAAATTTCGACAATAATTTCTATAGAAATGAAATTTTGACAAACTTTTCTATAGAAAAAAATGTAGCAAAATTTTCTATAAAAATATAATGTTGACCAAACTTTCTATAGAAACAAAATTTTGACAAAATTTTTCATAGAAATAAAATTTCGACAAAATTTTGTAAAGAAATAAAATTTTGACAAAATTTTCTATAGAAAAAAATCTGGCAAAATTTTCTATATAAAAACAAAAAAAAACAACCAAAAAAAATACTATGGAATTAAAATTTTGATAAGACTTTCTATGGAAATACAAGTTTGACAAAATTTTCTATAGTAGTAAAATTGTGACAAACTTTCCATAGAAATAAAATTTTTACAAAATTTTTTATAGAAATGCAATTTTTACAGAATTTTCCATAGAATATCAATCAAAGAATTAATAAAAAAATATTTTTTTTTTTGACAAACATCTAAATAATTAAATGGATTTTAATCAAATTTTTAATTGGAAATATTTAAATGATATGTTTTTTGTGTTATTATGATTCATGACTTTTCTTTACATAAAAATGTTCCTGGCCACATTTTGTCATTCCAAAATATCCATAGGTAAAATTTGAACAATAGTCAAGTGCATACTAGAATCGTAACCTTAGACTAGCAACAATTTCCAACACACATTGTCCACAAGGCACAAGTAGTCCGAGAGCAAACAAATAATTCAATGTTTTTGTTTGCTATGGTATTAGCAACCACTTTTCCAATTCATTACGGCCAGCACCAAAGACAAACCAATGGCCTTCTCAAGAAAGACAAAAGGCAGGAAAGTGTTAGCTCTTCGAACACCATAATGGCAAAGCCAAGAATAAAAACTCCAAAGTCAAAAGTTTTCACCAAGTTTTCCTATAAAACGAAAAGCCGTATTTTTTCCCCTTCTCTCTCTCCCCCTCATAAGAAGTTTCCTCCAATAGATTTCCTCAATTATGTGTGAGGACAAGGGGAGCAAATAAATAGGAATTTATTGTAGTTATTTGCCTCAATGAAATATTGCGGGGGGTTCTTTTGTTTTGGAAGGTAGTTGAGCATAGGAGCATATATCATGCAAGTCACACATGATTCCAGGGATGCATGTGAATCGGAAAATTTTTGCTATGGGCCAAAAAATAGAAAATTGTCTAGAATTGTTTGCAAAACTAAATCATCTACAATTGTTGGCCAAGTTGTAGTGGGAGGGCTAGTTTTGAAATAAAAATGTTCTGTTATTAAGTGATATTTATGAATTCCATAACTCCCACGTACCATTGAGGCGATATGTTTTGTTTCTTGAGTATAGGAATTACTATGAGTGTGGAAAATTCATTCATTTGAATAAATCGTGTTTTCCTTCATAAGGTTAGGTTAGGTGGCAGCCCGATGTATCAGGCTCACTTAGACTATTCAGTCTATTGTGATACCACATTGGTGAACTTCTCTCTTATCACTGAGTGTTGCCCGATTCCATGTTAAGCTCAATGACAAGGGACCTCCTTTTTATAGCCGAGTCCGAACAGCGTTCCACATTGCAGTGAAACCACTTAGAGAAGCTTTGAAACCCTCAGAAATGTCACCAGCATTACTGAGGTGGGATAATCCACCGCGGAAAAACTTTTTTGGTGTTCGGTCGAAGCAGGAATCGAAGCCACGACCTTGCGTATGCCAGGGGGCATGCTAACCATTGCTCCACGGTGGCTCCCATGAGCCAGCATTACTGAGGTGGGATAATCCACCGCTGAAAAATTTTTTTGGTGTTCGGTCGAAGCAGGAATCGAATTCACAACCTTGCACCACGGTGGCTCCCTTTCCTTCATAATCCACTGTGAAAGAAGTGAAGACGAACAAATCCGCTATATTATATCCTAAACGACAGTCGAAATCAAAATCTTATAGTCGATCATATATTTTATATTATAATATTTTATAGCCAAAGAATTTATGGATCTCAGCAAAAAAACAAACTTCGCCAAAAAAGTAGTGAATATGTCCTTTTTGGATGCGGAAGTCGTGCAAAATTGGCGCAGAATCGATGAATTTAACATGCACGAATGTCCACCATTTCAATAGCAGTTTCACTAAATTTGCATCACTTCTTAAGGCAGTGTTGCCAGAAGTAGGGGAAATTCCCTACATGAAGTTTTTTTTTATAATATTTTGTGTCTTGTAGTGACGTAGGGGCACAATTTAGGGCCTTTTTCACTCAACTCAATTTTTAATACTTTTTACATTTTTGTGGCTCTAGAGGAGGAAATTAGAAGCCGGTAAGGCTTGCTTTTTAATAATGTATGGATTTGAAGAAAACCTTACCACAAATCTACCAAACAAATAATTATACAGAAAATTTTGTCAAAATGTTATTCCTGTCAAAGTTTTGTCAAAACTTTATTCCTATAGAACACTTTTTCAAAAATTTATTTCTATTGAAAATTTTGTCATAATTTTATTTCTATAGAAAATTTTCTCAAAACTTTATTTCTAAAGAAAATTTTTTCAAAATTTTATTTCTGTATAAGTGTTTTCAAAATATTATTTCTATAGAAAATTTTGTCAAAATGTTATTTCTATAGAAAATTTTGTCAAAATGTTATTTCTATAGAAAATTTTGCCAAAATTTTATAGCTGTAGAAAATTTTGTCAAAATTTTATGGCTATAGAAAATTATGTCAAATACTTTTAACAAAATTTTATTTTTGTATAAACTTTTCCAAAATTTTATTTCTTTATTCTTATAGAAAATTTTGTAAAAATTTTATTTCTATAGAAAGTTCCGTCAGCATCTTATTTCTATACAAAATTTTGTCAACATTTTATTTCCATAGAAAACTTGGTCAAAATTTTATTTCTATAGAAAATTTTATCATAATTTTATTTGTAAAGAAAATTTTATCATAACTTTATTTCTATAAAAAATTTGGTCAAAATTTTTGATTTCTGTAGAAAAATTTCTCAAAATGTTACTTTATAGAAAATTTTGTCAAAATTTTATTTCTACAGAAAATTTTGTCACAATGTTATTTCTACAGAAAGTTGGTCAAAATTTTATATCTATAGAAAATTTTCTCAAAATTTTATTTCTATAGAAAATTTTCTGAGAATTTTATTTCTTTAGAAAATTTTCTCAAAATTTTATTTATTAAAAAACAACAACAATTTTATTTCTATAGAAAATTTTCTCAAAAATTTTATTTCTATAGAAAATGTTGTCATAATTTTATTTCTATAGAAAATTTTGTCCAAATTTTATTTCTATAGAAAACTTTGTCCAAATTTTATTTCTATAGAAAATTTTGTTAAAATTGTATTTTTATAGAAATTTTTACCAAAATTTTACTACTATAGAAAATGTTGTCAAAATTTTATTTCTATAGAAAATTTTACCAAAATTTTACTTCTATAGAAAATTTTGTCAAAATTTTATTTCTATAGAAAATTTTGTCACAATTTTATTTCTGTAAACAAATTTTCTTAAACTTTTATTTTTATAGATTTTATTCTCACAATTTTGTTTATAGAAACTTTTAAAAAAATTCTATTTGTATATAAACTTTTACCAAAATTTTATTTCATTACTCTTATAGAAAATTTTGTCAAAATTGTATTTCTATAGAAAATTTTATCATAATTTTATTTCTATAGAAAATTGTATCATAATTTTATTTCTATACAAAATTTTATCATAATTTTATTTCTATAGAAAATTTTCTCAAAATTTTTTTTCTATAGAAAATTTTCTCAAAATTTTATTTCTATAGAAAATTTTCTAAAAATTTTATTTCTATAGAAAAATTTCTCAAGATTTTATTCCTGTCGAAAATTTTCTCAAATTTTTATTTCTATAGAAAATTTTGTCAAAATTTTATTTCTATACAAAATTTTCTCAAAATTTTATTTCTATAGAAAATTTGGTTGAAACTTTATTTCTAAGAAAATTTTCTCACACTTTTATTTCTGTTGAAAATTTTGTCATAATTTTAATTTTTATTTTTAAAGAATTTATTCTCACAATTTTGTTTATAAATACTTTTAATAAAATTTTATTATACCCTCCACCACACTGTGGAACAGGGTATAATAAGTTAGTGCATATGTTTGCCACACCCAGAAGGAGACGAGATAAACACATGGTGTCTTTGGCAAAATGCTCAGGGTGGAATCCTGAGTCGATATAGCCAGGTTCGTCTGTCTGTGAACACATTTTTGTAATCAAAGTCTAGGCTGCAGTTTTAGTCCAACCGACTTCAAATTTGGCTCAAGTATGAGTTTTGGCTCAGAATAGAAACCTATTGATTTTGGAAGAAATCGGTTCAGATTTAGATATAGCTCCCATAAATATCTTCCGCCCGATATGGACTTATATGGCACCAGAACCCAGAGTTTTATCCTAATTTGCTTCAAATTATGCACAAGAAGAACAATTAGTACTATAGTCATGTGTGCCAAATTTTATTGGAATCGGTTCAGATTTAGATATAGCTCCAATATATATCATTCGCCCGATATGGACTAAAATGGTCCCAGAAGCCACCGTTTTACACCAGTTTGGTTGAAATTTTGCACTAGGAGTACAATTAGTTGTGTAGTCAAGTGTGCCAAATTTTATTGAAATCGGTTAAGATTTAGGTATAGCTCCCGATTCGCCCGATTTACACTCATATGACCACAGTGGCCAATCTTTTACTCCGATTTACTTGAAATTTTGCACAGGAAGTAGAATTAACATTTCAACTGTGTGTACCAAATTTGTTTGAAATCGGTTCAGATTTAGATATAGCTCCCATATATATGTTTTTTCTGATTTCGACAAAAATGGTCAAAATACCAACATTTTCCTTGTTAAATCGCCTCTGCTTAGTCGAAAAGTTGTAAAAATGACTCTAATTTTTCTAAACATCTAATACATATATACCGAGCGATAAATCATAAATAAATTTTTGCGAAGTTTCCTTAAAATTGCTTCAGATTTAAATGTTTCCCATATTTTTTTACTAACATTGTGTTCCACCCTAGTGCATTAGCCGACTTAAATTTTGAGTCTATAGATTTTGTAGAAGTCTATCAAATTCTGTCCAGATCGAGTGATATTTAAATGTATGTATTTGGGACAAACCTTTATATATAGCACCCAACACATTTGACGGATGTGATATGGCGTCGAAAATTTAGATCTACAAAGTGGTGCAGGGTATAATATAGTCGGCTCCGCCCGACTTTAGACTTTCCCTACTTGTTTTTATATAAACTTTTTCCAAAATTTATTTCTTTATTCTTATAGAAAATTTCGTAAAAATTTTGTTTCTATAGAAAGTCTCGTCAGCATCTTATTTCTATAGAAACTTTTGTCAACATTTTATTTCCATAGAAAATTTGGTCAAAATTTTATTTCTATAGAAAATTTTATCATAATTTTATTTTTATAGAAAATTTTATCATAATTTTATTTCTATAAAAAATTTGGTCAAACTTTTTGATTTCTGTAGAAAATTTTCTCAAAATCTTACGTCTATAAAAAATTTTGTCAAAATTTTATTTCTTTATTTCTTTCTTTATTTCTTTATTTTATTTCTATAGAAAATTTTGCCAAAATTTTATTTCTATTGAAAATTTTTTCAAAATGTTATTTCTACAGAAAATTTGATCAAAATTTTATATCTATAGAAAATGTTCTCAAAATTTTATTTCTATAGAAAATTTTCTGACAATTTTATATCTTTAGAAAATTTTCTCAAAATTTTATTTCTATAGAAAATATTGTCAAAATTTTATTTCTATAGAAAATTTCGTCAAAATCTTATTTCTATAGAAAATTTTGTCACAATTTTATTTCTGTTAAAAAATTTCTCAAAATTTTATTTTTATAGAATTTATTCTCACAATTTTGTTTATAGAAACTTTTAACAAAATTCTATTTTTATATAAACTTTTTCCAAAATTTTATTTCTTTACTCTTATAGAAAATTTTGTCAAAATTGTATTTCTATAGAAAATTTTGTCAAAATTTTATTTCCATAGAAAAGTTGGTCAAAATTTTATTTTGATATAGAAAATTTTATAATTTTATTTCTATAGAAAATTTTATCATAATTTTATTTCTATAAAAAATTTGGTCAAACTTTTTGATTTCTGTAGAAATTTTTCTCAAAATGTTACTTCTGTAGAAAATTTTGTCAAAATTTTATTTCTATTGAAAATTTTGTCAAAATTTTATTTCTATTGAAAATTTTGTCAAAATTGTATTCCTATACAAAATTTGGTCAAAATTTTATATCTATAGAAAATGTTCTCAAAATTTTATTTCTATAGAAAATTTTCTAACAATTTTATTTTTTAGAAAATTTTGTCAAAATTTCGTTTCTATAGAAAATTTTGCCATTATTTTATTTCTATAGAAAATTTGGTCAAAATTTTATTTCAATACAAAATTTTGTCATAATTTTATTTCTATACAAAATTTTGTCATAATTTTATTTCTATAAAAAATTCTCAAAATTTTATTGCTATAGAAAATTTTCTTAAAAATTTTATTTCTATAAAAAGTTTTCTCAAAATTTTATTTTAGTCGAAAATTTTCTCAAAATTTTAATTCTATAGAAAATTTTGTGATAGTTTTATTTCTATAGAAAATTTTGTCATAATTTTATGTCCATAGAAAATTTTGTCAAAATTTTATTTCTATAGAAAATTTTGTCAACATTTTATTTCTATAGAAAATTTTCTCCAGGAATATTTTCTAATTGGCAAACGTCTATCAAATTCTGTCCAGATCGAGTGATATTTAAATGTATGTATTTGGGACAAACCTTTATATATAGCACCCAACACATTTGACGGATGTGATATGGTGTCGAAAATTTAGATCTACAAAGTGGTGCAGGGTATAATATAGTCGGCTCCGCCCGACTTTAGACTTTCCCTACTTGTTTTTATATAAACTTTTTCCAAAATTTATTTCTTTATTCTTATAGAAAATTTCGTAAAAATTTTGTTTCTATAGAAAGTCTCGTCAGCATCTTATTTCTATAGAAACTTTTGTCAACATTTTATTTCCATAGAAAATTTGGTCAACATTTTATTTCTATAGAAAATTTTATCATAATTTTATTTTTATAGAAAATTTTATCATAATTTTATTTCTATAAAAAATTTGGTCAAACTTTTTGATTTCTGTAGAAAATTTTCTCAAAATCTTACGTCTATAAAAAATTTTGTCAAAATTTTATTTCTACAGAAAATTTGGTAAAAATTTTATTTCTATAGAAAATTTTGCCAAAATTTTATTTCTATTGAAAATTTTTTACAAATGTTATTTCTACAGAATATTTGATCAAAATTTTATATCTATAGAAAATGTTCTCAAAATTTTATTTCTATAGAAAATTTTCTGACTTTTATATCTTTAGAAAATTTTCTCAAAATTTTATTTCTATAGAAAATTTTGTCAAAATTTTATTTCTATAGAAAATTTCGTCAAAATCTTATTTCTATAGAAAATTTTGTCACAATTTTATTTCTGTTAAAAAATTTCTCAAAATTTTATTTTTATAGAATTTATTCTCACAATTTTGTTTATAGAAACTTTTAACAAAATTCTATTTTTATATAAACTTTTTCCAAAATTTTATTTCTTTACTCTTATAGAAAATTTTGTCAAAATTGTATTTCTAAGGTAAGGTAAGGTAAGGTTAGGTGGCAGCCCGATGTATCAGGCACACTTAGACTATTCAGTCCATTGTGATACCACATTGGTGAACTTCTCTCTTATCACTGAGTGCTGCCCGATTCCATGTTAAGCTCAATGACAAGGGACCTCCTTTTTATAGCCGAGTCCGAACGGCGTTCCACATTGCTGTGAAACCACTTAGAGAAGCTTTGAAACCCTCAGAAATGTCACCAGCATTACTGAGGTGGGATAATCCACCGTTGAAAAACTTTTTGGTGTTCGGTCGAAGCAGGAATCGAACCCACGACCTGTTGTATTTCTATAGAAAATTTTGTCAAAATTTTATTTCCATAGAAAAGTTGGTCAAAATTTTATTTTGATATAGAAAATTTTATAATTTTATTTCTATAGAAAATTTTATCATAATTTTATTTCTATAAAAAATTTGGTCAAACTTTTTGATTTCTGTTGAAAATTTTCTCAAAATGTTACTTCTATAGAAAATTTTGTCAAAATTTTATTTCTATTGAAAATTTTGTCAAAATTTTATTTCTATTGAAAATTTTGTCAAAATTGTATTCCTATACAAAATTTGGTCAAAATTTTATATCTATAGAAAATGTTCTCAAAATTTTATTTCTATAGAAAATTTTCTAACAATTTTATTTTTTAGAAAATTTTCTAACAATTTTATTTTTTAGAAAATTTTGTCAAAATTTCGTTTCTATAGAAAATTTTGCCATTATTTTATTTCTATAGAAAATTTGGTCAAAATTTTATTTCAATACAAAATTTTGTCATAATTTTATTTCTATAAAAAATTCTCAAAATGTTATTGCTATAGAAAATTTTCTTAAAAATTTTATTTCTATAAAAAGTTTTCTCAAAATTTTATTTTAGTCGAAAATTTTCTCAAAATTTTAATTCTATAGAAAATTTTGTGATAGTTTTATTTCTATAGAAAATTTTGTCATAATTTTATGTCCATAGAAAATTTTGTCAAAATTTTATTTCTATAGAAAATTTTGTCAAAATTTTATTTCTATAGAAAATTTTCTCCAGGAATATTTTCTAATTGGCAAACGTCAATGTTTAAAAAAATCTTCAAAAATTCCTTAATTCTTGGTTGGCAGAAAAATTAAAGGGCTTCATACGATAACTTCATCATTATTATCAAGCCATAATATATTTTACAATTTTTTTTCCATTAAATCTATTTCATATTATCTATAATTTAAATGTTTATCTCTCGAAATCAGAAATGAATGTTTTAAGAACATTCCCTTAGCTTTAATTGTGTCTCAATTACCAAGTCACAAAAGACCATTCATTGACATATTTGTCCATCCTAGGAGTATTTAAGGCAAACACTCATACGAATTGTAGACGAACAACTGTGTATGGTGAGGCAACCAAAAATCCGTGGAGGTATTTCAAATATTTGCCTAGCCTACAATGTACGAAAGGATATGCTTGGAGATTTCTATACATGAACAGCTCTTGGGCTATTAGGGAATACCTACAGTATACAGTTTTGTACAAATGCAAAAAAGAACTAAAAACGACAGAGACATGTTATGCTAACAATTGTTCTTAAATGGCCATCAGTAATGAAAGATAAATAAGATTTTGTCAGGCAATTGCACCTTTCAAAAAAAAAAAAAAACATTGAAGAGTAATTTGGGAAAACTGTATTTATTTGTCGTTTTTGGCGGTTTTGTGAATCGTGACCACTTTTTGAAAAGGACGAAATAGTAATATGGCCATTTAAAATTCTGTATAGATAGATCCCTACTTGATGGAGCAAATAGATTTTTATGTCTATTCGTGCAAAAATAATCTGATCACTAATACTTTGTTTAAATAAAAATTCTGCCATTGAAAGGAGTGGAGGATTATGTACTGCAGTTCATGGCGATAAAAATATTGATAGTCAAAAGATAAGTACGAAGAACGTAGTGTGTGGTGAGAAAAGGGTATCTGATTTTGTGATATTTGGGAATCTCTCACTTGCCCGATTTGCATGAAATTTTTATGGAATGCTGGTTTTAACCACTAGGAAAATCTTTGTTAATTTATTTTTCGTAGCAGGGGGGGGGGGGGGGGGGTTTCCCCATACACCACAAAATAAGGTACCCAGTTTTCACCACGCACTACGTTCTTTGAAAGTTTACGAAACCAGATACACTAACTCCAACATTGGTTCGGAGAGGAGAACCTCCCCTATGTTCGACTTTAAATAAATAATTTAATATGTTCTCATCTACTTGAAATTTATAGGGGACGAGAGGGGATGTCATAGAATTAATAAGTCGTACCTGATGTTTTGCTTTTTGGACGGGGGGCGGGGTCCATCCTGTATCCGACTTTTTGATAAATGGGCCTAATTCCCTCGGTTCGCATTTAGACAAAGATCCACCACATTATTCTTCGAAATTTGGTCGAGGAAGGAGGTCACTCCTTTTTTCTAGGTACAGTGAAAAATCTAAACAACTCCTATTTCCTTGAAATTTTACACTGGACGTGGGAGGAGGTTATGAAAATCATATGGGTACCCATTTTTTATATTTGAATAACGAGGGGGTACCACCACCATGCACGGCTCTTTGAAAATTGGGCTTAAATTCTCTGATTTGCTTGAAATTTTCTGGAAAGTTTACAGAGCGGCCACTTGGCATAGATTCGCCATATTTCTCGATATTTGATCTGGCAAGAGGACTTATATTTTGTCAATTTTTTTTTCTTATACTGAAACTACTAAACTTCTCCGAATTACTTGAAGTTTACAAAAGAACGTGGGAAAAGTTGTTAAACTAATACCTGATTTTGTGATATTTGGATGGGGAGGGAATCTCCCCCTTGCTTGACATTTTGCAACATGAAGTTCCTCAACTTTCTCGAAATTTTCAGAGATGGTTGAGGGTGGTCTCCAGAAAACAATTCCACAGTTTTCTGTCAAATAAATTAGAAAGTGTAAATCTATATATATAAAATTCAATCTATGTTTGTTTATTTGTTTGTTTGTTTGTTTGTATATTCCGAGTTGGCTCCGAAACGGCTGAACCGATTTACTTGAAAATTTCAGAGATCGTAGGGGGCGTTTATGTGGTGAAAATAGGGTACTTCATTTTTTGACACCTGGTCGCGGAGGGGGGCCTCCCCTTTGTCGGACTTTTTGAAAATTGGACCAAAGTTGACCGATTTGGTTGAAATTTTCGTTGAAGATTGGGGTTAGCATCTAGACAAAGATCCGCTACTTTTTATTTCGATATTTGAAGGCGGAGGGGGCCCCCCCTTTGTTCGACTTTTTTTTTAAGTACAGTGAAAAAACTAAAATTCTCTAAATTATCTGAGATTAACAGAGAACATGTGGTGAGGTTATGGAATTAATATGGGATACCCGATGATTTCATATGTGGATGGGGAGGGGGACCTCCCCCTTGCCCTACTTTTTGAAACTTGGAACAAAATTATGCGATTTGCTTTAAATTTTCATTGAATGTTGGGGTTGCCATCTAGACAAAAATCCGCTACATTATTTTTCGATATTTGGTCGGGGAGGGGGACCACCCCTTTGCCCGAATTTTTTTTTTGAAAGTTCAAACAAAACTAAACTCCCCCGACTGAAATTTTACGGAAAAAATGGGTTATGAAATTTATATCAGGTTCCTGATTTTTTAGTAAAAATAAAAGGACATAGGGAGACATCCGCTTCTCTTAAGTACATACAGGGAAACAATTAAACTTTACCGAGTTACTTGAAATTTACAGAGGACTGGGGAGAGGTTACGATATTAATAGTTGATACCTGATTTTGTGATATTTGGACGGAAGAGAGGCCGCGCTTTAGGCTTATAATTTGCTTGACATTTTCTGGGACGTTTACAAAAGATTCGCTACATCACTTTTCGATATTTGGTCGGGGAGGAGGTCCTCCTCTAAAACTGCAAAAAAAAAAATCTTAAGTTTTCTTGAAATTTACAAAAGCAGTGGGAGAAGGTTATGAACGAAGAGGCAACCTTCCTTGCCCCACACTTGAAGGAAAGTTTCAAGAATTTTCACGGAAGGTTAGGGGTGCTTTCACTACGGTGTTTGTCGATATTGTATCGGGGAAAGTGACGTAGAGAAAAATTTAAACATCGCCGATCTACTTGAAATTTACAGGGAACGTGGGAGGAGGTGATTAAATTTATACATGATTTTTAAATTAGTATATGATTTTTCGATATCTGGTTGGGGAAGGGGAAAATTGAAATAAACTTTGTCGATTTACTTCGATAGAATTTATAGGGACCATTGAGTAGTTGCGAAATTAATAACGGGTACGTGATAGTCCGATTTCAGATCGGAGTGGAGCGAAGGTGGGGAGAGGATTCCCTTTTGTCCGTTTTTTTTTTTGTTAAATTGAAAGTAGAGGGTTGTCCGTAAATGGGAACTCGGTACATAATTTTATGATTTTTGCACAGGCTTCTGCCAGACTTCTTTTTAGTAAAGAGAGGGTTCCCTTTTGTCCGCTTTTTTTCTTAAATTGAAAGTAGAGGTACATAATTTTATGATTTTTGCATAGGCTTCTGCCAGACTTCTTTTTAGTAAAGAACTTAAATTTACATGAAATTGGTAGCCAACGTAGAGGGTGCATAATTTTCCAACATTTTAGCAAATGTTAATGTGGTAAAATTTTTTACTACTTTTGCTTGTTCCGATTTATTGGATGAGAAACAGTAATTCTTTGTTTGTTATTATAATATAGTGCTTAATTTTAAGATATGTTGAGGAGAAGGACACCTTTCCTTGACAAACCACACTTAAAATTCACAAGAAATATAGAAGATACTTGAATGCAGAACATTATTAAAAAAAATTGGAGGAAAGGGTACACCCTCTCCCGCCGTATTTGTACCTATAAACGAAAAATCAAGTAGTCCGATTTGTTTAAAAGAATTCAAATCTTTTCGAATTTGTTTTCAGCACGTAGAATATAGTTGACTAAGTTAAAGCAAAATGTTCCTCCAACGCTTCGGAAGGCGCAGCGAAGCGGGTCGGGTTACGCTAGTATTCTAAAAAAATGAGTATAATAACTTTTTTTTTAAAATGTCGAATATATGTATATCCGAAAATGAAGTACCCTCTATATTGCCTTTCAATTTCATATAAATTTAAATTTTTTAAAATGAGTCACTTCCCGTGCAAATATCAAAAAATGTATATATACGCATATTCGCTTTTTTTGAGATATAAAGGACACCTGAGTGGAAGCCATTGGGTGAAAAAGGAGTTCTTTTACCAAATTTTTGAAAATCGGGCAACACACATAAAATAAAATTGTGACCAAATTTTCTACAGATATACAATTTTGACAAAACTTTCTATAGAAATAAAATATTTGCAAAATTTTCTATAAACATTTTGACAAAATGTTCTATAGAAATAAAATTTTGACAAAATTTTCTACGGAAATAAAATTTTGAAAATTTTCTAAAAAAAAATAAAATGTTGACTAAATTTTCTATAATAATAAAATTTTGACAAAATTTTCTATAAAATAAAATTTTGACAAAATTTTCTATAGAACTAAAATGTTGACCAATTTTTCTGTAGAGTGGAAATTTTGACAAAATTTTGTGTAGAAATACAATTGACAAAATTTTCTATAGAAATAAAATCTTGAGAAAATTCTGCGAACAACAAATACATGGAGAGACGAATGAACTAGATCAAATTAGGAGGTGATTCTTGCAAAATCTAAAATTTTCTGTTGAAATAAATTTTGACAAAATTTTCTGTAGAAATAAAATTTTGACAAGATTTCCCTTTGAAATAAAAGTTTGACAAAATGTTCTATAGAAATAAATTTTTGACAAAAAATTCCAAATAAGGTTTTTTAATTTGGTAGATTTTTGTTATCATTTGCTTCAAAATGTTGGTAGATTATTTCTGACAGGACTAGCGCATTTTTTGGCAGATCAAAGTTATTATACCCTGACCCTATGATCACCTCAATTTTCTATAAAAATTTTGAAAATATGTTCTATAGAAAAAAATTTTTTTAAACTTTTCTAAAGAAACAAAATATTGAAACTTTTCTAAGAAAATAAAATCTTGAAAATTTTCTACAAAAATATAATTTTGACATAATTTTCTATAAAAATAAAATTTTGACAAAATTTTCTACAGAAATAAAATTTTGGCAAACTAATTTCAAACTAAACGTTACCTTTCCATAAAAATAAAATATTGGCAAAATTTTCTATAAAACTACAATTTTGACAAAATTTTCTATAAAAATAAAATTTTAACAAAATATTCTATAGAAATAAAATTTTGAAAAAAAAATTGTACAAAAAATTTTGCCAAAATTTTCTACAGAAACAAAATATTGAAACTTTTCTAAGAAAATAAAATCTTGAAAATTTTCTATAAAAATATAATTTTGACGCAAGTTTCTATAAAAATAAAATTTTGACAAAATTTTCTACAGAAAATAAAATTTTGACAAAATTTTCTAAAGTAATAAAATCTTTACAAAATTCTGGGAACAATAAATACATGGAGAGACGAATGGACACCAAGGGCTAGATCAAATTAGGAGGTAATTGTCTATAAAAATAAAATATTGGCAAATTTTCTATAAAAGTAAAATTTGGATAACATTTTCTATAGAAATAAAATTTTGACAAAATATTCTATAGAAATAAAATTTTGAAAAAAAAATCTATAGAAAAAAATTGACAAAATTTTCTACAGAAACGAAATATTGCAACTTTTCTAAGAAAATAAAATCTTGAAAATTTTCTATAAAAATATAATTTTGACGCAATTTTCTATAAAAATAAAATTTTGACAAAATTTTCTAAAGTAATAAAATCTTTACAAAATTCTGGGAACAATAAATACATGGAGAGACGAATGGACACCAAGGGCTAGATCAAATTAGGAGGTAATTGTCTATAAAAATAAAATATTGGCAAATTTTCTATAAAAGTAAAATTCGGACAACATTTTCTATAGAAATAAAACATTGACAAAATATTCTATAGAAATAAAATTTAAAAAAAAATCTATAGAAAAAAATTTTTGACAAAATTTTCTGCAGAAACAAAATATTGAAAATTTTCTACGAAAATAAAATCTTGAAAATTTTCTATAAAAATATAATTTTGACATATTTTTCTATAAAAATAAAATTTTGACAAAATTTTCTACAGAAATAAAATTTTGACAAAATTTTCTAAAGAAATAAAATCTTTACAAAATTCTGGGAACAATAAATACATGGAGAGACGAATGGACACCAAGGGCTAGATCAAATTAGGAGGTGATTCTTGCAAAATGTACATTTCAAACTAAAAGGTACCTTTCTATAAAAATAACATATTGGCAAAATTGTCTATAAAACTATAATTTCCTATAGGAATAAAATTTTGACAAAATTTTCAATAGAAATAAAATGTTGACAAAATTTTCAATAGAAATAAAATTTTGACAAAATTTTCAATAGAAATAAAATTTTGAAGAAAAAAATCTATAGAAATAAAATTTTGACAAAATTTTCTGTAGAAATAAAATTTTGGAAAAATTTTCTATAGAAATTAAGTTTTGACAAAATTTTCTTTAGAAATAAGTTTTTGACACAATTTTCTATAGAAATAAAATTTTGAAAATAAATTCTATAGAAATAAAATTTTGACAAAATTTTCTATTCACTGTGCTCCGGCATTACTACAGCATCTCATTTTCACTATTTGCCTCGATTTAAGCGCATATGAAATACAAGCCAGCAGGACCTCATAAATTAGTTAATGATTAAATGTTCACATTTTGCGGCCACACGATACTAGCTTACAAAAGAGCAAAGCTAAATAAAATTGCACGTTCTTCTCTATGGGATACATTCGAACATGGATAATGTGGTTTAGTCATGGAATGTAAAGGAATTTCCTCAATGTAAGTGACTAAGGACATTGACTAACTATGCTATGTCTCTAATGAAGAAACTAAATCGTTTAAGTTCTCTATGCACGAAATATTAAGTCTGGTATAAGAGCACATGTGCATATTTTGTATATTGTCGTTGGATATTGTGATGACTAATCGATGATGACCACCAGTGGAAGTGAGGGCAAATTGAAGGGAAATAACATAAGTGGTAATGACACTAAATTCCATTGTATAGCTTTCATAATACACGAAAGAAATGTTAATATATTGTCGAAGACTATGTAACTTTAATTTTAGGATAGAAAATTTCTACAACATTAAAGGCAAATAATTTGAAAATAAATAAATTTAAAGAATATTTTGATTTTTTTTTTACTTCTTTTAAGTCGTACTTTTATCCACATTGTACTTAAAATAAAGATAATGATTTTTATTTTTAATTAATTTCAGTTAAGATTGTGATAAAACTCCCACAATGTTCTGAAATATGGATATGCGGTTGGGTTAGGTTATGTGGCAGCCCGATGTATCAGGCTCACTTAGACTATTCAGTCCATTGTGATACCACATTGGTGAACTGCGATATACGGTTTATCTCCCAAACCTATATCAATAATACTCCTTAAATGCTTAGTCTTACAAATTCAGTAGGGGTGGTTTAGGATATGATATATTTGGCCCCGCTTGACTTTCTACTGTACTTACTTGTTCGTTTATGGTGCAAACAAATAAGACCCCAAAAAATCTTATCGAATTAAGCGAATCTCTCATTAAGGCCTCATTGATTACAAAATGTGTTCAAATATATCTCTAATTGAGATCAACTTACATCTACGAAATGCATCTATGCATGGGCAAATCCTAAATGAGGAATTAATTCCCCGGTGTGAGTATCAGCCATCACTTTTCGAAAAAGCATCCAAAGCATTACACATTAACTTCTGGGAAATTTATAGCTTACCATATAAATTCCGGATGGCACATGGAGTTTTTCTTGTCCATAGTAGATGGCTGATACTGTTTTTTCTTTTTTTTATTTCACTACAAATGGTTAGTTGAAACGGAAGGATTGCATGATTAAACGGAAAAATAAGGACATTGCTCTTAAAAAGAGCAAGGATTAAAGGGTGGCCTTTTTTAAATTAAAATTACAGCCAAAGATAGCCATAATTTAGTAGAATTTCGGATTCGAATATTATTCCCATGGATAATGTTTTTTATACCCTCCATCATAGGATGGGGGTATATTAACTTTGTCATTCCGTTTGTAACACATCGAAATATTGCTCTAAGACCCCATAAAGTATATATATTCTGGGTCGTGGTGAAATTCTGAGTCGATCTAAGTATGTCCGTCCGTCCGTCTGTTGAAATCACGCTAACTTCCGAACGAAACAAGCTATCGACTTGAAACTTGGCACAAGTAGTTGTTATCGATGTAGGTCGGATGGTATTGAAAATGGGCCATATCGGTCCACTTTTACGTATAGCCCCCATATAAAGGGACCCTCAGATTTGGCTTGTGGAGCCTCTAACAGAAGCATATTTCATCCGATCCGGCTGAAATTTGGTATATGGTGTTGGTATATGGTCTCTAACAACCATGCAAAAATTGGTCCACATCGGTCCATAATTATATATAGCCCCCATATAAACCGATCCCGAGATTTGGCTTGCGGAGCCTCAAAGAGAAGCAAATTTCATCCGATCCGGCTGAAATTTGGTACATGATGTTGGTATATGGTCTCTAACAATCATGCAGAAATTGGTCCACATCGGTCCATAATTATATATAGACCCCATATAAACCGATCTCCAGATTTGGCTTGCGAAGCCTCAAAGAGAAGCAAATTGCATCCGATCCGGCTGAAATTTGGTACATGGAATTGGTATATGGTCTCTAACAACCGTGCAAAAATTGGTTCACATCGGTCCATAATTATATATAGCGCCCATATAAACCTATCACCAGAGTTGTGTTGCGGAGCCTCAAAGAGAAGCAAATTTCATCCGATCCACCTGAAATTTGGTACATGATATTGGTATATGGTCTCTAACAACCATGCAAAAATTGGTCCACATCGGTTCATAATTATATATAGCCCCCATATAAACCGATCCCCAGATTTGGCTTGCGAAGTCTCCAAGAGAAGCAAATTTCATCCAATCCGGTTGTAATTTGGAACATGGTGCTAGTATATGATCTTTAACAACCGTGGCAGAATTGGTCCATATCGGTCCATAATTATATGTAGCCCCCATATAAAATGTTCTCCAGATTTGACATCCGGAGCCTCTTGGAGGAGCAAAATTCATCCGATCCGGTTCAAATTAGGAACGTGGTGTTAGTATATGGTCGCTAACAACCATACCAAAATTGGTCCAATCACACAAAAATTGGTCCAAATCGGTTCATAATCATGGTTGCCACTAGAGCCAAAAATAATCTACCAAAATTTTATTTCTAGAGAAAATTTTGTCAAAATTTTATTTCTAGAGAAAGTTTTGTTAAAATTTTATTCGGTTCATAATAAAATTTTCATCATTGTCAAAATTTTATTTCTATAGAAAATTTTGTCAAAATTTTATTTCTATAGAAGATTTTGTTCAAATTTTATTCGGTTCATAATCACGGTTGCCACTCGAGCCAAAAATAATCTACCACGATTTTATTTCTATAGAAAATTTTGTTAAAATTTTATTTCTGTAGAAAATGTTGTCAAAATTTTCTTTCTATAGAAAATTTTGTCAAAGTTTTTATTTCTATAGAAAATTTTGTGAAAATTTTATTTCTGTAGAAAATTTTGTCAAAATTTTATGTCTACTTTGTCAAACTGAATTATATACGTATTGGATCGATCTTTTTTTATTTAATATATACCACGTGGACTTACATCAATTTAGAAGATGGTGTTAGGAGGTTTTAAGATACCTTGCCATCGGCAAGCGTTACCGCAACTTAAGTAATTCGATTGTGGATGACAGTGTTTAGAAGAAGTTTCTACGCAATCCATGATGGAGGGTACATAAGCTTCGGCCTGGCCGAACTTACGGCCGTATATACTTGTTTTTTTTTTTTAATTGTAAAAAAATATTTCACCAGGGAATAAAATATTTCAACTAATGTCCTCCACCCCTCCATTTCACACTTTATTGTCCAATGGCCAATATCCTGCTTACTGTGATTTATGAGAAATGACCTCAACGCTACACCAGCTAGGCATGAATGACTTGCGAACTGGTCAAAAATACCACAAACAACAAAATATGGTCCTTGTAAAAAAAAGCATCGAACTTTGCCAGGTCATTAGTTTCACGATGACAGTCATAAAAATTATATACAAATTTCCTTCTTATCACATCCGTCCTTGGCGTTGCCAGACGGCGACCTACCACACTAGTAGCTACAACATACAAAGCAAGAGGCTACAGGCTACATCCAATGAGATCAGACCAGACCAGACCACTTCCATCTTCTTGCATAAGCTTCATTCATAATTTACACGTTACCGGGAATGTATTTGACACGTTTTTACCACGAAATGCCAATGCAGGATACCAACACACACACACACTCACGCGCTCACATATACTTTGTCCTTACTCCAACTCTGTGGTATTCAAAAAAGAAATATCTCTGAATGTGGTCAAGCCAATATTTTCGATATGTATGCTTATGTTTAGGTATGGGTGTGGGTGTATGTTTCCATGGGAAAATCACATCTCAAATCCAAAACATGAAAAATACAAAACTTATTTATTGACCACACTGGCCAACGCATGGACCAGATATCTGAAGGGACGATCCAATATGGTAGTAGCCCACAGTGCAGCATATACGGAGAAAATGTCACCAAAATATTTCCAATTAAGAGGTTGTTTGATTTTGAAAATTTTTTCAATTAATAAATTACTTTATAAAATTAATAAAATTAATTAATTTATAAAATTAATCAAGATAGAAATATTAAGTTAACTAAGTCAATAATAAAACATTTTTAAATGTTTAGTTAAAAATTAATTCACACAATTAACTTTTATCAATCGAACTCAGAAGACTAAGACAGTTAAAAACAAGTAAGGAAAGTCTAAAGTCGGGCGGGGCCGACTATATTATACCCTGCACCACTTTGTAGATCTAAATTTTCGATACCATATCACATCCGTCAAATGTGTTGGGTGCTATATATAAAAGTTTGTCCCAAATACATACATTTAAATATCACTCGATCTGGACAGAATTTGATAGAGTTCTACAAAATCTATAGACTCAAAATTTAAGTCGGCTAATGCACTAGGGTGGAACACAATGTTAGTAAAAATAAGTAAGAAAAGTCTAAAGTCGGGCGGGGCCGACTATATTATACCCTGCACCACTTTGTAGATCTAAATTTTCGATACCATATCACATCCGTCAAATGTGTTGGGGCTATATATAGGTTTGTCCCAAATACATACATTTAAATATCACTCGATCTGGAAGAATTTGATAGACTTCGTCAAAATCTATAGACTCAAAATTTAAGTCGGCAAATGCACTAGGGTGGAACACAATGTTAGTAAAAAAATGTGGGAAACGTTTAAATCTGAAGCAATTTTAAGGAAACTTCGAAAATGTTTATTTATGATTTATCGCTCGATATATATGTATTAGAAGTTTAGGAAAATAAGAGTCATTTGTACAACTTTTCGACTAAGCAGTGGCGATTTTACAATGAAAATGTTGGTATTTTGACCATTTTTGTCGAAATCAGAAAAACATATATATGGGAGCTATATCTAAATCTGAACCGATTTCAACCAAATTTGCCACGCATAGCTATAATGCTAATTCTACTCCCTGTGCAAAATTTCAACTAAATCGGAGCAAAAAATTAGCCTCTATGGTCATATGAGTGTAAATCGGGGGAAAGCTATATATGGGAGCTATATCTAACTCTGAACCAATTTCAACCAAATTTGGCACGCATAGCAACAATGCAAATTCTACTCCCTGTGCAAAATTTCAACTAAATCGGAGTTAAAAATTGGCCTCTGTGGTCATATGAGTTTAAATCGGCCGAAAGCTATATATTGGAGCTATATCTAAATCTGAACCGATTTCAACCAAATGTGGCACGCATAGCTATAATCCTAATTCTACTCCCTGTGCAAAATTTCAACTAAATCGGAGCAAAAAATTAGCCTCTGTGGTCATATGAGTGTAAATCGGGCGAAAGCTATATATGGGAGCTATATCTAAATCTGAACCGATTTCAACAAAATTTGGCACGCATAGCTACAATGCTAATTCTACTCCCAGTGCAAAATTTCAACCAAATTGGGGTAAAACTCTGGCTTCTGGGGCCATATAAGTCCATATCGGGCGAAATATATATATATATATATATATGGGAGCTATATCTAAATCTGAACCGATTTCTTCCAAAATCAATAGGGATCTATTCTGAGCCAAAACACATACTTGTGCCAAATTTGAAGTCGATTGGACTAAAATTGCGACCTAGACTTTGTTTACAAAAATGTGTTCACGGACAGACGGACAGACGGACATCGCTATATCGACTCAGGAGCCCACCCTTAGCATTTTTGCCAAAGACACCATGTGTCTATCTCGTCTCCTTCTGGGTGTTGCAAACATATGCACTAACTTATAATACCCTGTTCCACAGTGTGGAGCAGGGTATAAAAATATGGGAAACATTTAAATCTGAAGCAATTTTAAGGAATCTTCGCAAAAGTTTATTTATGATTTATCGCTCGATATATATGTATTAGAAGTTTAGGAAAATTAGAGTAATTTTTACAACTTTTCGACTAAGCAGTGGCGATTTTACAAGGAAAATATTGGTATTTTGACCATTTTGTCGAAATCAGAAAAACATATATATGGGAGCTATATCTAAATCTGAATCGATTTCAACCAAATTTGGCACGCATAGCTACAATGCTAAATCTACTCCCTGTGCAAAGTTTCAACCAAATTGGGCCAAAACTCTGGCTTTTAGGACCATATTAGTCCATATCGGGCGAAAGATATATATGGGAGCTATATCTAAATCTCAACCGATTTCAATCAAATTTTGCACATTTGATTATACGACTAAGTGTTATTTTTGTACAAAATTTCAAGCAAATCGGTACAAAACTCTGTCTGCTGGGTCCATATTAGTGCATATCGGGCGAAAGATATATATGGGAGCTATATCTAAATCTGAACCGATTTCTTCCAAAATCAATAGGGTTCTATTCTGACCCAAATTAGGAACATGTGCCAAATTTGTGGCGATTGGACTTAAATTGCGACCTAGACTTTGATCACAAAAATGTGTTCACAGACGGACGGACGGACAGACGGACATGGTTATATCGACTCAGGGACTCACCCTGAGCATTATTGCCAAAGACACCATGTGTCTATCTCGTATCCTTCTGGGTGTTACAAACATATGCACTAACTTATAATACCCTGTTCCACAGTGTGGCGCAGGGTATAAAAATATGGGAAACATTTAAATCTGA
The DNA here is from genome assembly GCF_050003625.1 of Haematobia irritans. Taxonomy (NCBI): domain Eukaryota; kingdom Metazoa; phylum Arthropoda; class Insecta; order Diptera; family Muscidae; genus Haematobia; species Haematobia irritans. Next base: position 25,649,440 of record NC_134398.1, read on the forward strand.
AGCAATTTTAAGGAGACTTCGCAAAAGTTTATTTATGATTTATCGCTCGATATATATGTATTAGCAATTTAGGAAAATTAGAGTCATTTTTATAACTTTTCGACTAAGCAGTGGCGACTTAACAAGGAAAATTTTGGTATTTTGACCATTTTTGTCGAAATCAGAAAAACATATATATGGGAGCTATATCTAAATCTGAACCGATTTCAATCAAATTCGGCACACATGACTATATTACTAATTTTACTCCTAGTGAAAAATTTCAACCAAATTGGGCCAAAACTCTGGCTTCTGGGGCCATATAAGTCCATATCGGGCGAAAAATATATATGGAAGCTATATCTAAATCTGAACCGATTTCAATCAAATTTGGCACATATGACTATACTACCAATTGTACTCCTAGTGCAAAATGTCAACCAAATTCGGCCAAAAATCTGGCTTCTGGGGCCATATAAGTCCATATCGGGCGAAAGATATATATGGGAGCTATATCTAAATCTCAACCGATTTCAATCAAATTTTGCACATTTGACTATACGACTAAGTGTTATTTTTATACAAAATTTCAAGCTAATCGGGATAAAACTCTGGCTTCTGGGTCCATATAAGTGCATATCGGGCGAAAGATATATATGGGAGCTATATCTAAATCTGAATCGATTTCAACCAAATTTGGCACGCATAGTTACAATGCTAAATCTACTCTCTGTTCAAAATTTCAACCAAATTGGGTCAAAACTCTGGCTTTTAGGACCATATTAGTCCATATCGGGCGAAAGATATATATGGGAGCTATATCTAAATCTGAACCGATTTCAATCAAATTTTGCACACTTGACTATGCTACTAATTGTACTCCTAGTGCAAAATTTCAACCAAATTCGGGCAAAAATCTGGCTTCTGGGGCCATATAAGTCCATATCGGGCGAAAGATATATATGGGAGCTATATCTAAATCTGAAGCGATTTCAATCAAATTTTGTACACTTGACTATACGACTAAGTGTTATGTTTGTGCAAAATTTCAAGCAAATCAGGGTAAAACTCTGGCTTCTGGGTCCATATAAGTACATATCGGGCGAAAGATATATATGGGAGCTATATCTAAATCTGAACCGATTTCTTCCAAAATCAATAGGGTTCTATTCTGACCCAAATTAGGGACATGTGCCAAATTTGAAGGCGATTGGACTTAAATTGCGACCTAGACTTTGATCACAGACGGACGGACGGACGGACGGACAGACGGTGCATTATTGCCAAAGACACCATGTGTCTTTGGCGTCTCCTTCTGGGTGTTGCAAACATATACACTAACTTGTAATACCCTGTTCCACAGTATGGCGCAGGGTATACAAATTTAATAACTAAGCCAACCTATCATAGTATCTACCTTTATGATTTAAATATTAATCCTATGGCACTTAAATATCGCTTTAATTAAACAATATCAATCATACGGCGCCTAGGCGTATTAGTGATCTAACTCAATATATAAATCAATGTTGATCATACGATCCCATGTCTCAATCTCTAAAGCCTTTGAGGACAACGAATTATCGAGCGATTAGATAAATGTAAGGTGATTATAGGATATTAATTTGGGCCAACTTTGACCAAGATCGGTTAATATACAAGTGTATTCAAATTTGAGAAAACTGGAATAAGGGCATCGATATGTATTGCCCGTTTTTCAAAAATTTAGCCCTTATAACTTTATTTCTGACAATAATAGTCTTAGATAGTAACCAATCTTACTCAAATTTAGCACAAGCTAACATTCTGTGGTATCAACCAAACCTGGAAAATTTCATCCAAATCAGTTCAGATTTAGATATAGCTCCCATATATATGCATCGCTCAATTTTCCCAAATTTTCCCATAAGACTCTTATTTATTAACTAATGTTACTCAATACTTTAATATTGAAGTATTAGCCGATCGTTGTTAGACTTACATGTAGCTCTTACACAAAATATATTTCCCACGTTTCATAAATTTTGATTTATTACCCACACTAATTTAGCGATTTCCTCTAATCCAGGGTATAATAACTTTGATCTGCCAAAAAATATGCCTGCCAGAAATATCGATTTTAGATGCCACAAAATATATACCGATCGACTCAGAATCACCTCGTGAGTCGATTTAGCCATGTATTTGTTGTTCGCAGGATCCCGGTCGCAATTATTTAATAATGGACTCAATATTAGTTGCATACTAACTCTGTAGGTTCATAATCAACTATAGTTCCTAATGACAGACATTTCTGTTTAGATTGTGATAAAACTCCCATAACCGTGTACCCCTTAATGCTCTTAAATACGGAAATGCGGTTTATCTCCCAAACCTATAACATTGATACCCCGCAAACTATGTTTACTAACTCAGTAGGCGTGGTTTAGGGTATGATACTCTTATAGTCGGCCCGGCTGACTTTCTACTTTACTCACTTGTTTTTATATCCTCCTTGATGGGGGTATATTAACTTTGTCATTCCGTTTGTAACACATCGAAATATTGCTCTAAGACCCCATAAAGTATATATATTCTGGGTCGTGGTGAAATTCTGAATCGATCTAAGCATGTCCGTCTGTTGAAATCACGCTAACTTCCGAACGAAACAAGCTATCGACTTGAAACTTGGCACAAGTAGTTGTTATTGATGTAGGTCGGATGGTATTGAAAATGGGCCATATCGGTCCACTTTTATGTATAGCCCCCATATAAACGGACCCCAAAATTTGGCTTGCGATTGCTCTAAGAGAAGCAAATTTCATCCGATCCGGCTGAAATTTGGTACATAATGTTAGTATATGGTCTCTAACAACCACGCAAAAATTGGTCCATATCGGTCCACTTTTACATATAGCCCCCATATAAAAGGACCCCCAAATTTGGCTTGCGAATGCTCTAATAGAAGCAAATTTCATCCGATCCGGCTGAAATTTGGTACATGGTGTTATTATATGGTCTCTAACAACCATGCAAAAATTGGTCCACATCGGTCCATAATTATATATAGCCCCCATATAAACCGATCCCCCGATTTGGCATGCGGAGCCTCTAAGAGAAGCCAATTTCATCCGATCCGGCTGAAATTTGGTATATGGTGTTGGTATATGTTTTCTAATGACCATGCTAAAATTGGTCCACATCGTCTCATAATTATATATAGCCCCCATATAAACCGATCCCTAGATTTGACCTCCGGAGCCTCTTAGAGGAGCAAAAGTCATCCGATCCGATTGAAATTTGGTCCATGGTGTTAGTATATTGTCTCTAACAACCATGCCAAAATTGGTCCATATCGGTCCATAATTATATATAGCCCCCATATAAGCCGATCCCCAGATTTGACCTCCGGAGACTCTTAGAGGAGCAAAAGTCATCCGATCCGGTTGAAATTTGCAACGTAGTGTTGGTATATGTTCTCTAATGACCATGCAAGAATTAGTCCATATCGGTCCATAATTATATATAGCCCCAATATAAATCGATCCCCAGATTTGTCCTCCGGAGCCTCTTGGAGGAGTAAAATTCATCCGATCCGGATGAATTTTGGAACGTGGTGTTAGAATGTGGTCTCCAACAAAGACGCAAGAATTGGTCCATAATTATATATAACCCCCATATAAACCGTTCCCCAGATTTGATCTCCGGAGCCTCTTAGAGGAGCAAAGTGGTGTTAGTATAAGGCCGCTAATAACCATGCCAAAATTGGTCCATATCGGTCTATAGTTATATATAGGCGATCCCCAATCACACAAAAATTGGTCCTTATCGGTTCATAATTATGGTTGCCACTCGAGCCAAAAATAATCTACCAAAATTTCATTTTTATGGAAAATATTGTCAAAATGTTATTTCTATAGAAAATTTTGTCAAAATTTTATTTCTATAGAAAATTTTGTCAAAATTTTATTTCTATAGAAAATTTTGTCAAATTTTTATTTCTATAGAACATTTTGTCAAAATTTTATTTCTATAGAAAATTTTGTCAGAATTTTATTTCTATAGAAACTTTAAACTTAATTATATACGTATTTAATCGGCCTTTTTTAGTTTAATAGATACCACGTATGGACTATGTGGTATATATTACGGTGTTAGGAAGTTTTAAGATACACACAAAAAAATTTTTTCTGATTCAATCACGAAATTAATTGATCCAATTAATTTTTTAATTGAAATGTCTTCAATCACAGAAATGATAGTATCAATTAAAAAATTAATTGACAGTCAATTAAAAAATTAATTGATCCAATTTAATATTTAATTGATACTATTAATTTGTGTGATTGATTTTTATTTCAATTAAAAAATTTGTTGAAACAATTAAATTTTTAATTGAATATTTTTTAAAACTCAATTAAGATTTTAATTGGAAAAATTTTTGTGAAATTTTTTTCTGTGTACCTTGCCATCGGCAAGTGTTACTGCAGCCCAAGTAATTCGATTGTGGATGACAATCTTCAGTAGAAGTTTCTACGAAATCCATGGTGGAGGGTTCATAAGCTTCGGCCTGGCCGAACTTACGGCTGTATATACTTGTTCATATTTTTAATGGGTAATTTTAATTTTATTGTTTCAAATGGATTAAAAACATAGTAAGAATTAATAAAATGGTAAAAATTATTAAAATTTTGTCGAAAAAATACTAAATCCAATTTAGAAAAATTGCAATTTTGTGAAAATATTTGAGGTCAAACGTTTCAGACAAGCATAGAATGCATTAAAAATTATAAAAAGTTATAAAAATTATTTATTTGGCAAAATATAACAAAATATTTGTTTAATTCACTTCCAAAACATTGAATTCGAATCACACCTTAAGAAGTGATGCAAATTTAGTGCAATGGCTTCTTTATCAATTTTGCACCACTTCCGGATCTAAAAAGAACATGTTCGTTACTTTTTTGGCGGCGCTTTGTGTTTTGTTGGGATATTCCATTCGTCATCGAAGGTAAACACAGGGTGAGAAAAAAATTCTTCTGCTGTATTTACATTAAAATAAATACGGAAGAACAATATTTCAAATTGACTAATTTCAATTTTTTGCAAACCACTGTTATCCTCATCAACTCCCACATTCCATTCAGACCAAAGTCAATCCTTCACATATCTCTGAACCTCTATGCGCGCATGTGTGTGTGTGTGGTCAGCAGATGTGAATGTAGTCAAATTTAACACAAAATTACCATATTTTGATTTAATGCCAATACACCAATAAGAGAAGAGAAAAGACAAAAATAAAACGAATATAAAATACATTCAACGGACAAGAGATACCAGTCATGCCCAGCAGGCATGCGGTCATCCATATGAATAAGGTAAATGCCATGATTCCCTGGCCAAGGGCCACAGTAACGCAGTTTGCTTATCTCCATGGCCAACAAAATTCCAGGCATTCAATAAGAGCTCAATAAGGACCAACAAGGATAGAAAAATTTTTCTCAATGCAAAAAAAAAACAAAAACCTAAAACCTGGGCAATAACTTTTGGCATATTTGAGCTTTGCATCGTAAATAAATTTTTGCACTTCGAGGAAAATTTGTTCCAATACATTTTTGATGTTCTAAGGTTTTCATATTTTCACACCCCCTCTCACTCGTCTTCATCCTAGATTGTCCAAAGGGGATATGCCGTATGGCATAGAAATAGGTATAAGACCGGAAGTTATGGCAGCAAAAAAAGAAAAAAAGATAAACAGAACCAAAAGCTAAGGAAGTTTGTATGAATAGCAAAATCTATTGAACGGAAGTGCAATAATGGAACACGTAAAATTCTCATATTGAATCACTGAATTTATGTGCATATGTTTGTTTCTTGTTTTTTTTTTTTGCCAATTTGGAAATTGTATTGAATTCGAAAGTATCAGAAACGAGTAACAAATTACTCTGTGAAATATGTGCCAAGATGTTGATTCCGATATTTGCTAAACGATTTTTTTCCTCCTTTTTCATGTTCGATTAAATAAATTTTTGATGGCGAAATTTTTTTCATATTTTCTAATTAGTATTCAATTGAAATTTTGGTATTAACCCTTTCACTACCAAATAGTTAAAAATGTTATATTAGTTTATTCTGAATATTTGATTCTTGAATTGTGGGGGCCTTTGCTATGGTTACCATGCCCACCTTCCATACACACAAAAATATAAGTTTTGGATTCAATCACGAAATTAATTGATCCCATAAATTATTTTAGTTAAATGTTTCCATTCACAGAAATGATAATATCAATCACCAAAGGCAATTAAAAAACAAGTATATACGGCCGTAAGTTCGACCAGGCCGAATCTTATGTACCCTCCACCATAGATTGCGTAGAAACTTCTACTTAAGACGGTCGTCCACAATTAAATTACTTGGGTTGCGGCCGATGACAAGGCATCTTAAAACTTCTTAACATCATCTAAATTGTAAGTTAGTCCATGCGGGATATATAATAGACGGTAATTATAGAGCCAGAATTGAAATATGGTGGTCGCTTTATATGGGGGCTATATACAATTATGAATACGAGTCTACCAAAACTGGCAAATTGTTTACTGTTTGGTAGATTGGTAGAATTCTTGATGTTTTGGAAGATTTTGCAAAATATTTCTCTCCAACTATGAAATGCTTCATAAATTTTCCATAGAAATAAATTTTTGACAAAATTTTTTATAGAAATTATATTTTAACAAATTTTCCTAAAAACATAAAATGTTGACAAAATTTTCAAAAGAACTAAAATTTTGACAAAATTTTCTATAGAAATATAAAATTTTGACAAAATTTTCTAAGGCAATAAAATTTTGGTAGATTATTTTTGGCTCGAGTGGCAATCGTGATTTTTCTATGATTTGGGATCATACGATTTGGGGGATACGGACCAATTTTGGCATGGTTGTTATCGGCCATACACTAGCGAAATGTACCAACCGCATCGGATGAATTTTGCTCCTTCAAGAGGCTCCGGAGGTCAAATCTTGGGATCGGTTTATATGGGGCTATATATAATTATGGACCGATATGGACCAAGTTTTGCAAGGTTGTTAGATACCATATACTTACACCACGTAGCAAATTTCAATCGGATCGGATGAATTTTGCTCCTCCAAGAAGCTCCGGAGGTCAAATCTGGGGATCGGTTTATATGGGGCTATATATAATTATGGACCGATATGGACCAAGTTTTGCAAGGTTGTTAGATACAATATATGTTGAATGAAAAACGAAGTTCTAACAGCAAACTTTTCCGTCGCTTTAAAATTCTGAAAGCGAGCACTTTATTAGTTTATTAATTTTTAATTCATTTACACACGGATGAAAAAGGCTGTTTTTCATATGTTTGGCTATAAACATTATATGTTTGGAACACAATATTTTTGAGTGCAAGCATATAATGTTCATAAACTAGCATAACATGTTTGGGACATATATGTTAATATGTTAGAACATATTATGTTTGGGACATAAAATGTTTGTAAATATAATATGCTTGGATGCAAACATATATTAATTTAGAAATAGCCTATAAACATATATGTGTTTAGTAGCTTGGAGCACTATTTAACAGGGAGCGATATTGAATTAAGTTGGTGGTTGTTGCTTGTTATTACAAAATTAACATTTTGTTTTCCCTTGGGCAATTGATCAGCTACTTCTTTGATCCTTACAAACTGTGTGGTCCGCTGTTCGAATCCCCGTCCGGCAAAAGGTAAAATTAAAATAAAAAAAATCATACAATTGAATAATTTCTTCTACAATGTTTGTATTACAGAAAAAGGTGCTAAGAACTAAAAAATCTCGTGGAAGTGAGAAAGATGTGGGGGAATATACAATTGGGCAGAAACAAAATTTTGAGCATTCAGGTCGAAAACCTATGTTGTTAGCACCTATATTACCTGTTTATTTTCATAATTCGTTATGATTGTAAATATATAAATAAATAAATAAAATTTTGAGCACAATATTGTTTGGGAGAATTTTTTTTAAGCATATAATGTTTTTGGGTGCAAAATGCTTCCAAACATATTATATGTTCACATAATAACATATTGTTTTTTGGAAGACAACATTATTGAATTTGGATGCAAAAATACAAAATGTTTGGAACTTAGACTACCCAAACATATATTGTTTAGACTAATATGCTTTCAAACATATTATATATTGGAAGAGATCAAACATATAAATGTTTGGGCAATGCCCAAAAATGTATATGCTTGAAGCAAAATATGTTTGGGAGTATATGTTACAGAAGCGATTTTTTGTGAGCGTGCAATTTACCTTAGTTTTCCTCAAATTAAAATTTTACAAATTTAAGACAAGACTCGCTCATATTTTTTGTGAAATGAGAATTAATCCTAAATGATTTGCAAATTCAGTTTAGCATTTAGTACAAAAGGGAAATTTCAATGTTGTAATTTTCATGAACCATTACAAGAAATTAAATCGATTACATTGAACGTTATATTTGAATAATTGTCGGTAACAATATACTTACACCACGTACCAAATTTCAATCGGATCGAATAAATTTTGCTCCTCCAAGAAGCTCCGGAGGTCAAATCTGGGGATCGGTTTATATGGGGCTATATATAATTATGAACCGATATGGACCAAGTTTTGCAAGGTTGTTATGGTAACTACTTACACCACGTAGCAAATTTCAACCGGATGGGAGGAATTTTGCTCCTCCAAGAGGCTCCGGTGGTCAAATCTTGGGATCGGTTTATATGGGAGCTATACATAATTATGGACAGATATGGACCAATTCTGGCATGGTTGTTAGAGACCATATACTAACACCACGTACTAAGTTTCAACCGAATCGGATGAATTTTGTTCCTCCAACAGGCTCCGGAGGTTAAATCTGGGGATCGGTTTATATAAGGGCTACATATAATTATGGACCGATATGGACCAACTCTGGCATGGTTGTTAGAGACCATATACTAACACCACGTACCAAATTTCAACCGCATCGGATAAAATTTGCTTCTCTTAGAGGCTCCGCAAGCCAAATCTGGGGATCGGTTTATATTGTGGCTATATATAATTATGAACCGATGTGAACCAATTTTTGCATGGTTGTTAGAGACCATATACCAACATCATGTACATAATTTCAGCCGGATCGGATGACATTTTCTTCTCTTTGAGGCTCCGCAAGCCAAATCTGGGGATCGGTTTATATGGGGCGTCCGTTTATTTGGGTGGTAAAAGTGAACCAATATGGCCCATTCGCAATACCATCTGACCTACATATCAACTACTTGTGCCAAGTTTGAAGTCGATAGCTTGTTTCGTTCGGAAGTTAGCGTGATTTCAACAGACGGACATGCTTAGATCGTCTCAGAATTTCACCACGACGCAGAATATATATATACTTTATGGGGTTCTAGAGCAATGTTTCGATGTGTAACAAACGGAATGGCAAAGTTGACGTACCCCCCAAAATGTTCTACAGAAATAAAATTCTGACAAAATTTCCTATAGAATTAAAATTTTGACAAAATTTTCTATAGAAATAATTTTTTGACCAAATTACCTAAAGACATAAAATGTTGACAAAATTTTCTATAAAAATAAAATTTTGACAACATTTTCTATAGAAATGTAAAATGTTGACAAAATTTTGTACAAAAATTATATTTTGACACAATTTCCTAAAGACATAAAATGTTAACAAAATTTTCTATAGATTGTTATTGGCCATACACTAGCGAAATGTACCAAATTTCAACCGGATCGGATGAAATTTGCTTCTCTTAGAGGCTTCGCAAGCCAAATCTGGAGATCGGTTTATATGGACCAATTTTTGTATGGTTGTTAGAGATTATATACAAACACCATGTACCAAATTTTAGCCAGATCGGATGAAATATGCTTCTCTTAGAGGCTCCGCAAGCCAAATCTAGGGGTCCGTTAATATGGGGGCTATACGTAAAAGTGAACCGATATGGCCCATTTGCAATACCATCCGACCTACATCAATAACAACTAATTGTGCCAAGTTTCAAGGCGATAGCTTGTTTCGTTCGGAAGTTAGCGTGATTTCAACAGACGGACGGACGGACATGCTTAGATCGACTCAGAATTTCACCACGACCCAGAATATATATACTCTATGGGGTCTTAGAGCAATATTTCGATGTGTTACAAACAGAATGACAAAGTTAATATACCCCCCATCCTATGGTGGAGGGTACAATAAATAACAATAAAATTAAATAAAAAATAAAATAAAATAAAATAAAATAAAAATTAAATATAATCACAATGGACTGAATAGTCTAAGTGAGCCTGAAATTTAATCGGGCTGCCACTTTAACTTTAACCTTAACAATTAAAATAAATTGTCCTTAAATTAACTGAAATATTAAACCTTTCCATTTAAGATAAAAACGCTTCAATTATAGGCTAAGACTTATTTTGAGGATTTAGCATCTTCAGTTTAAAGTTTTTTTTTGGAATTAAGAAAACATTTTTTACTGTGAAATATCCGTTATAATTTGGTTTTTTAAATTGGCATTTGTTTGTACGTGAGTATTTTTATTAATAAACCGCGAAAAGAGAATGCAAATTTGATAAATGCGATCTGTATCCTAATCTTAATTTTATTGTTCCTACATTTAAAGCCAGTTAGGTCGCTAAGAAGTGACTTTATTTTAAAGAAGTGTCGGAATCAATACCAAAATCCTTAAGGCAAGGTCAAAATCTATGGCTTTGAGTGAAACAACGAGACATTATTGACCAGCATTCCGATTCGAGAAAGGAACATCAAATACCTCATTAAACGTCTAAAATAGGTTAACAAAATTTTCAATAAATGCAGCCCGATACAATGATAAAAGCGGAATCTATAAGGTGTTTTATTTTGGCCTATGATTGAGGCCGCAACTCCTTGCAGAGGGGATATGCAGTGTAGACGTCGCGACATTTTTTTTTTTTAGGTTGTCGAAAAACATTATAAAAATCCGCATACTCTACAGACAAAATGAAGGCAAACAACTTTTTTCAGAAAATAAAACACCATTAAATTCCTCGCTGGCTCTGTAAAACTATGGTTGTTTTATTTTCAAATAAATGCTATCACCAAAATGGTTATGTATGTTATGAACATAGAAAAGACCTTAGCAGTATTACCCCCAGTTTTAACTTCTCCTGCACTCATAATACTCCTCCGTGCTCCTTAATTCGTTTTTATTTCAGTTCCCCAATGTTATCGTAGTAGAAGGAAAAATCCTTAATTTTTATTTTTCAATGCAATGTTAAAAGGAGCTTTTAGTACAAAAGCCAATTACGTGCAAACAATAACAATACTTCCAGTCATGTTCTACACAATATCGTAAATTAAGCTGTGAGAGCTGTTAAAGCTTTTCAAAGCTTCACTTTACAGTCAGTAGCTGTTATTGAATACTTACCATAATTTCTATATTTCTATTATTCTATCGAATCATTGTTTGTCTTACAGAAAAAGGTGTTAAGAACATAAACACACCGTGGAACGATGTGAAGCAAGATGCAATTAGCCAGAAAAGATTTTTTTTGAGTTAGTCTTAAGAATTCGTTAGAAATAACGAAATATTCTATAACACAAATATAGAAACAAAATTTTGAGAAAATTTTCTATGGAAATAAAATTTCGAGAAAATTTTCTACAGCAACAAATTTTTGAGAAAATTTTCTATAGAAATAAAATTTTGACAAAATATTCTACAGAATTAAAATTTTGAGAAAATTTTCTATAGAAATAAAATGTTGACAAAATGTTCTTTAGAAATAAATTATGACAAAATTTTCTGTAAAAAAATATGACAACATTTTTTGTAGAAATATGACAAAACTTTCTATAAAAATAAAACATTTTCTATAGAAATAAAGTTTTGAAAACATTTTCTATAGAAATAAAATTTTGACAAAATTTCTATAGAAATACAATTTTGACAAAATTTTCTATAGAAATAAAATTTTAACAAAATTTTCTATAGAAATAAAATTTTAACAAAATTTTCTATAGAAATAAAATTTTAGCAAACTTTTATATAGAAATAAAATATTGACAAAATTTTCTATGGAAATAAAATTTTGATAAAATTTTCTATAGAAATAACATTTTGAAAAAATTTCTGTAGAAATCTTATAACAAAATTTTCGGTAAAAATATATTATGACAAAACTTTCTATAAAAATAAAATTTTGACAATATTTTCTATAGAAATAAAATTTTGACAAAATTTTCTGCAGAAAAAAACTATGACAAAACTTTCTGTAGAAATATGTTATAACAAAACTTTCATATATAGCAACAACAACATTTATAGCAACCAAATTGTGACAAACTTGGCAAAATTTTCTGTAGGCATAAAATTTTGACAACATTTTTTATAGAAATAAAATTTGACAATTAATTTCGGGATTGAATCAGAAATTTTTTATTTTGTGTATGGATTTCGATAAAATCTAATCTTCATTTTTCGGATCATATTGGGAGTTTTTACGGTTTTTTTCATTCACGTTTTGGAGGCGATGCAACACTGCTAGTAATGGTGCTAAAATCAAATTGTCTATGGAAATAAAATTTTGACAAAAATTTTTCTATAGAAATAAAATTTTGACAAAATGTCTATAGAAACAAACATTTTCATAAATTTTTCTATAGGAATAAAATTTGGACAAAATTTAAAAAATAATATGACAAAATTTTCGGTAGAAATATGTTATGACAAAGTTTTCTATAGAAATAAAATTTTGTCAACATTTTCTATAGAAATAAAATTTTGCCAAAATTTTCTATAGAAATAAAATTTTGAGAAAATTTTCTATAGAAATAAAATTTTGAGAAAATTTTCTATAAAAATAAAATTTTGACAAAATTTTCTATAGAAATAAAATTTGGACAACATTGTCTTTAGAAATGAAATTTGACAAAATTGTCTATGGAAATAAAAAAATTTTTCTATAGAAATAAAATTTTGAAAAAATTTCTATAGAAATTAAATTTTCGTAAATTTTACTATAGGAATAAAATTTTGACAAAATTTAAAAAAAAAATATGACAAAATTTTCGGTAGAAATATGTTATGACAAAAAATAAAATTTGGACAAAATTTCTATAGGAAATAAAATTTTCATAAATTTTTCTACAGGAATAAAATTTTGTCAAATAGAATAGAAATAAAGTTTTGACAACATTTTCTATAGAAATGAAATTTGAAATTTGTCTATGGAAATGAAATTTCACAAAATTGTATATGGAAATAAAATTTTGACAAAATTGTATATGGAAATAAAATTTTGACAAAAGATTTGCCATAAAAATAAAATTTTGACAAAATTTCTATAGAAATAAAATTTTCATACATTTTTCTATAGGAATAATATTTTGACACAATTTTTTATAAAAAAAAATTATGACAAAATGTATGGTAGAAATATGTTATGACAATGTTTTCTATAGAAATAAAATTTTGACAAAATTTTCTATAGAAATAAAATGTTGACAAAATCTTCTGTAGAAATAAAATTTTGACAAAGTTTTCTGTAGAAATAAAATTTGGACAAAATGTATTTTTTTTTTTTGAAGAAAACTTATTTTTTTATAATAACCCCAAAAATTTGATTAAATGCTGCAAAATATTATTTTTTATCTGGTAGTTTTTTGGTAATTATACCCTGCGCCACACTGTGGAACAGGGTATTATAAGTTAGTGCATATGTTTGTAACACCCAGAAGGAGACGAGAGAGACACATGGTGTCTTTGGCAATGATGCTCAGGGTGGGTCCCTGAGTCGATATAACCATGTCCGTCTGTCCGTCTGTCTGTGAACACATTTTTGTGATCAAAGTCTAGGTCGCAATTTAAGTCCAATCGCCTTCAAATTTGGCACATGTTCCTAATTTGGGTCAGAATAGAACCCTATTGATTTTGGAAGAAATCGGTTCAGATTTAGATATAGCTCCCATATATATCTTTCGCCCGATATGCACTAATATGGACCCAGCAGCCAGAGTTTTATACCGATTTGCTTGAAATTTTGTACAAACATAACACTTAGTCGTATAGTCAAGTGTGCAAAATTTGATTGAAATCGGTTTAGATTTAGATATAGCTCCCATATATATCTTTCGCCCGATATAGACTTATATGGCCCCAGAAGCCAGATTTTTGGCCGAATTTGGTTAAAATTTTGCAGTAAGAGTACAATTAGTAGTATAGTCAAGTGTGCAACATTTTATTGAAATCGGTTCAGATTTAGATATAGCTCCCATATATATCTTTTGCCCGATATGGACTAATATGGTCCTAAAAGCCAGAGTTTTGGCCCAATTTGGTTGAAATTATGCAAAGGGAGTAGATTTAGCATTGTAGCTATGCGTGCCAAATTTGGTTGAAATCGATTCATTTAGATATAGAAATCGATTCATTTAGATTAGATTTAGATATAGCTCACATATATATCTTTCGCCCGATATGCACTTATATGGACTCCGAAGCCAGAGTTTTATCCCGATTAGCTTGAAATTTTGCACAAGGAGTACAATTGGTATAGTTATGTGTGCCAAATTTGATTGAAATCGGTTCAGATTTAGATATAGCTTCCATATATATTTTTCACCCGATATGGACTTATATGGCCCCAGAAGCCAGAGTTTTGGCCCAATTTGGTTGGAATTTTGCACTAGGAGTACAATTAGTAATATAGTCATGTGTGGAAAATTTGATTGAAATCGGTTCAGATTTAGATATAGCTCCCATATAAATGTTTTTCTGATTTGGACAAAAATGGTAAAAATACCAAAATTTTCCTTGTTAAATCGCCACTGCTTAGTCGAAAAGTTGTAAAAATGACTCTAATTTTCCTAAACTTCTAATACATATATATCGAGCGATAAATCATAATAAACTTTTTTCCTTAAAATTGCTTCAGATTTAAATGTTTCCCATATTTTTTTAATAGCATTGTGTTCCACCCTAGTGCATTAGCCGACTTGAATTTTGAGTCTATAGATTTTGTAGAAGTCTATCAAATTTTGTCCAGATCGAGTGATATTTAAATGTATGTATTTGGGACAAACCTTTATATATAGCCCCAACACATTTGACGGATGTGATATGGTATCGAAAATTTAGATCTACAAAGTGGTGCAGGGTATAATATAGTCGGCCCCGCCCGACTTTAGACTTTCCTTACTTGTTTCAGTTTATAGCACTCAGCAAAATGTATATCTACAATCTATATAAGCCAGCCTCGCCAGCCTCGCCTGGCTTTAGTCTTTTCTTACTTTCTTTATTTAATAAAATGTTTATTGGAATAAAAAAAAATTGACATAAAAACGTATAAATTTGAAATCAAATCAGTTAAGATGATTTTATTGTTTTTTTATTTGATTAAAAATTGTGTCAGTTGATAATTTAATTGACTAAGTTTTCAGTTGCAATCAATTTTTTAATTTGAGATATTTTAGCTATATTTTTTCTGTGTATGTGGGACTTGTATTTTTGTTTTTCCCGCGTGTGTAGGTAAGAGTTTCCCAAAATTCTAAAAATATTAGAAATATAGCAATATCGGTACATGATTTTAAAAATGATAGTTCTCATTTCATTTGTCACTAGGGAAATGATTTGTAATAGGTGGAATTGGAAATGCTACTATAGTTCGTCGAACTATGACTATGTTTTCAAATTTTGACATTTCCATAGGTATAAGATATACGTTAGTACCCTCTTCCAATATTTTGTTCCCATACAAAAAACAACGCTCTCTCCAATGAATGGCAAGTATAGTAACTAATATATCTGAAATCCTGGTAAAATACACGATAACACTGAATAACTCACACACACACACACTAATACAAAACTCTACTATATGTATGAAATACTGTCACAACCGCACATAACATTTGTTCAGAACAATTGCCATGGTAGTCTATTATCAAAATATGCGAGAGCTACACCATAAATCCTCACACCTATTCAACTACACATACATTTCCAAACATGTAGGTGTAAACATTTTTATCAATTTTATCAATTGTTGAGAGTGGGTTCGTTGAGCTTAGCGTATGTGTAATAAGGCACATAACGTTTTATGCTCTAAGTAAAACTACGACAACAAAACACTATAAACAACAATAAAAAAGCAACAACCAGTGTGAGTAAATGTCGCTCACATTCACTCCACAAATAGGCAGCTTTACGCGCCTATATGCTAGCT
Organism: Haematobia irritans; assembly: GCF_050003625.1. Lineage (NCBI taxonomy): Eukaryota > Metazoa > Arthropoda > Insecta > Diptera > Muscidae > Haematobia > Haematobia irritans. Next base: position 25,665,661 of record NC_134398.1, read on the forward strand.
AAGCTATTGTAAAACACAATGTTGCCCCATTGTTCAATGAAATCCTAGAGCATATAAACCAACAATAACATAAGGACTTGGGATGAAAAACAAACTATGAAAATACACGAATAACATTTTGTTTGTATAGACACATACAAATACTTTTACACGAATACCATATCCTGTATCAGTATTACCACAAACATAAATGTACAACTGGATTATCCTCTCAAAGGCATAGGCACCCCTAACGACTACGGTAAGAGTACACAGGGTGGCATGTCATTATATCTATGGATGTGATGGTCGCACAATAGGACGATGATTATTAAGATGGCAAATTAGGATAATAAATAAAAAAGGTAAGTGCATCTTCTTTTCTTGCATAGCTATTTAGTTGATAGACTAATAAGGTAGTGAAACTGACTATCGCCAGTAGTTTTTCGACTAAAATCTTAACTGAATTAGGAAACAAGTAAATAGAACCGTAAATTCACCCAGACCGATACTTATACGGGATTCTTAAAGATTATATGAGAGCTATATATAATTATCGACCGATATGGCAAAATTTTCTATAGAAATAAAAATTTGACAAAATTTTCTCTAGAAATAAAATTTTGGCAAAATTATCTATAGATATAAAATTTCTACAAAATTTTCTATAGAAAAAAATCATCTATAGAAATAAAATTTTAACAAAATTTTCTATAGGAATAAAATTTTGGCAAAATTTTCTATAGATATAAAATTTCTAAAAAATTTTCTATAGCAATAAAATGGAGATAAAATTTTCTATAGAAATAAAATTTTAACAAAATTTTCTACAACAATACAGTTTTGGGAAAATTTTCTATAGAAATAAAATTTTAACAACATTTTCTATAGGAATAAAATTTTTACAACATTTTTTAAAAGAAATAAAATGTTGACAAAATTCTTTATAGAAACAAAATTTTCTATAGAAATAAAATTTTAACAAAATTTTATATAGAAATAAAATTTTGTCCAAATTTTCTATAGAAATAAAATTTTGACAAAATTTTTTATAGAAATAAAATTGTGGCTAGGTTAGGTTAGGTTAGGTTATGTGGCAGCCCGATGTATCAGGCTCACTTAGACTATTCAGTCCATTGTGATACCACAGTGGTGAACTTCTCTCTTATCACTGAGTGCTGCCCGATTCCATGTTAAGCTCAATGACAAGGGACCTCCTTTTTATAGCCGAGTCCGAACGGCGTTACACATTGCAGTGAAACCACTTAGAGAAGCTTTGTAACCCTCAGAAATGTCACCAGCATTATTGAGGTGGGATAATCCACCGCTGAAAAACTTTTTGGTGTTCGGTCGTAGCAGGAATCGAACCCACGACCTTGTGTATGCAAGGCGGGCATGCTAACCATTGCACCACGGTGGCTCCCGTGGTGCAATGGTTAGAAATAAAATTTTGGCAAAATTTTCTTTAGAAATAAAATTTTGGCAAAATTTTGTTTAGAAATAAAATTTTGACAAAATTTTCTTTAGAACTGATATTTTTATAAAATTTTCTATAAAAGCAAAATTTTGGCAAAATTTTCTATAGAAAATAAAATTTGGGCAAAACATTGTATAGAAATAAAATTTTGGCAAAATATTGTATAGAAGTATGTTTCTCAAATTTATTTGGGCAAAGCCCTGTAGATTGGAAGATGGTTGGATGGAAGGCCGTTTCGGAATTACCACATTCCTTGTCAGAATCATTTTCTACAGAAATAAAATTTTCTATAGAAATAAAATTGTGGCAAAATTTTCTTTAGAAATAAAATTTTGACAAAATTTTCTTTAGAACTGATATTTTTATAAAATTTACTATAAAAACTAAATTTCGGCAAAATTTTCTATAGAAAATAATATCGAAATAAAATTTTCACAAAAATTTTTATAGAAATAAAATTTTGACAAAATTTTCTATAGAAATACAATTTTCACATATATTTCAATAGAAATAAAATTGTGACTACATTTTCTACATAAAATAAAATTTTGACAAAATTTTCTAAAAAAAAATAAATTTTGACAAAATTTTCTATAAAAATATAAACTTCATAAAGTTTTCTATAGCAATAAAATGTTGACAAAATTTTCTATGGAAACAAAATTTTAACAAAATTTTCTATGGAAACAAAATTTTAACAAAATTTTCTACAAAAATACAGTTTTGGGAAAATTTTCCATAGAAATACAATTTTAACAAAATTTTCTATAGGAATGAAATGTTAACAAAATTTTCTATAGATATAAAATGTTGACAAAATTCATTATGGAAACAAAATTTTGACAAAATTCTTTATAGAAACAAAATTTTGTCAAAATTTTCTATAGAAATAAAATTTTGACAAAATTTTCTATAGAAATAAAATTGTGGCTAAATTTTCTTTAGAAATAAAATGTTGGCATAATTTTCTATAGAAAATAAAATTTTGGCTAAACATTGTATAGAAATAAAATTTTGGCAAAATATTGTATAGAAGTATGTTTCTCAAATTTATTTGGGCAAAGCCCTGTAGACTACAAGATGGTTGGATGGAAGGCCGTTTCGGAATTACCACATTCCTTGTCAGTATCATTTTCTACAGAAATAAAATTCTTTTACTACAGAAACGAAATTTTGACAAAATTTTCGATAGAAATAAAATTTTGGCAAAATTATCTATAGAAATAAAATGTAGGCAAAATTTTCTTTAAAAGTAAAATTTTGCCAAAATTTTCTATAGAACTGATATTTTAATAAAACTCTCTATAGAAATAAAATTTTGGTAAAATTTTCTATAGAAGTAAAATTTAGAAAATATAATTTTGGCAAATATATTGTATAGAAGTATGTTTCTCAAATTTATTTGGGCAAAGCCCTGTAAGCTGCAAGATGCTTAAATGGAAGGCCGTTTCGCAATTACCACATTCCTCGTCAGAATCCTCTACTTGCAGCAAAACTTTCAACCAATTATCAGAATAAATTGGGTTAGCTCACTAAAACTAAAATAAATTACATTTGAACCACCCGAAAAAAGGTTTTCAATAGTTCGTTTTTTAAATAAATTGTTGGACAATCACTTCACCTTTCCTTTGTCAAATCATCGGTTTCAGTGCAATGGGCTAGGTTTATTTTGATCGTGTTTCCTTTTTCTTTATTTATTTTTTTATATCCTGCGCCACACTGTGGAACAGGGTATTATTTTTTGTTATGTTTGTTTCTTCTTTAACATATATGTGGTTTTGATTGCAGCTAAAAACATGCGTTGATTAAAAACTGTTGTCAATATTTTTTATAAAACTAAAATTTTTGGCAAAATTCAAAAAGATTTTTTAAATTTGATAGATGTTTGGTAAAAGTTTCTTAAAATCTCGTTAAATTAGTTTAGCTGGAATAAAAAGGAATTGAAATAATTTTCTAACTAATTTGATTTTTATTCCTATTCAATTTTAAGGGGTCTGAGATTAACAGGGGCTCGATGAATATCAAGACTTTTTACTCTTGTATATGATTTTTTTTTTTAAAACGCAACATCGAAAACAATTCTCCTAAAATCAACCCACTGTGTATGATGCGTTCTCGTCATATCATCTCTCTATTAACACACAATCGGAAACTAACACACTCCACAGCAGCCAACTTCATTGTGTGTTGTTTGTTTGGCTTTTGCTGGTAGTGGTTTACCCACGCACTTATCCACCCCACACATCACGTGATACACACACACACACTATACTCTCATATATCCTGGACCATTTGACACAGTTTTTATACAATGAACGCGATATGATGCGAGTACCATTTGACTCTTCGTAATTATTCGCGAATTATGTACGCCTGGTGGATTTGATGAGCGAAAGCGCACACTTGTACAACGCATCTTGTCTCATGTGGCCTACATGTATACGGATAAAGGTATTTGTTTGAGTGTGTGTGTGTGCGTAATAAAGGGTGATTTGTTAAGAGCTTGATAACTTTAAAAAAAAAAAACGCATAAAATTTGCAAAATCTCATCGGTTCTTTATTTGAAACGTTAGATTGGTCCATGACATTTACTTTTTGAAGATAATTTCATTTAAATGTTGACCGCGGCTGCGTCTTAGGTGGTCCATTCGGAAAGTCAAATTTTGGGCAACTTTTTCGAGCATTTCGGCCGGAATAGCCCGAATTTCTTCGGAAATGTTGTCTTCCAAAGCTGGAATAGTTGCTGGCTTATTTCTGTAGACTTTAGACTTGACGTAGCCCCACAAAAAATAGTCTAAAGGCGTCAAATCGCATGATCTTGGTGGCCAACTTACCGGTCCATTTCTTGAGATGAATTGTTCTCCAAAGTTTTCCCTCAAAATGGCCATAGAATCGCGAGCTGTGTGGCATGTAGCGCCATCTTGTTGAAACCACATGTCAACCAAGTTCAGTTCTTCCATTTTTGGCAACAAAAAGTTTGTTAGCATCGAACGATAGCGATCGCCATTCACCGTAACGTTGCGTCCAACAGCATCTTTGAAAAAATACGGTCCAATGATTCCACCAGCGTACAAACCACACCAAACAGTGCATTTTTCGGGATGCATGGGCAGTTCTTGAACGGCTTCTGGTTGCTCTTCACTCCAAATGCGGCAATTTTGCTTATTTACGTAGCCATTCAACCAGAAATGAGCCTCATCGCTGAACAAAATTTGTCGATAAAAAAGCGGATTTTCTGCCACTGATTTTGGTAATAAAATTCAATGATTTGCAAGCGTTGCTCGTTAGTAAGTCTATTCATGATGAAATGTCAAAGCATACTGAGCAGCTTTCTCTTTGACACCATGTCTGAAATCCCACGTGATCTGTCAAATACTAATGCATGAAAATCCTAACCTCAAAAGAATCACCCTTTACAAGAATTAACTCTCACATCAGAGTATAGGAGAATGGAATGCTGATGAGAGTTACTGAGGGTTCTTTTCACCAATCCATCTATGTCAACATAGAGACACAGAAAGGAAGGAATAATTTACAAAAAAGGAGTGTGCAGATGATTGAAACTTATTATCCAAATGGAATTAATAAATTGTTGACTAACTGAATGAAAATTCATGGTAATTTCCCTAAAGATTTTCTAATGTGTTGAATGTCATTATCTCCATTCATTCTTCTATTTTTATACCGTCCACCTTAGGATAGGGAATATGTTAACTATGTCATTCCGTTTGTAACGTATCAAAGTATTTGTCTCAGAAACTAAAAAGTCAAAGCTTGGTTTTACGAACGATATATTGTCAGCCTTTTTCATTATATAGAAAAATTCGTTAAATCGTTTAAATCGTAAGCGGAAATTTTAAAGGTTAAATTTTATTGAAAATCGTAATTTTTCCATTTGAGTAGAAATTCATTATATTTGTATATCGCTGTTATTTATTGACTATATTCAATACAGATCAGGTTGCAATGGGGATTCAAGTTTTCTCGTCTCATGACGCCCGTTGTACACCTATATCAATATTCGTCTTGCTGTGCTCCCTAGCTTCTCTTTCAATCGTACACATTTTATTCCGGGAACTCACTAATTTATTTCCAGTCCTCATTTATTATTCTTCGACGATATGTTGGGCTCTATATTTTTTTAAAAGAGTGAATCCTAAACTAAGAGCTACTTAAACTTTTTATGGAAATAAAATATAAAATAAAACTAAACTTTTTATGGAAATGAAATATAAAATAAAATTTTTCCAAAATTTTCTGTGGAAATACAATTTTCTAGACAAATAAAATTTTGACAAAATTTTGTATGGAAATAAAATGAAGGCAAAATTTTCTATAGAAGTAACATTTTGACAGAGAAATAAAATTTCTAGAGAAATAAAATTTCGGCAAAAATTTCTAAAAAAATAAAACTTTGGCAAATTTTTCTAAAAAGATACAATTTTGACAAAGTTTTCTATAGGAATAACTCTTTGGCAAAATTTTCTACAGCAATAACATTTTAGCAAAATTTTTTATGGAAATAAAATTTTGGCAACATTTTCTATAAAAAAAAATTGTGGCAAAATGGTCTATAGAAATAAAATGTTGGCAAACTTTTCTAGAGAAATACAATTTTGACAAAATGTTCTAGGGAAATAAAACTTTGGCATATTTTTCTATAGAGATAACATTTTGACAAATTTTTCTATAGAAATAAAATTTTGCTAACATTTTCTATAGAAACAAAATGTTGACAAAATTTTCTATAGAAATAAACTTTTTAAAAAATTTTCTATGGAAATAAAATGTTGGCACAATTTTCTATAGAAATAAAATTTTGACAAAGTTTTCTACAGAAATAAAACTTTGGCAAAATTTTCAATGAAATAAAATGTTGACAAAATTTTCTATAGAAATAAAATTTTGATAAAATTTTCTATGGAAATAAAATATTGGCAAAATTTTCTAAAGAAATAAAATTTTGACAAAATTTTCTACAGAAATAAAACTTTGGCAAAATTTTCTAGGGAAATAAAATGTTGACAAAATTTTCTATAGAAATAAAATTTTGACAAAATGTTCTATAGAAATAAAACTTTGACAAAATTTTCTAGGGAATTAACATTTTTACACAATTTTCTAGAAAAATAAAATTTTCTGTAAAAATTTTGACAAACTTTTCTAGGGAAATAAAATTTTGACCAAATTTTCTACAGAAATAAAACTTTGGCAAATTTTTCTATAGAGATAAAATTTTGACAAAACTATCAATAGAAATAAAATTGTGAACAAATTTTCTAGGAAACTAAAATTGTGACCAAATTTTCTAGGGAAATACAATTTTGGAAAAATTTTCTACAGAAATAAAATTTTGACAAAATGTTCTAGAGAAATAAAATTTTGACAAAATTTTCTATAGAAATAAAATTTTGACAAAATTTTCTATAGAAATAAAATTTTGACAAAATTTTCTATAGAAATAAAATCTTGACAAATTTTTTTATAGAAATAAAATTTTTACAAAATTTTCTATAGAAATAAAATTTTGACAAAATTTTCTGTAGAAATAAAATGTTGACAAAATTTTCTATAGAAACAAAATTTTGACAAAATTTTCTATAGAAATAAAACTTTGACAACATTTTCTAGGGAATTAATATTTTTACACAATTTTCTAGAGAAAAAACTTTTGACAAACTTTTCTAGGGAAATAAAATTTTGACCAAATTTTCTACAGAAATAAAATTTTGGCAAATTTTTCTATAGAGATAAAACTTTGGCAATTTTTTCTATAGAGATAAAATTTTGACAAAATTTTCAATAGAAATAAAATTGTGACCAAATTTCTAGGGAAATAAAATTTTGACAACACTTTCTAGACAAATACAATTTAAAAAAATTTTCTACTAAAATAAAATTTTAACAAAATTTTCTAGAGAAATACAATTTTGACAAAATGTTTTTCTATAGAAATAAAATTTTGAAAAAATTTTTTATGGAAATAAAATGTTGGCAAAATTTTCTATGGAAATAAAATGTTGGCAAAATTTTCTATAGAAATAAAACTTTGGCAAAATTTTGTATGAAATAAAATGTTGACAAAATTTTCTAAGATATAAAATTTTGATAAAATTTTCTAGGGAAATAAAATTTTGACAAAATTTGCTATAAAAATAAAATTTTGACAAAAAAATAAAACTTTAGCATATTTTTCAATAGAGATAACATTTTGACAAATTTTTCTATAGAAATAAATCTTTGTCAACATTTTCTATAGAAATAAAATTTTGACAAAATTTTCTATAGAAATAAAATTTTGACAACTTTTTCTATAGAAATAACATTTTGACAAAATTTTCTATAGAAATAAAATTTTAACAAAATTTTCTATAGAAATAAAATTTTGACAACATTTTCTATAGAAATAAAATCTTGACAAAATTTTCTAGGGAATTAACATTTTTACACAATTTTCTAGAGAAATAAAATTTTCTGTAAAAATAAAATTTTGACAAACTTTTCTAGGGAAATAAAATTTTGACCACATTTTCTACAGAAATAAAACTTTGGCAAATTTTCCAGGGAATTAACATTTTTACACAATTTTCTAGAAAAATAAAATTTTCTGTAAAAATAAAATTTTGACAAACTTTTCTAGGGAAATACAATTTTGACCACATTTTCTACAGAAATAAAACTTTGGCAAATTTTTCTATAAAGACAAAACTTTGGCAAATTTTTCTATAGAGATAAAATATTGACAAAACTTTCAATAGAAATAAAATTATGACCAAATTTTTGTAGGGAAATAAAATTGTGAACAAATTTTCTAGGGAATTAAAATTTTGACAAAATTTTCTAGAGAAATACCATTTTGACAAAATGTTCTAGAGAAATACCATTTTGACAAAATGTTCTAGAGAAATAAAACTTTGGCATATTTTTCTATAGAGATAACATTTTGACAAATTTTTCTATAGAAATAAAATTTTGTCAACATTTTCTATAGAAATAAAATTTTGACAAAATTTTCTTTGGAAATAAAATTTTGACAAAATTTTCTATAGAAATAAAATTTTGAAAACATTTTCTATGGAAATAAAATGTTGGCAAAATTTTCTATAGAAATAACATTTTGACAAAATTTTCTATAGAAACAAAATTTTGACAAAATTTTCTATAGAAACAAAATTTTGACAAAATTTTCTATAGAAATAAAATTTTGAAAAAATTTTTTATGGAAATAAAATGTTGGCAAAATTTTCTGTGGAAATAAAATGTTGGAAAAATTTCCAAAGAAATAAAACTTTGGCAAAATTTTCTATGAAATAAAATGTTGACAAAATTTTCTATAGAAATAAAATTTTGACAAAATTTTCTAGGGAAATAAAATTTTGACAAAATTTTCTATAGAAATACAACTTTGGCAAAATTTTCTATTAAAATAAAATTATGACAAAATTTTCAATACAAATAAAATTTTGACAAAATTGTCTAGGGAAATAAAATTTTGACAAAATTTTCTAGGGAAATAAAATTTTGACAAAATGTTTTTTAGAAATAAAATTTTGACAAAATGTTCTAGAGAAATAAAAGTTTGGCAAAACTTTGACAAAATTTTCTGGGGAATTAACATTTTTACACAGTTTTCTAGAGAAATAAAATTTTCTGTAAAAATAAAATTTTGACAAAATTTTGTAGGGAAATAAAATGTTTACAAACTTTTCTAGGGAAATAAAATTTTGACCAAATTTTCTACAGAAATAAAACTTTGGCAAATTTTTCTATAGAGATAAAATTTTGACAAAATTTTCAATAGAAATAAAATTGTGACCAAATTTTCTAGGGAAATAAAATTTTGACAAAACTTTCTAGGGAAATACAATTTTAACAAAATTTTCTACAGAAATAAAGTTTTGACAAAATTTTCTATAGAGATAAAGCGTTGGCAAATTTTTCTATAGAGATAAAATTTTGACAAGCAGGGATCGAAGCAGGGACCGAACCCACGACCCTTGGCATGCAAAGCGGACAATAATATATTATTAATATTAAATAAAGTTTGGTTAATCGGCTCGTGGTCGCCGCAAGCTATGCTATATAATTATAACCTATATGTATAATATAATATAATTATAACCTATATATATAATTTTGGCAAAATTTTCTTGGTAAATAAAATTTTAACAAAATTTCCAAAAGAAATACAACTGTGACAAAACCTTCTATAAAAATAAAATTTTGACAGACTTGTCTATAGAAATAAAATGTTGACAAAATTTTCTAGAGAAATAAAATTTTGAAAAAATTTTCTAGAGAAATCAAAGTTTGACTAGATTTTTATTAAAAACTTAAAAATTATAATAATCACATTTGGTAGATTTTTGGTAAAATTTTCTTCAAATTTTGGATATGTCTCGGATTTAAGAAGGAAGTCAGTATTCATTGATAAGAAACAAGTTAGCACCTGTGGCATCACAATGAACTGAATGTCTCACTTAGACTATTCAATCCAATATCAAGTTGCCACTATACCCAAGCTTATCTATCCTGCACCTAGGACTTTTGATTTTTGTTGAAAGAATGTTTATTTGGACTCATCGCTTTTAATGCACAGACCACCGCTTAATTATAACCAAACTCAGTGATGTCATTTTGTTTTTTATTCTTTTTTTTTCGTAAAATCGAACGTAAATTTTGATCATGTGCTCGATAGTTGGTACACGCAGAGAAGAAACATGATTGTCACAATCATATTCGAAGAGCAAAATAATATGATAACAGCAATTTTTGCGGCGACCATGTAACATTTTAACCTGCAACCATGTTGGCTCAGTGAACATGGTTCTAAGAAAAATACAATTGTCCTCATCTAAAATGTTATTATATTGATAAAAAGAATTTTGTTTCCATTAAAAGACAATGGTCACGATCTAAAATGTTATGTTATTCGTCAAAAATGTTTTTCTTCTAGTTAAAAGAACATGGTCACAACCTAAAATGTTTTGATTTTTATGAAAAACCTTTTTTCGTCGTCGAAAAAAGGACGCCACTTGAGAAAAGAAAACACAAAATCAACTTTATTTATTTGTTTATATTTATTTATAAACTAATTCATTGTTTATTTGTATTTATAATGTCGTGCAAGCAAACATCACATATTTTTACACACTCTAGTTTGGTTCAATTTCAACAATAAGTAATCATTCCATATTTACTTCGTGCCCATCAAATGTACAAACACAGACATCATATAACTGCAAATAAAAATAAATTATGCCATATGTCAAAATGCAGAACAAAAACCAGGTACATTTTTTTTCAATTACACTTTCCTTTTTTGTATTCACATAAAACCACGTGCCATTTCTGAATAAATAAATTAACACAAAACACAATAATTCCGTATTCTCCGTCCATTCCAAGAAACAATCAACACACGACTGACGCGCAAAATGAAAATCGTGTGTACCTGCTCAATGTTTTTATAAAATTCTTGTCGCTGCAAAAAAATTAAATGGTCACGAAAACTATGTACATGGTCTTTATGGCCATGTAATGGTTGTAGACATGTCTATACGTAAACTATAAAAATACTTTTTTCTCTGCAAAAAAGTAAAAAAAAATTGAATGGTCAGGTACATAATTTTCCTGACCATATAATGGTCTCAAATTTTATCATTTAAATAATAGAACATGTTTGCGGCATTTGAGAACCATTTAAATGCTTATTGCCAACATATATTTTTCTCCTCTCGAAAATTATTTTTACAAAGACAAAATACATGGTTTTCGCGACAATTACGTACTCTATATAAGCATTAAATGGATGCGGCAACCATGTCCAAACATGTTTTTTCTGTGCGTGTATACTCAACGTTAATAGTTTGGACGTTTGTTAAATTGGATTTTCGCTAATAGGTTAATAATAATAATAATTAATAGGTTAATAATAATAATTAATAGGTTATTCGTTAAACAGAGCTTCGTCTGCCGTGGTGAAATTCTATCCCTCTGTTCAAATCGATTCATAATCAAATACAGCTCAGTAATAAATTTATCCTCAGATTTCAATACTACACGCATGTGGAATATGGAGAGATTATTAAACACATCACCATAGAATGGAGATGGGTACATAATAATAATCGAATAATCGAAATATCAATTTCCGACTAATTATAACCGACAAATTATCACCATGTCGGTCTGTCTGTCTATCTGTTGTAATTACACTAAATACAGCACTCAATAATGAAGCAATTGTCCTGAAATTTGACCCGGATTTGTTTCTTGTCTGCAAGCAGGTCAAGTTCGAAGATGTGCTATATATTTCCATGTTTCGATTTTGGGTCTTTAGCATTGAGAAACCGCAATTTTAATTCGATTTGCCTGAAATTGGACATCAACACTAATAGAAAACATGTATATACGGCCATAAGTTCGGCCAGGCCGAATTTTATGTACCATGGATTGCATAGAAACTGGTACTAAAGACTGTCATCCACAATCGAATTACTTGTGTTGAGGTAACACTTGCCGATGGCAAGGTATCTTAAAACTTCTTAGCAATGTATTTCAATTGTAAGTTAGTCCATACGGGGTATATATTACACAAAAAAAGGCCGATTAAATACGTATAAAATTCAGTTTCACAAAATTTTCTACAGAAATAAAATCTTGAAAAAATTTTGTGTTTTAATAAATTTATTTATTTATTTACAATCATAATGAATTATGAAAATAAACAGGTAATATAGGTGCTAACAAGATAGGTTTTCGACCTGGTGTTTTAATAAAGTTTTGACAAAATTTTCTATAGAAATAAAATTTTGACAAAATTTTGTATACCAATAAAATTTTGACAAAATTTTCTATACCAATAAAATTTTGACAAAATTTTTTATAGAAATAAAATTTTGACAAAATTTCTTATGAAATAAAATTTTTTCTATAGAAATTAAACCTTGACAAAATTTTGTATAGTAATAAAATTTTGACAAAATTTTCTATAGAAACTAAATTTGGTAATTTTGTATTTTTTGGGATCGACTATATATAACTATAGACCGATATGGACCAAGTTTGGAATGATTGTTAGCGGTCATATACTAGCGCAATGTACCAAATTTAACGACGTACCAAATTTCAACCGGATCGGGTGAATTTTGCTCTTCCAAGGGGCTCCGCAAGCCAAATCTGGGGATCGGTTTATATGGGGGCTATATATAATTATGGACCGATGTGGACCAATTTTTGCATGATTGTTAGAGACCATATACTAACGCCATGTACCAAATTTCAGCCGGATGGGATGAAATTTTCTTCTCTTAGAGGCTCCGCAAGCCAGATCGGTAGTTCGGTTTATATGGGGGCTACATATAATTATGAACCGATGTGGACCAATTTTTGCATAGTTGTTATAAACCATATACTTACGCCGTGTACTAAATTTCAGCCGAATCGGATGAAATTTGCTTCTCTTAGAGGCTCCGCAAACTAAATCTGGGGATCGGTTTATATGGGGGCTATATGTAATAATTAACCGATATGGACCAATTGGTGCATGGTTATTAGAGAGCATATACTTAAACCATGTACCAAATTTCAACCGTATCGGATGAAATTTGCTTCTCTTAGAGGCTCAGCAAGCCAAAGCTGGGGATCGGTTTATATGGGGGCTATATATAATTATGGACCGATGTGGACCAATTTTTGTATGATTGTTAGAGACCATATACTAACACCATGTACCAAATTTCAACCGGATCGGATGAATTTGGCTCCTCCAAAAGGCTCCGCAAGCCAAATATGAGTGGTCCGATATGGCCCATTTACAATACCATCCGACCTACATCAATAACAACTACTTGTGCCAAGTTTCAAGTCGATAGCTTGTTTCGTTCGGAAGTTAGCGTGATTTCAACAGACGGACGGACTGACGGACATGCTTAGATCGATTCAGAATTTCACCACGACCCAGAATATATATACTTTATGGGGTCTTAGAGCAATATTTCGATGTGTTACAAACGGAATGACAAAGTTAATATACCTCCCATCCTATGGTGAAGGGTATAAAAATAACGTTCCAAAATCGTGAACGGATGGTAACAAAATGAAACGGAAGCGTTTACGAAAAATCAAAATAGAATATTCACTATTCCGTCAACGAGCGATCACGATTTCATGAACGGCTTTAGTTTTTCTTTGGCCATGAAAAGTCTCAAAACTATTCGTTAGACGTTCTTATGGCAACTCCGTCGGTGGTGCAATGTGCTATGGCGACTGTTAACGCGTACGGAGCAGACAATCCAATTTCGAGTCACGCTAGCGGAATTTTTATTATTTTTGTAGTTGGCAATGCGTAACTATTACGTTTTAAGATCATTTGATCGTTGTCCGATTGACACCGCCTGTTCTCCGTTTGACACCACATGTATGTTGATTCACTTTCATGAACGAATCGTTGTGAAACGAACACTCCGTTCATGATTTTTTGTTACAACATTAAAAATAAACTTTACACACTGTTACAATAATTTCACAATATAATTAACATCTAAATAAATTTGTAGTGTTTGTTTTATTTTAATATTTTAAAATTACCAAAAAACAAACACGTTTGCCGTTTTACACGCAATGCAATTATTGTCTGGATTCCTAAACTAAACTTTTTTTTCGCTATTGCCTTTTGTCGCCTATAAAATGGTGATATGGTATTTTCTGGATTGACATATTAAATGGTGTTAACATATTGATAAAAAAATAACCTAAACCAGATGTTTTTAATACAATCTATTTATTTTGTTGGTATTCGTTTCAATTTGTTTGATATTATTTATGTGAGAAGAGATCTATGTTAACGTTAAATGAAATTAGGGGTATTCAAGCGGGGCGAAATCTATAAGGTTTTACACAAAAAAAAAAACATTTTTTTGATTTCCCTTAAAGATTTTGATATTGATTTCATATTAAATATTCAAAAAATTTCATATTAAATATTCACAAAAAATTTCGCGTAAATCGGAGTAAAACTATGGCATCTTTGGTAATATGAATGTAAATCGGGAGAAAGGTATATATGGAAGCTATATCTAAATCTAAACCGATTTCAACCAAATTAATTTGAAATAATTCTACTCCCTCTTAAATCAGTGAGAAACTCTTCCCTCGGGGTTCATAGAAGTGCATATCGGGCGAAAGATATATATGAGAGATATATGTAGATCTGAACCGATTTTTTTCAAAATCAATAGGGTTCTATTCTGATCCAAAACACATACTTGTGCCAAATTTCAAAGTTCCATTGGAGTAAAACTGCGACCTACACTTTGGCTACAAAAGTGTGTTCACAGACAGACGGACATGGCTATATCGACTCAGGAGCCGGCTCTGAGCCTTATTGTGAAAGACACCATGTTCTTATCTCGTCTCCTTCTGGGTGTTGCAAGCATATGCACTAACTTATAATAACATACCATAGACCAAGAAAGATAGATAGACGTCTCAAGTCCTTTCACAGCGCTGTAGTTTGTCTGCACTCCGTAGATGACACTTTTTCGTCTGTAAATGAGTGACGTTTTATAACCTAAACCACATAGTGGTCAGGGTATAATAACTTTGTGTCTACCAGAAATATTAATTTTAGGACTCATAAAATATATACCGATCGACTCAGAATCACCTCCTGAGTCACCTAAGTCGACAGATTTGCCTTTATTTCTTTATTAAATATTATTTATTGTGACTTAACCTTAAATATTTGTTTTGTTTTCATAAACATGCGTTTAGGTTAAGCTCTATAAATGTTGGCCGTGTTTTGACTTTCAGAGAGTGGACGATTTCGAGTTTATTTTATTAATTTCACGTTGGGATTTGTTGCGATTTTTGAGTTATGTCGTTGTTTCGTAGGCGACCTTCGTTTAACATTTAGTTTGGTCGAAAATGAGCCTTAAAGTTGATCAACCAACAACGGGGGGATTTGGAAAAACCGATGATCGCAATACAGCCCGTAGAGCCTTTTCTGTCCATGCCATATTTTCGAAAGTAGTTGATGTTGATGTTGAGCTTACATATTCCCTTAATATTCTACTCAATACTATTTGATGCCAAATCCCATTGAATACCCAGAAATTTCAAATTTTTTGCCACAACACCACTAAAATGATATTTTCAAATACCCTTTGGCTTCCCATGACGGCGACAAAGTATTGTTGATTCATTCAAGAGAAATTGTAGAAAATACCTTATTTCCAGATAGTGTTGCCAGTATTGCGGATTTCCCCCCCCAAATTGGGGATATTTTCTCTTGAATGGAGACGAAATTTGTGAGTTGGGGATTTGGTGGGGAATTTCCATAAATTTTGGGATGTTTCTGGGTTTTTCGAGATATCGATTTTTTTAACAAAATTCTATTTTTATAGATAATTTTGCCAAAATTTTATTTCTATAGAAAATTTTGTCAAAATTTTAGTTCTATAGAAAATTTTGTCACAATTTTTTTTCTGTAAACTATTTTGTCAAAATTTTATTTCTATAGAAAATTTTGTCAAATTTTTATTTCTATAGAAAATTTTGTCAAAAATTTATTTCTATAGAATATCTTGGCAAAATTTTATTTATATAGAAAATTTTGCCACATTTTTAATTCTATAGAAATAAAATGTTGTTAACATTTTGTTAAAATTTATTCCTGTAGATAATTTTATCAAAATTTTATTCCTATAGAAAGTTTTGTCAAAATTTTATTTCTAGCGAAATTTTTTTCAAAATTTCATTTCTCTTGAAAATTTGGTCAACATTTTATTTCCATAGAGAATTTTGTCAAAATTTTATTTCTATAGAAAATATCGTCAAAATTTTAATTCTATGGAAGATTTTTTCAAAGTTTTTTTCTATTGAGAAATTTGCCAAAAATTTTATTTCTATAGAAAATTTTGCCAAAATTTTATTTCCATAGAAAATTTTGTCAAAATTTTATTTCCATAGAAAATTTTGTCAAAATTTTATTTTTATAGAATATTTTGTCAAAATTTTATTTCAAGCGAAAATTTTGTCAAAATTTTATTTCTATAGAAAATTTTGTCAAAAATTTATTTCTATAGAATATTTTGTCAAAGTTTTATTTCTAGCGAACATTTTGTCAAAATTTCATTTGTCAATATTTTATTTCTATTGAAATTTTGTCAATATTTTATTTCTAAAGAAATTTTGTTAAAATTTTATTTTTATAGAATATTTTGTCAACATTTTATTTCAAGCGAAAATTTTGTCAAAATTTTATTTCTATAAAAAATTTTGTCAAAAATTTATTTCTATAGAAAAATTTGTCAAAGTTTTATTTCTAGCGAACATTTTGTCAAAATTTGATTTCTATAGAAAATGTTGTCAACATTTTATTTCTATTGAAATTTTGTCAATATTTTATTTCTAAAGAAATTTTGATAAAATTATATTTCTAAAGAAAATTTTGTCAAAATTTTAATTCTATGGAAGATTTTTTCAAAGTTTTTTTTCTATTGAGAAATTTGCCAAAAATTTTATTTCTATAGACAATTTTGTCAAAATTTTATTTCTATAAAAATTTTCGTCAAAATTTTATTTCTATACAAAATTTTTTAAAATTTTATTTGTATAGAAATTTCTGTCAAATTATTTCTATAAAAAAATTTGTCAAGATTATATTTCTATAGAAAATGTTGTTAAGATTTTATTTCTATACAAAATATTGTCAAAATTTTATTTCTATAGAAAATTTTGTCACAATTTTATTTCTATAAAAATGTTTGTCAAAATTTTATTTCTATAGAAATTTTTTCAACATTTTATTTCTATAGAAAATTTTGTTAAGATTTTATTTCTATAGAAAATATTGTCAAAATTTTATTTCTATAGAAAATGTTGCCAAAATTTTATTTCTATAGAAAATTTTCTCACAATTTTTTTTCTGTAAACTATTTTGTCAAAATTTTATTTCTATAGAAAATTTTGTCAAAATTTTATTTCTATAGAAAATTTTATCAAAATTTTATTTATATAGAAAATTTTGTCAAAATTTTATTTCTAGCGAAAATTTTGTCAAAATTTTATTTCTAGCGAAAATTTTGTCAAAATTTTATTTCTAGCGAAAATTTTGTCAAAATTTTATTTCTATAAAGTTTTATTTCTCTAAATTTTGTCAAATTATTTCTATAAACAAATTTGTTAAGATTTTATTTCTATAGAAAATTTTGTTAAGATTTTGTTTCTATTGTCAAAACTTTATTTCTATAGAAAATGTTGCCAAAATTTTATTTCTATAGAAACTTTTGTCAACATTTTATTACTATAGAAAATTTTGTCAAAATTTTATTTCTATAGAAAATTTTGTCAAAAATTTATTTCTATAGAATAATTTGTCAAAATTTTATTTCTAGCGAACATTTTGTCAAAATTTTATTTCTATAGAAAATTTTGTCCACATTTTATTTCTATAGAAGATGTTGTCAAAATTTTATTTCTATAGAAAATTTTGTCACAATTTTTTTTCTGTAAACTATTTTGTCAAAATTTTACTTCTATAGAAAATTTTGTCACAATTTTATTCCCATAGAAAATTTGGTTAAGATTTTATTTCTATAGAAAATTTTGTCAAAATTGTATTTCTGTAGATAATTTTATCAAAATTTTATTTCTGTAGAAAATTTTGTCAAATTTTTTCTATAAAAAAAATTTGTTAAGATTTTATTTCTATAGAAAATTTTGTTAAGATTTTATTTCTACAGAAAATTTTTTCAAAATTTTATTTCTGTAGAAAATTTTGTCAACATTTTATTTCTATAGAAATTTTATCAAGATTTTATTTCTCTAGAAAATTTTGTTAACATTTTATTTCTATAGAAAATTTTGTTAAAATTTTATTTCTATAGAGAATGATTCTGCTACAAGAGGTTCTAGATATACGAATATGTGTGTGTTTCAGAAGTATATATGGAGTTACAAATACAGTATTGGGATTATGCGAAAATTTTTAAACTGAATCAAAATTCGATTAAATTAGATATATTCAAAATAAATAAAGGAAATCGCAAACGTGGGTTAAAAATGTATAAATTGCAAAATCTTTTTAATTTAAACTTTTCTTGTTGTTAAGATTTTTTTTGTGTTGTTAAGATTTTATTTCTATACAAAATATTGTCAAAATTTTATTTCTATAGAAAATTTTGTCACAATTTTATTTCTATAAAAATGTTTGTCAAAATTTTATTTCTATAGAAATTTTTTCAACATTTTATTTCTATAGAAAATTTTGTTAAGATTTTAGTTCTATAGAAAATATTGTCAAAATTTTATTTCTATAGAAAATGTTGCCAAAATTTTATTTCTATAGAAAATTTTGTCACAATTTTTTTTCTGTAAACTATTTTGTCAAAATTTTATTTCTATAGAAAATTTTGTCAAAATTTTATTTATATAGAAAATTTTGTCAAAATTTTATTTCTAGCGAAAATTTTGTCAAAATTTTATTTCTAGCGAAAATTTTGTAAAAATTTTATTTCTAGCGAAAATTTTGTCAAAATTTTATTTCTATAAAGTTTTATTTCTCTAAATTTTGTCAAATTATTTCTATAAACAAATTTGTTAAGATTTTATTTCTATAGAAAATTTTGTTAAGATTTTGTTTCTATAGAATATATTGTCAAAATTTTATTTCTATAGAAAATGTTGCCAAAATTTTATTTCTATAGAAAATTTTGTCAAAATTTTATTACTATAGAAAATTTTGTCAAAATTTTATTTCTATAGAAAATTTTGTCAAAAATTTATTTCTATAGAATAATTTGTCAAAATTTTATTTCTAGCGAACATTTTGTCAAAATTTTATTTCTATAGAAAATTTTGTCCACATTTTATTTCTATAGAAAATGTTGTCAAAATTTTATTTCTATAGAAAATTTTGTCACAATTTTTTTTCTGTAAACTATTTTGTCAAAATTTTACTTCTATCGAAAATTTTGTCACAATTTTATTCCCATAGAAAATTTGGTTAAGATTTTATTTCTATAGAAAAATTTGTCAAAATTGTATTTCTGTAGATAATTTTATCAAAATTTTATTTCTGTAGAAAATTTTGTCAATTTTTTTCTATAAAAAAAAATTTGTTAAGATTTTATTTCTATAGAAAATTTTGTTAAGATTTTATTTCTACAGAAATTTTTTTCAAAATTTTATTTCTGTAGAAAATTTTGTCAACATTTTATTTCTATAGAAATTTTATCAAGATTTTATTTCTCTAGAAAATTTTGTTAACATTTTATTTCTATAGAAAATTTTGTTAAAATTTTATTTCTATAGAGAATGATTCTGCTACAAGAGGTTCTAGATATACGAGTATGTGTGTGTTTCAGAAGTATATATGGAGTTACAAATACAGTATTGGGATTATGCGAAATTTTTTAAACTGAATCAAAATTCGATTAAATTAGATATATTCAAAATAAATAAAGGAAATCGCAAACGTGGGTTAAAAATGTATAAATTGCAAAATCTTTTTAATTTAAACTTTTCTCACTGCTAATCTCTACATAACCCCCCAAAAACAATTTTAAAAATATTTACACTTTAATTGTTATTAATTTTTGTCACAAAAATGGGGTCAAATTACCCATAGTGCAGTGTGGTGCAGTTTATAATTTTTATATGCGATTTCATCAACTGAATGATGGTCATCTTAACCAAGTGATGAAATACAACACTGTAGCTAGTGGTGAAATATTGCAGTCGTCGAATGATATTTATTAAAAACGAAAGTGCAGTGTTGTTTGTATTAGTGTACTCGTTCATCACTATGTCGTTTATCGTTACCCTCTAGTCATGAAAGTAACCAAATGCCACCAACATCTAGTTCCGAAATGAGCTTTTGGAAATGCCTTATTGAGCTGGCACCATTTTATACTACAGGTATTTAATGTAGAATCCAAAAAAGGTATCTAGTTCACAAAATATGTTTTTGTGGCGTACTACTACTAGCTACAGAACTGGGCTCAAGGGAATGCTTGAATGACGAAAACAAGAAATCCATGTACAAATTTCACAATTTACTTCATGATTTTTTTACAAATAGAGAAACAAAAACAAAACAAAGTACAGCTATTCCTGTTGGAGGGAAGGCTGTTTTCAAAGTCAGTCGATTTCTATTGGTCAGTCCGTTCGCACCAAATAAGAGTGAGTAAAATAAAGGTGAAAATATCAAAAAATATCTAAAAGTACAGGTAATAGAGAAATATTGAAATATATGTTGCGGTAGATTAAATTGACATTTTTGTAAAAATATATTTTTAGCTAACGTTTTCAACCCTGTTTGCATTTTTAGGAGAGCTGGAATTCATGGTGGAATAATATATTTTGAAACATAGATTGGAACATATTTTAAGAAAAATTTTATGTTTTGTTAAATAAAAGCCATTGTATTGACAATTACACTTTTTTCTTCAGAATAAATACGTATTAAAAAAAAACGGTACTATAACTGGCTTCACCACTATACTTTAGTAGTTAGTGGTTAGGAGGTAGCTCTGTATCTGGTCGTGGTTTACTTATTAGTAGGGAGTTCTTTAGAACTAGTTGGGGAGCTAGTTATACGTAATGCTAATTGGAGGTGACTGACTCTCTCCAATGACAAGCCCATGTTAAATTCACCAGTTTTTTAAATGGAAAGTAGTCAAATGTGGAACCAGCTCTGCTTACTTGAGATTTATTTATTCTACAGGTTTGAAACTAACTCCCGTGGCTACAGGGTAGGCTACAAATGGTGAAGTATTGGCAACACTACATACACAAGATACAAATATTGTACCGATTACGATACATGTGTGTCATTGCAAAGCAAAAACGGTAGAGGTCTCTGCCAACATAATTTCAAGAATAGTTACAGAAATACCTGAACAGTGGTTCCAAAACTATCATGTCTGTTCTGGGTCACACCGCATTGTGCACCACACTATACACTTTCTACACACCACACACAAAGTTAGTTGTTCTGAGTCACACGTGTGAACACTTTTTTCGGACTTTTAATAGCAAAATGTGATAGCTGATTTTTTCTTCAAGCCATATTATTTGCAGACAGAAATTATAAACAAAACATAACGGTATAAACATAAAAACTTAAAAGTAAGTGCGTAATTCAAAGCCATAAAATGCCTGCCGGATTTTTGTTAGCAGTGAATAATGTAAGGACAAGAGCAATTTATCAAGAACAAATAAGAAGGCGACAATTGCGTGATGCTTCATATCTGTTTTGATTTGTTTTTTTTTCTATCGATCGCCGTGTCGTTCTCGTTTTTGTTTTTGACGGCGGAGAAGTTTTTATTTTGGTTTTGGTCAAACAGTTTTTAACATCCATACATTCAAGGAAATTTAATTAATTATTATTTTAATTGTTAATAATTAACTATTCTGTTAAGATTTTTCTCATTTGTATTGCTTAAATAAAGGGTGATTCTTTTGAGGTTAGGATTTTCATGCATTAGTATTTGACAGATCACGTGGGATTTCAGACATGGTGTCAAAGAGAAAGATGCTCAGTATGCTTTGACATTTCATCATGAATAGACTTACTAACGAGCCACAACGTCGAATTTTCAGTGAATGGGCCCTAGAAAAGTTGGCAGAAAATCCGCTTTTTTATCGACAAATTTTGTTCAGCGATGAGGCTCATTTCTGGTTGAATGGCTACGTAAATAAGCAAAATTGCCGCATTTGGAGTGAAGAGCAACCAGAAGCCGTTCAAGAACTGCCCATGCATCCCGAAAAATGCACTGTTTGGTGTGGTTTGTACGCTGGTGGAATCATTGGACCGTATTTTTTCAAAGATGCTGTTGGACGCAACGTTACGGTGAATGGCGATCGCTATAGTTCGATGCTAACAAACTTTTTGTTGCCAAAAATGGAAGAACTGAACTTGGTTGACATGTGGTTTCAACAAGATGGCGCTACATGCCACACAGCTCGCGATTCTATGGCCATTTTGAGGGAAAACTTCGGAGAACAATTCATCTCAAGAAATGGACCGGTAAGTTTGCCACCAAGATCATGCGATTTGACGCCTTTAGACTATTTTTTGTGGGGTTACGTCAAGTCTAAAGTCTACAGAAATAAGCCAGCAACTATTCCAGCTTTGGAAGACAACATTTCCGAAGAAATTCGGGCTATTCCGGCCGAAATGCTCGAAAAAGTTGCCCAAAATTGGACTTTCCGAATGGACCACCTAAGACGCAGCCGGGGTCAACATTTAAATGAAATTATCTTCAAAAAGTAAATGTCATGGACCAATCTAACGTTTCAAATAAAGAACCGATGAGATTTTGCAAATTTTATGCGTTTTTTTTTTAAAAAAAGTTATCAAGCTCTTAACAAATCACCCTTTATTTACAATAATATTGCAAACAAATATTCTATCGTGGCGGCCTCGTGTGGTCGTGGGTTCGAACCCAGTTTCGACCAAACACCAAAAAGTTTTTCAGCGGTGGATTTTCTCACATCAGTAATGCCGGTGACGTTTCTGAATGTTTCGAATGGCCTTGTACATTTTTCCGGTCTGCGGCAGTGTAAAGAGTAGTAAGTGAAATACCTCACGAAAGCGATAGATGTGAGTACCAGATCCGGCTCGATTAATTAATTTTCCTACGTGGTAGTTGATTTTTAACATAAATAGCATACTGCAAATCTCACCAGTATTGCCAGGATGAATTTTCATAAAGTGACGTTTCTTCGATTCACAATCGCCATTTATTGTGATTTTAATGACATTATTTTGCACAAATAAGCTAACAACTTTGTGTTTGGGACCTCATTCACGCTGATATGATTTTAATTTAGTCAAAATAAAACAACGATTTTTTTGGTATTTTTTGTATTATTTTTTTTTCTCCTTTACTTTTCTTTAAGTTTTTATTTATAAAACTACATGTGGTTGTTTGTTGTTGTTGCTGTACGATACTAAAACATACACATGATTAATATTTGTTTTCGTTTTGTTGTTGTTGTTGTTTTTTTTTTGTGAATTATTCCATAAATTGTCTCATTGTATTTTTTTTTTTTGTCAAAGAATATTTTATGGAATATAGTCTAAGACTTAATTCCATAGATTATGAGTTTGTAATGGTTATGGTTTATTTTAATTTTGTATGTTACTTGATTTGTATATATATATATCTATATATGCTTTTATTAGGGAATTTCATACATATTTACTATGCTAATTTATTACTTTTATTTTATGTTAAATTATTTGTCGCTTAATGTTTAAATGGTCATCAAGACATGTTACAATATAAACTAAAAAAAATATGGGAGTGAAAAATTCCAAGATTGGAGATCTTTGGGGATGAAGAATTTGAAATTAATTTCTAATAACCAGTTGATTTTTATGATAAAAAAAAAAAACGAAACAAAGCAAAAACATTGTATTTTTTTTTGTTATTTAAATATAAATGTATGTGATTTTACTTTTGTTATGATTTTAATTTACAATTGATTTCCAGTTTTTTTTTTCAATTTATAATTTTTTATTTAGTAATTTAGTCAATATATTTTTAAATATTTATAAAGAATATAATCCAAAAAGTTTAGCTGTTTAGTTTTATTTATTTTTACGATTTTTTAAATTTATTTTTGAAATTGATTTATAAAATTAAAATTTAGCAATGATTTGTTTTTTTTTTTTGTAGTGTATATATAAAACAAGAAAATAAAAATTTGTTTTAATGAAAATTCAAGATTGGAAACAATGTTGTTATAAATATTAAATTTCTACAAAGAACATACCACCCACCATACACTGAAAAAAAAAATATTTTCTAAATAAATAATATGAATTGTAGGATAAAATATTTACATTAAAGTTAGTTTTTTTGTTTCGCATAAAAAAATTTTTAAATTAAAATTTTGTAATTTTTTTCAGAATTGGAAAATTAATTATAATAATAAAGAAATATATAGTGAAATTTAATAAAATAATTTTAAAAAATCAAAAGTTTATAATGGTAATATATAGAACATTTCTTTCACTTGGACGAATATCGTTAAATTAATTAATAGAATTATTTAAATGTCTTTCATTAAATATAAAATTTAGGGATACCATTTTAGGGATATATATTTGTTTTGTTTTTGTTTCTTATAAAGATTTTTTATTTTATAATTTTTTTAAGAATTGCAAAAAATGATAGTAATAAAGAAATCTGTACTATAATTTATTTTATAATAATTAAAAAAAAAAAAAACAATTTATAATGTTAATATTTAGGATATTTCTTTGATAAATATTGCGTCTTTCTCTTATTTATAGTCGAATATCTTTGAAGTAGGGAAGAAAGTAGCCATTTTTGCAAGTAATTAAATGAATTGTTTAAATGTTTTTCATTGAAAATAAAATACTCTATATAACATAGGATACTTTTTTTCTTTTTTTGTTTCACATAAAGCTTTTTCTTTGTGGAATTAAATTGTATAATTTTTTGTAAAGAATTGAAAAAATTATAATAATATAGAAATCTGCGCTGAAATTTAATTTTATAAAAAAATATAACAAGTTGGCTGATAAGTCCCCCGTCTGACACATAGATGGCGTCGCTAGTATTAAATACATATTATTTTTATATAGTACCAACCTTCAAATGATTCGTGTCAAAATTTGACGTCTGTAAGTCAATTAGTTTGTGAAATAGAGCGTCTTTTGTGAAGCAACTTTTGTTATTGTGAAAAAACATGGAAAAAAGAATTTCGTGTTTTGATAAAATACTGTTTTCTAAAGAGGAAAAATACGGTGAAAGCAAAAACTTGGCTTGATAATGAGTTTCCGGACTCTGCCCCAGGGAAATCAACAATAATTGATTGGTATGCAAAATTCAAGCGTGGTGAAATGAGCACGGAGGACGGTGAACGCAATGGACGCCCGAAAGAGGTGGTTTCCGACGATATCAAAAAAATCCACAAAATGATTTTGAATGACCGTAAAATGAAGTTGATCGAGATAGCAGAGACCTTAAAGATATCAAAGGAACGTGTTGGTCATATCATTCATCAATATTTGGATATGCGGAAGCTCTGTTCAAAATGGGTGCCGCGCGAGCTCACATTTGACCAAAACCAACAACGTGTTGATGATTCTGAGCGGTGTTTGCAGCTGTTAACTCGTAATACACCCGAGTTTTTCCGTCGATATGTGACAATGGATGAAACATGGCTTCATCACTACACTCCTGAGTCCAATCGACAGTCGGCTGAGTGGACAGCGACCGGTGAACCGTCTTCGAAGCGTGGAAAGACTCAAAAGTCCGCTAGCAAAGTAATGGCCTCTGTTTTTTGGGATGCGCATGGAATAATTTTTATCGATTATCTTGAGAAGGGAAAAACCATCAACAGTGACTATTATATGGCCTTATTGGAGCGTTTGAAGGTCGAAATCGCGGCAAAACGGCCCCATAAGAAGAAGAAAAAAGTGTTGGTCCACCAAGACAACGCACCGTGTCACAAGTCATTGAGAACGATGGCAATTGCTTCGAATTGCTTCCCCACCCACCGTATTCTCCAGATCTGGCCCCCAGCGACTTTTTCTTGTTCTCAGACCTCATAGGATGCTCGCAGGTAAAAAAATTTGGCTCCAATCAAGAGGTGATCGCCGAAACTGAGGCCTATTTTGAGGCAAAACCGAAGGAGTACTACCAAAATGGTATCAAAAAATTGGAAGGTCGTTATAAACGTTGTATCGCTCTTGAAGGGAACTATGTTGAATAATAAAAACGAATTTTGACAAAAAAATGTGATTTTTCTTTGTTAGACCGGGGACTTAGCAGCCAACCTGTTAGACTATTCAGTCCATTGTGATACCACAGTGATATCACTGAGTGCTGCCCGATTCTATGTTAAGCTCAATGACAAGGGACCTCGTTTTTATAGCCGAGTCCGAACGACGTTCCACATTGCAGTGAATCCACTTAGAAAATCTTTGAAACCCTCAGAAATGTCACTAGCATTACTGACGTGGGATAATCCACCGCTGAAAAACTTTTTGGTGTTTGGTCGATACTGGGTTTGAACACACGACCCTGTGTATGCTAACCATTGCAACACGATGGCTCCTGAGAACAACTAACTATTTGTGAAGTGTGAAGAATGTGTGTTGTATGGTGGGACCCAGAACTGGTTTCAACGCACTGAAATTCCCATTTTATCACTATTTGAAGCCCACAAATCGACATATTAAAGTATGGACGGGTTAATTGTTAAATTCCTTTTTCGTTATTTCCTTATAATTTTTATCAAAGAAATACTTACCGTTCATCGACCGTTGAAACAAACCAAAACTTTATCCATATTCACACAAATTTTTTTTTCTGATTCAATCACGAAATTAATTGATCCAATTAATTTTTTTATTGAAATGTTTTCACTCACAGAAATGATAGTATGAATTAAAAAATTAATTGGAAGTCAATTAAAAATGTAATTGATCCAATAAAAAAAATTAATTGATATTATTAATTTTTGTGATTGATTTTTGTTTCAATTAAAAAAAATTGTTACATCAATAAAATTTTTAATAGAATATTTTTTAAAACTCAATTAAAAGTTTAATTGGAAAAATGTTCGTGAAATTTTTTTCTGTGTTATATGACACGTAGATCTAAATATAATATCGGGCCGCTAGTTTGAAAATACATAGTATGAAAATATTAAAAATTCCAATTTTGTATCCCTTCGTAACCGTTATTTCAAGATGCCTTATTGATATAAAATTTTATGTGCAGTCAAATCTCATGTATTGAATTGACTGTATCCCTTCGTAACTGTTATTGCCAGATGGCTTTATTGATAAAAAAGTTTATATGCAGTCAAATCTCATGCGAGTGGTCGTCTACTTTTCAATAATCGCAAATGTCGAAAAATTAATTTTTTTGAAGCTGGAATAGTCGAATAGGTCGACTTTTTCAAATTTTTAAAATCTACTTTTCCAAATTTTGAAAAAGTCTTTTCGATTCTCATTATAATCTCTAGTCTAGAATACATTTGATATGTACATTTTCACACAGATGATATATCAAAGTTTCTTTTGGATCTGATGACATTTACAACTGCAAGAGGCTCCAGAAATCAAATATAGATACCGGTTTATTATAGAGGACTATATACATATAATTATTTACCGATACAAACGAATTTATACATGGTTGTTAGGTTAGGTTAGGTATAGTGGCATCCCGATATTTCAGGCTCACTTAGACTATTCAGTCCATTGTGATACCACAGTGGTGAACTTCTCTCTTATCACTGAGTGCTGCCCGATTCTATGTTAAGCTCAATGACAAGGGACCTCCTTTTTATAGCCGAGTCCGAACGGCGTTGCACATTGCAGTGAAACCACTTAGAGAAGATTTGAAACCCTCAGAAATGTAACCAGCATTACTGAGTTGGGATAATCCACTGCTGCAAAACTTTTTGGTGTTTGGTCGAAACTGGGTTTGAACCCACGACCCTGTGTATGCAAGGCGGGCATGCTAATCATTGCACCACGGTGGCTCCCAAACATGGTAATTAAGTATAACAGATAGTGTGAGAACACATATAGAATTTGAAGCAAATTGTGGTATCAGGAGCATTTGGAGAAAATATTACCAAAAAACTACCAAACAAAAAAAATCTTATTTATTATATTTTAATACAAAATTTTGTCAAAATTTTATTTCCATAGAAAATTTTGTCAAAACTTTATTTCTATATAAAATTTTGTCAAAATTGTATTTTTGTTGTTTTGATCTCACCTTAAAACCATTGCGTTGACTAAACTACAAAAGTAGCTTAACCCTTTCACTACCGATGTCCACTTAGAAGGACATTCGAAAAAGATTCCAAATTTTATTTTCTCACTTAGTTTCGATTTATTTCTCTATGTTATTTTAAAGTAGAGGCTTTAATCTAAATAAGCTATAAATATTTTCCATATTGGTGAGCACTAAAATATATTTTTATAAATTTAGGTTAGTCCATTGTGATACCACATTGGTGAACTTCTCTCTTATCTCTGAGTGCTGCCCTATTCCATGTTAAGCTCAATGACAAGGGACCTCCTTTTTATAACCGAGTCCGAACGGCGTTCCACATTGCAGTGAAACCACTTAGAGAAGATTTGAAACCCTCAGAAATGTCACCAGCATTACTGAGGTGGGATAATCCACCGCTGAACTTTTTGGTGCTCGGTCGAAGAAGGAATTGAACCCACGACCTTGTGTATGCAAGGCGGGCATGCTAACCATTGCACCACGGTGGCTTCTTTAACAATAAACAAAATCTATGAAAATTTGAGACAATTTTTCTACTGTATGTTTCTATACGGATGAAAAAGACTGTTTTTCATATGTTTGGCTATAAACATTATATGTTTGGAACACAAATTTTTAAACACAATATTTTTGAGTGCAAGCATATAATGTTCATAAACTAGCATAACATGTTTGGGACATATATGTTAATATGTTAGAACATATTATGTTTGGGACATAAAATGTTTGTAAATATAAAATGTTTGGATGCAAACATATATTAATTTAGAAATAGCCTATAAACATATATGTGTTTAGTAGCTTGGAGCGCTATTTAACAGGGAGCGATATTGAATTAAGTTGGTGGTTGTTGCTTGTTATTACAAAATTAACATTTTATTTTTCCTTGGGCAATTGATCAGCTACTTCTTTGATCCTTACAAACTGTGTGGTCCGCTGTTCGAATCCCCGTCCGGCAAAAGGTAAAATTAAAATAAAAAAAATCATACAATTGAATAATTTCTTCTACAATGTTTGAATTACAGAAAAAGGTGCTAAGAACTAAAAAATCTCGTGGAAGTGAGAAAGATGTTGGGGAATATACAATTGGGCAGAAACAAAATTTTGAGCATTCAGGTCGAAAACCTATGTTGTTAGCACCTATATTACCTGTTTATTTTCATAATTCGTTATGATTGTAAATATATAAATAAATAAATAAAATTTTGAGCACAATATTGTTTGGGAGAATTTTTTTAAGCATATAATATTTTTGGGTGCAAAATGCTTCCAAACATATTATATACATAATAACATATTGTTTTTTGGAAGACAACATTATTGAATTTGGATGCAAAAATACAAAATGTTTGAAACATAGACTACCCAAACATATATTGTTTAGACTAATATGCTTTCAAACATATTATATATTGGAAGAGATCAAACATATAAATGTTTGGGCAATACCCAAAAATGTATATGCTTGAAGCAAAATATGTTTGGGAGTATATGTTACAGAAGCGATTTTTTGTGAGCGTGTAGTAAATGGACATTCATACAAAAAGTGAAGTGGGTTCTCAAAATGACAATTTTTGTTCTACATGCTGTTAGTACTAGTAAAAACAGAAGACAAATGAACGTTTTTAACATTAGGTTTATTTCGGTAGTTAACCAACAGAGGATAATAATGTTTGTCAAGTTTATTTGGGCAAAGCCCTATAGGCTGCAAGATGGTTGGATGGACGCACGTTTCGGAATTACCACATTCCTCATCAGCATGCTCTACTTGCAGCAAAACTATTAACCAATTATCACAATAAATTCGGGTAGTTCACTAAACCCAAAGTGAACCACACTTGAACCTTCCTTTGCTGGTTAAGCTACTCTTACCGATTCTTAAATACCCACCACCAAAAATCAAATATTATAGTTTCCTTTGAACATCTCAGGGGAGTTTGATGACAGGTATTTTCCCAAGCTGATCAGTTCAACCAGTACGCTTCCCGAAAATAAATGTAAAGATTTTACCTATGAAGACTAGATGAGATTCTGGATTAATAAGAACCATTTTTTGTTTGATTTTTACAGGAATCATAAACATTTCTTGTAAGTGTACAAGAAAATGATGAACTAACGCCTTGACTTGAAATCTTAAATCTGTAGATTTTTACCCCAATTATTTAAATGATTACGAGAAGTAAAATCAGGAAATTTTACATTCAGTTTCAAGCGATTTTCATAATCAGTGCACCTTCTGTAACTTCAAGATCTGAAATCGGTCTATATGGAGGCCTTACCAAATGGACCTATAAAAACTAAATCATATACACTTTTTTGTGGGTCTAAAATGCCAGCATATTTTCAATTTGTAGCAAATCGGATAAAAGCTACAATTTCTAGAAAACCTAGGAGTTAAATCGTGAGATCGGTCTAATGCGGGCTATGCCAAAAACATGGAGGGTACACACAATATTCAGCACATGTAATTGTAGTTCTAGAATCTAGACCTCAAATCGGAGGGTCGGTTTATAAGGAGGCTATATCAAAAACTATACCGATACACAATATATTCGGCACACCTCTTTATGGTCCTAGAATATCTCTAGATTTCCAATTTCAGGCAAATTGGATAAAAACTACGGATTCTAGAAGCCCAAGAAGTAAATCGGTCTATATGGGGGCTATATCGAAACATGGTCCGATAATCACCATTTTCGGCACATATCTTTATTGTCCTAGAATACCTCTAGATTTCCAATTTCAGGCAAATTGGTTAAAAACTACGGATTCTAGATGTCCAAGAAGTAAAAACGGGAGATCGGTCTATATGGGGGCTATACCAAAACATGGACCGATACTCCCATTTTTGGCACACCTCTTTGTGGTCCTAGAATACCTCTAGATTTTCAATTTCAGCCAATTGGATAAAAACTACGGATTCTAGAAGCCCAAGAAGTAAATCTGGAAATCGGTCTATATGGTGGTTATATAAAAACACGGACCGGTACTCACCATTTTCGGTACACGTCTTTAGAGTCCTAGAGTACCTCTAGATTTCCAATTTCTGGTAAATTGGATTAAAACTACGGATTCTAGAAGCCCAAGAAGTAAAATCGGGAGATCGGTCTATATGGGGGCTATATCAAAACATGGCGCTATACACCCCATTTTCGGCACACCTCTTTATGGTCCTAGAATACCTCTAGATTTCCAATTTCAAGCAAATCGTATAGAAAATACACTTTCTAGACGCCCAAGAAGCAAAATCGGGAATTCGGTCCATATGGGCGCTATACCAAAACATGGACCGATAGGCACCATTTTCGGTACACTTTTTGATGGTCCAAAAAAATATTTCTAGATTTCCAATTTCAGGCAAATTGGATAAAAACTACAGATTTTATACGCCGAAGACCCCAAATCGGGAGGTCGGTTTATATGGGGACTATATCAAAACTTGGTCCGATATAGCCCATCTTCCATCTTATGGAAGGCTATAACGTGATTGCAACTGACAGAAAAAAATTTCACGAAAATTTTTCCATTTAAAGTATTAATTAATACAAAAACATATTCAATTAAAAATGTAATTGATTTAACAAATTTTTTAATTGAAACAAAAATTAATAGTATCAATTTTTTAATTGGATTAATTAATTTTTTAATTGACCTTCAATTAATTTTTTAATTGACCTTCAATTAATTTTTTAATTGATACTATCATTTCTGTGATTGACGACATTTCCATTAAAAAATTAATTGGATCAATTAATTTCGTGATTGTATCAGAAAAAAAAATTTGTGTGTACTATTGCAGACACCGACTGTTTTTTAGTGAAAGAATGAATGCACTTCAACCTTTTCGTAGTCAGTCCATCCGACATTAAGCTTCCTATCCAAAAAGCAGATTTGCAGTCATATTTTGTTGACATTATTAAAAAACCTCTGTTAAGAAAAATTATTTGACATTGTCACAATTCAATATTCCTGGCATGTCCAAAATATCGTTATAAATATAAGGCAATTTATTTTTAAAAACCCATCCCCATACATTATATAGGAAATTCTGTATTTTTTTTTTTTTTTTTAATAAAATAAAAATAAACCCTAGTTTTTAGAAACCAATCAAATGTACTAGTATTTTTTGTTTAAATTTTATTTTCTTGTTTTTTTCTTCTTTGTTATACTGAATGAATATATCGCTTCTTATCATTCAAATTATTTTAACTAAGATGCAAATAAAATATTACAAAAAAAATCTAAATTAAAAAATCAATTAACAAAATAAAAATAATTAAAAACTACACACATTTAATTGTTTATATCTTTTGTTTGTTTTTCTTTAAGCTCCAATATATGTACGTAAAAAATAATTAATATATTTATAATCATTAAAAAATATCGAAATTATTATTATTATTATTCACATTAAGAAGAAGTGTGTTGCATTTTTTTCGTTCAATTGTTTTTTATGCTAATTGCGGACAGAAAATCTAGGGATATGAACCTCATCATTTTATGGTAAGGGATTGATCCTCTATTGAATAAAATAAATCAATTTTTTTGTTTTTCAAAAAGAAAAAAGTATAGTCATATTATATAGATGTAAGTATTGCCTTTGGGGATAGGAGGGGTTTTACGGTATGAGAGTCATCATATGGTATAGAAGTCATAGAAGTTTCAGGGAAGATGAGTTGATACTCGAAAAAAAAATCCGAATGATTTAGATTTTCTTTTAATTGTAAGGGCTTATCTTTACTAAGGATTATGGAAAATAGTTTGACGCATCCATTTAATATTCATAAAAACAAAAACAAAAAATATGATCTCTGACACTGAGCTATGTGAGAGAGGGAGTTTTGCTTTGTTGTTTTGCGTTTAAGGGAATTAGAAAAGTCTTTAATCGCTGTTGGTTGTCATTTCAATTCAGGGTTTTTAAATATTTGCCTTGCCAATCATTATATTCATTGATGTAGGGCGGGGGCAGAGACCTTAGGTAGATGGTATTAATACTCGTAGCAAAGCAGCAGCTTCATCACCATCATCATCATATCATAGAGGCAATCTATAATTTAAATATATATTTTTTTATTTCTTCACATATTAATTTGCTGTGGTTTTTATTGTTGTTGTCTTCGTATTCGGCTTTTCATCAGATCAGATTAGATTGTTGCTGTTGAGATTATTGGTCTATTTTATTGGTTTTAATTTTTGTCTCTTGTTGCTGTTGTTGGTGTGGTTGCTTCCTTTGTCTTGTTTTCTTTTCTTTTGTTTTAAATTAAAAAAAATGAACACTTTTCAACTGGTGGGAATTTTTTTTTCATATATGATTATTTTTTATTATTTTGGAAATCTATTGCACGCAACATGAATTTTTATGGCCATTTTTGTGCTTTAGCCTTGCCTTGGGCTTGTAGCGTTCCAAATATGATAACTGCTTGGCATTGATTGCTCCTCGTCGTTTGCTATAGTGGAGAGAGAGAGAGAGAGAAAAAAAAATTAGCATTCACATTATTTTTTTTTTAAGGATATGTACTTACTCTCTTATCATTTCTACAGCTGCCTCATATTTAAGACCCAATTCAATAAGAGCCAATGCCACCAGAACCGGTGCACGGCCGAGACCAGCGACACAGTGCACAGCAACACAAGCTTCGGGATTCTGTTGATATCTGTAAAAAAAAAAAGACAGAGAAGAAAAAACAAATAAATGATTAGAAATTTATATCTAAAAATTTAGAAAAATATTTCACAAATATTTCTTTTGGTGCAAAAGGGATATCACATATACGAATATTACAAAATTGAAGACAAATGACAAATGTTTCAAAATGGGAAAATTAAATATGATGGTCTACTTAAAAAAAACGACCCTGCATATATTTGCATACTTTCAGGTGCCCAGATATATTGGCTATTCGGATATGACTTTTCGTATTTTGACAATAGATGTCGTATATCTGCAGTGTTAGGTGAAATTTTGAGATTAATTTAACAAAACTAAGGAAAAAAGCTCTTCAGCTATTCAAAATGAAGAAATTCGCTATATTTACACCCATGTTCGCAAATCCACTACCAGGTGAATGTGAATCAAATCCACGATTTTGATGTCCTACACTCCACATTCAGCGGAATTTTCGTGAAATTAATTCACTAGTATTAGTCATGGTGAAACTTGAATTATGTCCATGATGGGTGAATTAATGCTTAAAAAAATACTGACATAAAAAAATTTAAATGTCTTGTTTTATAATACATGAGTTTTATTAAAAATATTTATTTATTTACAATAAAAGTCTCTTGATTCCACTTATTTAGATTTCCACCCTAGTGATTTTTTGGTGATTTGTGCAACCCAGCTGATTACAGAAAAATTCAAAAGCTGTCGTGGAATTCATGACACCAAATTTTCATGTTGGTGTATTGGTCATGAATAATAGAAATATGGTTGAAATTGATATCCGAACATGGGTGTTATTTTCTTATAAAAAAATGAATTATATAAAAGAAGGTTCCTTGTTATTGAGCTAAACATAAAACCGGGCAGCATTCATTGATAAAAGAGTAAGTTTAAATAGACGAATCCCTTGAAAAAGCCAACGGATTGGGCAAAGAAACAACAAAAAGAAGGAGAGTAAAAGAATTTCGATGTTTGGAGCAACGTATCATCTGCGTTTATAAGAAAGTACTCACATAAAAAAATTAGAGGTTTTATTACAACATTATAAATTTAATAAAATATAATGAATTAAAAAGGGTTTTTGGTTTCTTTATTTTTTCAAAATTTAATTTCTATAGAAAATTTTATCAAAATTTTATTTCTATAGAAAATTTTGTCAAAACTTTATTTCCATAAAAAATTTTTTTCAAAATTTTATTTCCATAGAAAATTTTTTTAAAATTTTATTTCTATAGAAAATTTTATCAAATTTTATCAAAATTTTATCTATAGAAAATTTTATCAAAATTTCTTTTCTATAGGAAAATTTATCAAAATGTTATTACACCCACCACCATAGAATGGTGACGGGGGTATAATAAGTTTGTCATTCCGTTTGTAACACATCGAAATATCGATTTCCGACTATGTAAAGTATATATATTCTTGATCAGGGAGAAATTCTAAGACGATATAATCATGACCGTCTGTCTGTCTGTCTGTTGTAATCACGCTACAGCCTTCAATAATGGCGCTATTGTCCTGACATTTGGCACAGATTCGTCTTTTGTTTACAGGCAGGTCAAGTTCGAAGATGGGCTATATCGGTCCAAGTTTTGATATAGTCCCCATATAAACCGACCTCCCGATTTGGGGTCTTGGGCTTATGAAACCCCTAGTTTTTATCCAATTTGCCTGAAATTGGAAATCTACAGGTATTTTAGGACCATCAAAAAGTGTACCGAAAATGGTGCCTATCGGTCCATGTTTTGATATAGCTCCCATATGGACATATTTCCCGATTTTGCTTCTTCTCAATTTGCCTGAAATTGGAAATCTGGAGGTATTCTAGGAAAATAAAGAGATGTACCGAAAATGGTGAGTACCGGTTGATGTTTCGATATAGCCCCCATATAGACCGATCTCCCGATTTTAATTCTTGGGCTTCTAGAATCCGTAGTTTTTAACCAATTTACCTGAAATTGAAATCTAGAGGTATTCTAGGACAATAAAGAGATGTGCCGAAAATGGTGATTATCGGACCATGTTTCGATATAGCCCCCATATAGACCGATCCCCAGATTTACTTCTTGGGCTTCTAGAATCCGTAGTTTTTATCCAATTTGCCTGAAATTGAAAATCTGGAGGTATTCTAGGACCATAAAGAGGTGTACCGAAAATGATGATTATCGGACCATGTTTTAACATAGCCCCCATATAGACCGATCTCACGATTTTACTTCTTGGGCTTCTAGAATCCGCAGTTTTCTTTTACCCGATTCGCCTGAAATTGGATATCTAGAGGTATTCGAGGACCATAAAGAGGTGTGCCGAAAATAGTGAGAACCGGTCCATGTTTTGATATAGTCCCCATATAGATTTTACCCAATTTGTCTGCAATTGCAAATATAGAGGACCATGTTTTAACATAGCCCCCATATAGACCGATCTCACGATTTTACTTCTTGGGCTTCTAGAATCCGCAGTTTTCTTTTACCCGATTCGCCTGAAATTGGATATCTAGAGGTATTCGAGGACCATAAAGAGGTGTGCCGAAAATAGTGAGAACCGGTCCATGTTTTGATATAGTCCCCATATAGATTTTACCCAATTTGTCTGCAATTGCAAATATAGAGGTATTCTAGGACCACAAAGAGGTGTGCCGAATATATTGTGTATCGGTATAGTTTTTGATATAGCCCCCTTACAAACCGGCCCTCCGATTTGGGGTCTAGATTCTAAAACTACAATTAGATGTGCTGAATACTGTGTGTATCCTGCCATGTTTTTCTATAGCCCCCATTACACCGAACTCCCGATAGAGAAGGCGCACTGATCTTAAAAATTGTTTGAAACTGAATGCAAAATTTCCAGATTTTACTTCTCGTAATCATTTAAATAATTGGGATGAAAATCTACAGATTTTAGATTTCATCATTTTCTTGCACACTTATAAGAGATGTTTATGATTCCTCTAAAACTCAAACAAAAATTGATTCTTATAAATTCAGAATCTGATCTAGTCTTCATAGGTAAAATCTTTACATTTATCTGTGGGAAGCGTACTGTTTGAACTGATCTGCTTGGGAAAATATCTGTCATCAAACCCCCCTGAAATTTTCAAAGGAAACTATTATATTTGATTCATTGTGGTGGGTATTTAAGATTCGGCCCGGCCGAACTTACTACTGTATATACTTGTTTTTATAGAACATTTGCTAAAAAAATTATTTCTATAGAAAATTTTGCCAAATTTTATTCCTAGAGAAAATTTTGTCGAAATTTTATTCCTAGAGACAATTTTTAAAAATTTTCTTCCTACAGAAAATTTTGTCAAAATTCGAAAATTTTGTTCAAATTTTATTTCTACAGACATCAAGGACCTATCTACGAGTAAAAATCAACCATTTTTGATAAAAATCAACAATTTTTTATAAAAATCAGTCATTTTTGATAGAATTCTACCAACTTTTCTATAGGAAATTTTATCAAAAGTTTATTCCTAAAAATAAAATAAATAATAAATAAAAATTTTTGTTAAAATTTTATTCCTAGAGAGATTTTTGTCAACATTTTATTTCTAGAGAATATTTTGTAAAAATTTTATTCCTTGAGAAAATTTTGTCAACGTTTTATTCCTAGGGAAAATTTGGCAAAATGTTATTCCTAGAGATTTTTTTTTGTCAAAATTTTATTTCTATAGAAAATTTGTGAATCTTGTTGGACTGCTTAAAAAATAATCCTTCTGCTTATTGCTTGTATTACACACAAAATCACTAAAAATTTTCCAATTAAAATTTTCTAAAAAAAAAAATTCAATTAAACATTAGGTTAGGTTAGGTTATGTGGCAGCCCGATGTATCAGGCTCACTTAGACTATTCAGTCCATTGTAATACCACAGTGGTGAACTTCTCTCTTATCACTGAGTGCTGCCCGATTCCATGTTAAGCTCAATGACAAGGGACCTCCTTTTTATAGCCGAGTCCGAACGGCGTTCCACATTCCAGTGAAACCACTTAGAGAAGCTTTGAAACCCTCAGAATTGTCACCAGCATTACTGAGGTGGGATAATCCACCGCTGAAAAACTTTTTGATGTTCGGTCGTAGCAGGAATCGAACCTATAACCTTGTGTATGCAAGGCGGGCATGCTAACCATTGCACCACGGTGGCTCCATTAAATTGGTTCAACAAATTTTTTTAATTGAAATAAAAATCAATCACAGATATTAATAGTATCAATCAAATTTTTAATTGGGTCAATTAAGTTTTTAGTTAACGTTGATTGAAGAAATTTCAATTAAAACTTAATTGGATCGTGATTGAAAACAAAAAAATATTTTTTTCTGTGTATGATTCGGGCCATTCGGTACACTTTATAACAAATTTCGATCTCATGCGCAACATAGTTACAAGAAACTATAAAGTGGAAAAGTAAATCACAAAACTAAAAATATTTTCAAGATAAATACAATAAAAAAATCACTTATAAAAAATTAATGAAAAGATAAACAACATTTGGAATATATATACACAGAAATTAAAACCTTTTTCGTAAGAAAATTCGAAAAAAAACGTTAACAAAAACAAAACATGGAGGGAGAAATAACCTTACCTACAAGTGGTATCTGTATCATCAGTGATTTTTGTATTATTTAAATTTTGATATTGTAAATTATTGATAGTGTTGTAGGTAGTAGTAGTAGTAGGAGAAGTGGTGGTGTTGGTGTTGGTATTTGAATCTGCTGTTTTATGAGATTTATGTCGAAATGAGAAACGCTTGCTCCTCATAAAGGATGCACGAGAGGAAGAGGATTTCTTACTAAAACTACAAAAAAAGAAAAAAAGTAGAATTTTGGGATAAGAAGAAATTAAGGGAAAAATGAGAATTTTTAAAACTCATCGAAACAAGAATATAGAACGAACAACAACAACGAGAACAAGGCAAATAAAACTTTGTGGATAATTAAGAAAAGAAACAAAAAACAGGACGTCGTTATGGACAAGTTCATTTTGTTTTTAAATTTAGTTAGAGTTTAGCACAAAAAAGCTATGGATATTAAAAATCAATAACAGCAGTGTTAATAGCATTAAAATGGATGGGATTAATACGAAACGTATATGGATTAATAAATGTGTACTTATATTGTAAAAACACACATCAAGGCAAATAATTTCTATTGGCAACGAAATGAGTAGAAATATCATCAAAACTTGGCAAAAAAATCTAAAAATTTGCAAAATAAAAAATAATGCTGATAGTTTTCATACAAAACCATAATATCGCTCTGACCTACTACTACTGTGGGTTTAAAGCAAAATAATTATCAGAGAGAATAAAAAGACAAGAGGACGAAACTGTGAAGCGAAACTGCATCAGTAGGTGGCAGTCATGAGGAAAATTTCTCTAATATCATGCAGTTTTTATCGGAGCTTCCAAAGATTATCTGAAATAACAAGATGTCTATATGCTTCCTCTTTTTTCCAATAGGCTCAT
Organism: Haematobia irritans; assembly: GCF_050003625.1. Lineage (NCBI taxonomy): Eukaryota > Metazoa > Arthropoda > Insecta > Diptera > Muscidae > Haematobia > Haematobia irritans. The sequence continues at coordinate 25,705,058 of NC_134398.1, forward strand.
GAGTTTAGGTCCATACATGTATGAGAGAGTTTGAAAAAAATATGGATATGATGTTACGAATTTAAAAAAGAAAAGAAAATGACGAATTTTCAATTTGGTTAATAGGCCTGTTTCTGCACTCTTTTCATTCAACATTTATGCCAAAAGAAATTACTTCAAGTAAATTGTGTTTATTTTTATTTTGTTGTGTCTTTATTTGCAAATAACATTTCCATACAAGACATAATGACTAATATGGTTTATTTATAATTATATAATGATAAAAATGGCAATTTTAACGGCTAAACTGGAACTTAATAGTCACTTTAAGATGTAAATCATTAAGAGATGTTTATTATGTTCCCTGGTGTTCTTTCTGCGTTAAGTTTTCTACAGTTTTTCTGAGAAAATAGGAATTTTTTACTTTACACTTTTAATAAACCAAAATTAACTTCCCTGCCAGCATTTCAATGTTCCATTTCATCCTCATCGCTACCACAAACTCGTAAGTGACACTGCAACAATCGCCAACTGTGATAGTATTTTGCCATCACTATTCGCATGAAAGTATTTTGCCATCACTCTTGTTACAAGAGCCATTTTATATTTTGTGAAACACCAAGCGCAACTGGCCTATTATAATTTATTTCAATGAAAACGAAAATAAAGTGCTGAAAACGTTGTTATTACGCTTAAAATTGTGAAAAGTAAATTGGTGAACAATTTTTAACTTTCCAAATGGAATACAGTGATAGTTTTTCAAATATTTTTCCAGACACGCTGCCTCCATTGGGAATAAAAGTACTGGCTGATAGACGCTACAACATTTAACTTACAACTTGTAACTCAACATCAATCTCTTATTAATGCATAAAAATGTGTTAAATGTGATGTGATAGCCATTTATACGGAGAATTTATAAATGTTTCATAAAATTAATAAACTTCTAAACAATCGTGTTTTACTTGACCACAATGATTCTTTTACAACTATCTTAAAATGCACTTCGTCTGATTGCTTGAAGGGGCTCTTATTGGCGTCCTTCTAAATGTATCCAGAAGGGCTCCTAATAATTGCACTCATGCGATACTTTTTTGTAGTAACTTGGCGTGGTACAACTTCTCAATAGTGACGGCGCTTTTCCGAGGAGTTTTGGATATCGTATACGACTGTTTTCGACGTAGTGGGGATTCTCTGAAGCGCCCCCAAATTCAAAAAATGTTGGCAGGGTTATGAAACACGCACGTAGTAGCGGCCAATTCAAAATGTTTCCCTCTTTCAACTTTTTTATTTGCCAATTATTGTTTTTTAGCTCTTTTTGTTCATGCTTTTGTCTAAACGAAAAATTCAAGAGTCACAAATTATTACACATTATTGGTCCCCAACAAGCAAAATAGATAACGAACGTGTGTGAACCTAAAGTCGTGCACTTTTATCTATTCAAGACCAAGAGGCAATTTGGACATCTTGTTATAATTACAAAGTCTTTGGGAGCTTCTCTCAAATATCATACAGTTTGCGTCAGCGTCACCCAGTTCAGTTCTCTGCCGACCTTAGGAAACGTAAGGAAAATAGGATTAAGAACCTACTTTGGTGTAACAAATTTTCTTTTTTAAAGATGTTTTAATTCCATTAAATTTTTTGGCATACAATTTGAAATTATTACTGCCGATACCTTTATAAACAATTTATCAAAACAGCGCTTCGACCGCAACGTCGGTAATACCAAAGCTGCAGGTATTGTGCGACATCTACACGGTTGACATTTGTTGTTTTTGTAGAAGAGAAATTTTCGTCCTCTTGTGTTTTTATTCTCTCTGTAATTATTAGCGACATGGTTGCCACTCAGCCCAAAAATAATCTACCAAAATTTGGAAAAAAATTTACCAAAAAACTACCAAACACAAAAATCTTTTTTTTACAAAATTTTATTTCTATAGAAAATTTTGTCAAAATTTTATTTCTATAGAAATTTTTTTCAAAATTTTATTTCTATAGTAAATTTTGTCAACATTTTATTTCTACACAAAATTCTGTCGCAATTTTATTTCTATAGAATATTTTGTCAAAATTTTATTTCTACAGAAAATTTTGTAAAAATTTTATTTCTACAGAAAATTTTGTAAACATTTTATTTCTATAGAAAATTTTGTCAAAATTTTATTTCTATAGAAAATTTTGTCAAAGTTTTATTTCTATAGAAATTTTTGGCAAAATTTTATTTCTATAGAAAATTTTGTCAAAATTTTATTTCTATAGAAAATTTTGTCAAAATTTTAGTTCTATAGAAAAATTTTTCAAAGTTTTATTGCTAAAGAAATTTTTGTCAAAATGTTATTTCTAAAGAAAGGAGTATTGTCAAAATTTTATTTCTATAGAAAATTTTGTCAAAATTTTAGTTCGATAGAAAATTTTGTCAAAATTTTATTTCTATAGAACATTTTGTCGCAATTTTATTTCTATAGAAAATTTTGTCAAAATTTTATTTCTATAGAAAATTTTGTCAAAATTTTATTTCTATAGAACAATTTTGTCGCAATTTTATTTCTATAGAACAATTTTGTCGCAATTTAATTTCTATAGAAAATTTTGTCAAAATTTTATTTCTATAGAAAACTTTATCAAAATTTTATTTCTATAGAAAATTTTGTCAAAATTTTATTTCTATAGAAAATGTTGTCAAAATTTTATTTCTATAGAAAATTTTGTCAAAATTTTATTTCTAGCGAAAATTATTGTCAAAATTTTATTTCTATAGAAAATTTTGTCAAAATTTTATTTCTATAGAAAATTTTGTCAAAATTTTATTTCTGTAGAAAATTTTGTCAAAATTTTTCAATTGAATCAAAAATCAATCACAAAAATTAATTGCATCAATTAATTTTCAATTTGCATCAATTAATTTTTTAATTGACTTTGGTGATTGATACTATCATTTTTTGTGATTGAAGACATTTAAATTAATAATTAATTGGTTCACTTAATTTCGTGATTGAAGACAAAAAAATATTATTTTCTGTTCGTATACTTCAATATGAATATGAGTTCGAAGCATTTTCAAAAACGATAGGATTTTGTTAATAAAACTGTTGTCAGCATTTTATATATTCTAGTGCTTTTCGATCGCTTTGGATTAGTACATGCTTGAAACATTGGATTTTCAAGCCTTTATGATATCTTACTGAAAGAATCCAATACAAAATATCTTATCAAAGTTGGAATAATATTATAAAATTAATTAAAATGATCACATACCATGATAGAGAGTCTATTGAAATAGAAAAACTGAAATCTTATCGCAATATGACAATATTGTATTTCTGAATAACTATCTGATTGTCTCATGGTAATGAATTTCATAACTTCAACATAGATTAGTTTAGTATATGGGTTGTTAAAAATCAAACAAGATGTATCGATAGTGACATTTAACAAATGAATGGAAAATCATAATTATTTATTTACATAAAAATCTAAATTAATGTCTCACATATTAACCAAGCAAAAAAAAATTAGAAGTCCTTCCTAAGTCATACATCCTTCCTGAGTGTTCATCCAAAAATATTCTTCTCGATATGGACCTAATAATCACGTCACGAGGTGTTCTTTTGAGATGGTATATAAGAAACATTTGCTTCGCACAGTTTCACGAAATAAATTATTATTTAAGGGCATTTAAAACTCAGCAAGGACAAATAAGCTAATGAAAATTTTCATAAAATTTTATAAGAATTATGGATAAAAAGAATTGAGAAATCGAAGAAATGTAACCCTAATTCTTAAAACCCTAGACTATCTGACAACACACTAAAAAAACTATCACCAAAATGTTTCCAATTAAAAATTTAATTGAATTCTAAAAAATTTCAATCAAAAATTTAATTGCTTCAACAAATTTCTAAATTGAAACAAAAATCAAACACAGAAAATAATAGTTTCAATTAAATTTTTAATTGCATCAATTAATTTTTTAATTGACGTTGGTGATTGATACAATCATTTCTGTGATTGAAGAAATTTCAATTAAAAATTAATTAGATCAATTAATTTCGTGATCGAAGGGAATTTTTTTTTCTGAGAAAGATTCAAGTAGAGCTTCTCAACGGCAAAAGTGGATCGGATATACGATTTACCGTAAAATATTGATTTGTGCAAAATTGGTTTTATTTCCCTAGAGGGTTCACAGTCTTTTGAGTGTATAAAAAATGGTCCACCTTTTTAAATTAATGTACCTTTGCACTACAAGTGACACTTTTTATGCCACTATTTAGAAATTCTCAACACAGAAAAAAAATCACAAAAATTTTTCTAATTAAAATTTTAATTGAGTTTTAAAAAATATTCAATTAAAACTTTAACTGATTCAACAAATTTTATACTTGAAACAGAAATTAATAGTAATTTTTCAATTGATACTATCATTTCTGTGATTGAAGATATTTCATTTAAATAAATAATTGGATCAATTAATTTCGTGATTGAATCAGGAAAAAATTGTTTTGTGTGAACGGTAACACTGGATCGGACTATATACGATCTACAGTAAAATATAGATATATTTTAGGATTCTTAAAGGCTCAATGTCGGCCGACATCAGGGCAATAAAATTCGGGCCCTATTTTATACCAAAACAATTTTTTTTTAATATTAAAAAATTTTCCTTAAAAACAAAACATAACAGGTTGGCTGATAAGTCCCCGGTCTGACACATAGATGGCGTCGCTAGTATTAAATGCATATTATTTTTATAGAGTACCAACCTTCAAATGATTCGTGTCAAAATTTGACGTCTGTAAATCAATTAGTTTGTGAGATAGAGCGTCTTTTGTGAAGCAACTTTTGTTATTGTGAAAAAAATGGAAAAAAGAATTTCGTGTTTTCATGAAATGCTGTTTTCTGAAGGGGAAAAATACGGTGGAAGCAAAAACTTGGTTTGATAATGAGTTTCCGGACTCTGCCCCAGGGAAATCAACAATAATTGATTGGTATGCAAAATTCAAGCGTGGTGAAATGAGCACGGAGGACGGTGAACGCAGTGGACGTCCGAATGAGGTGGTTACCGACGAAAACATCAAAAAAATCCACAAAATGATTTTGAATGACCGTAAAATGAAGTTGATCGAGATAGCAGAGCCCTTAAAGATATCAAAGGAACGTGTTGGTCATATCATTCATCAATATTTGGATATGCGGAAGCTCTGCGCAAAATGGGTGCCGCGCGAGCTCACATTTGACCAAAAACAACAATGTGTTGATGATTCTGAGCGGTGTATGCAGCTGTTAACTCGTAATACACCCGAGTTTTTCCGTCGATATGTGTCAATGGATGAAGCATGGCTCCATCACTACACTCCTGAGCCCAATCGACAGTCGGCTGAGTGGACAGCGACCGGTGAACCGTCTCCGAAGCGTGGAAAGACTCAAAAGTCCGCTGGCAAAGTAATGGCCTCTGTTTTTAGGATGCGCATGGAATAATTTTTATCGATTATCTTGAGAAGGGAAAAACCATCAACAGTGACTATTATATGGCGTTATTGGAGCGTTTGAAGGTCGAAATCGCGGCAAAATGGCCCCATATGAAGAAGAAAAAAGTGTTGGTTCACCAAGACAACGCACCGTGCCACAAGTCATTGAGAACGATGGCAAAAATTCATGAATTGGGCTTCGAATTGCTTCCCCATCCACCGTATTCTCCAGATCTGGGCCCAGCGACTTTTTCTTGTTCTCAGACCTCAAAAGGATGCTCGCAGGGAAACATTTGGCTGCAATGAGGAGGTGATCGCCGAAACTGAGGCCTATTTTGAGGCAAAGGAAGGAGTACTACCAAAATGGTATCAAAATATTGGAAGGTCGTTATAATCGTTGTATCGCTCTTGAAGGGAACTATGTTGAATAATAAAAACGAATTTTGACAAAAAAAAGTGTTTTTCTTTGTTAGACCGGGGACTTATCAGCCAACCCGTTAGTAACCACAATTTGGCTTACAATGAACATAATACAAGTAATTAATCACTTTACATTAAAACAGCTGAGAAAAAAATAAAACTACATATAAAATTAAAAATAATAATAACAAGCTTAAATTTAAATGCATACAAAGAAGCCAATATTTGTTTTTTATTAATTTTAATAAAAAAAAAAAATACAAATTGCTTTAATATTTTGATACTCACTTTTGTTTTAAAATCTCAAACCATTCGTCAACAACATTCTGCGGCGGGAAAGTACCATCTTCGAATGCTAAATCTTTAACAGTGATGCCTTGTGCTTCCAATTCCTCAGTGTTATAACTGGGCTCACAGACGCGAACAACAGTATTGACATTATTTTTCTTTAATTCCTGTAATTCAAATAATACGTAAATTAATTTGAGATAAATTCAAAAGTTGTAAGAAAAGTAAAACAAGAACAAGTAAAAACGGTGCTAAGTTAGAGAGATCCAAATTCATACCAATTCCCATAGGGAATTGGTATCATCAGACAGACATACAGACCAGTTTGGAGATCTACACTAGATGCTTAGTTTCAGAATGAGCCAATTCAAAGGACTTCGGAGGGTCCCTGGACATTAGAGAATAATTGGAATTTAGAGTGATACTGTTAATGTACCCAAACAATGAATGCCATCGGTCCATGTTTTGATATAATCCCTATGTAGTCAAATCCTCTTATTCTACTTTTTTGTTGTATATGCTATAATGTTTAAATTTTTTGAAATTTTTTTTCACATTTTTGTGCCATCTTTTTGTCATATTGTGCCACTTTTTATTTACATTCATCAATACTGTAAGATTTTTTGTACATTTTGAACCCAATAGCGTTAAGGGTTAAGATTACGAAAATGATCGGTGTTCTAACAAAAGTTGAATTGAACACGTGTTCCGCCTAAAAATATGCAAAGAATTTTTTTCTATATTATATAAACATCCTGAATAAAATAAATAAATCTTCTGAATATTAAATTTCAACGAGTGGTTCTTAATGAAATGGGGATAACATGATTGTCAGGTTAGTGAGTTATCAGGGAGAAATTCTAACAATGTCCGTCTGGTCGTCTGTCTGTCTGTTGGAATCACGCTACAGCGCTTAATACACAGAAAAAAAATATGATTCATTCACGAAATTAATTGATCCTATTGATTTTTTAATTGAAATGTCTTCAATAACGAAAATGATAGTATCAATCACAGTTTCAATCAGGGCTGTGGAGTCGAGCCAATTTTGCTCGACTCCGACTCCAGCATTTTTCATCAGCTCGACTCCGACTCTGGAGTCGACTCCGGGTAATATAACTAAATCTCATTTTAATAACACTAATTTGTAGTTCTATTGTGGGGGTACCATAAGTGGATCGATATAAAGTATCGTATTTATTTATGTGTGCAAAAAAGGTCTTAATTTCACATTAGATGCCAATTGAACTCTATATTTCAAATTTAGGACAATGTTTAATAAATAAAATAATGGTATTTGTGGACCAAAATTATTGATACTAAAGGGTGATACGGTCAAAATTTGGTCAAGGGAAAACGCGTGTAAATCGGTGAAATCGTTTATTTAAAAAATCAAATTAAATTTCTTTTTCAAGTTCAATTAGTATAAAATTCAGGAAAAATATTCAGTTAGGCTTTCGCTTTTCCAAATCCGAATTGCCGGGCCTCACGCTTGACACCTGCCATCAGATTTTGTACAGCCACCTGCCTTGACACCTGCCATCAGATTTTGTACGCCGCAGAAAGCCAGTTTGCCTTGAGCTGCTGCTCGTCCTTAGCAGTTTTTTTTGGTTTTCTTTAGGTTCCGCTTGACAATAGCCCAGTATTTCTCAATTGGGCGTAGCTCTGGGAGGGTTCTTGTCCTTGGGAACCACCTGCACGTTGTTGGCGGCGTACCACTCCATACCACGCCTTTTTACCGTAATGGCAAGATGCCAAATCCGGCCAAAACAGTACGGAACAACCGTGTTTCTTCAGGAAAGGCAGCAGACGTTTATTCAAACACTCTTTCACGTAAATTTCTTGGTTGACAGTCCCGGAAGCTATGAAAATGCTGCTTTTCAAGCCACAGGTACAGATGGCTTGCCAAACCAGATATTTCTTTGCGAACTTTGACAGTTTTATGTGCTTGAAAATATCTGCTACCTTTCCCCTTCCTTTTGCCGTATAAAACTCCTGTCCCGGAAGCTGCTTGTAGTCGGCTTTGACGTAGATTTCGTCGTCCATTACCACGCAGTCAAACTTCGTCAGCATCGCGCTTTGGCCGTCGTATTTTGTTTATCATCGCGATTTGGAGTCACTACCTTCTTGTAAGTCGATAGTCCGGCTCGTTTTTTGGCTCGATGACGGTTGTAGACGATACACCCAGCTTATTTGCGGCATCTCGGAGAGAGAGGTTAGGGTTTCGCTTGAAACTACCGGCAACTCTCTTTGTCGTCTCAGCGGCTTCCGGTTTTCGATTTCCCCCCGATCCAGACTTCCTGGCTGTCGACAAACGTTCCCCAAACACTTTAATTACATTTGTAACGGTTGATTTGGCAACTTTTAGCGATTTTGCCAGCTTTGCGTGCGAGTAGCTCGGATTTTCGCGATGCGCGAGCAAAATTTTGATACGCTGCTCTTCTTGCTTGGACGGCATTTTGACAACTGAAGAGTGAATTCCAAAATCAAAATAGGAGCAACATTCTACACACACACACCTTCAAAATGAGGGGTGTTCAGGTTTTTTAAATGCAAAATTGAAGGAAATACGTCAAGTTTATATTGACCAAATTTTGACCGTATCACCCTTTATCTCAAATCCTTTAAATTTTTTGCGAGCTTTATAAAGGTTTATATTCCCATATGCATGAATTTGAATCAGAATCGATTTAGACAAAATTGTATATACTGTATACAAAATCTATGTACTTACCCCCATATGCAAAAACGTTAAAGAAAACTTCAAGCCTACTTTTACCTTATAAATTCCTTCGATAAACTGTCAATAAATTATTTTACATATGGACATTAAAATTTAAATCTAACGTTATGGGACGTTTAGACAATTTCGCAAAAATGCATTTATGATTCATTCATTGAAAAATTTGAAAACTTGAGTCATTTCTACAAGTTTTCGACTTAGCAGTGAGTATCAGTGAGCAAAATTTTATATAGAAATAAAATTTTGCAAAATTTTCTACAGAAACAAAATTTTGGCAAAATTTTCTATAGAAATCAAATTTTGACCAAATATATAGAAATAAAATTTTGAATGAGCATCAATAAGAAAAAAATTTTGAGAAAATTTGCTATAGAGATAAAATTTGACAATTTTTTCTAATAGAAATAAAATTTTGAAAAAATTTTAGAAAAATTTTTGTGTAGTAAATAAAATTATGCAAAATACTCTACAGAAACAAAATTTTGACTAAATTTTCTATAGGAATAAAATTTTGACTAAATTTTCTATAGAAATAAAATTTTGACAAAATTTTCTGTAAAAATAAAATTTTGACCAAATTTTCTAATAAAAAATCTATTACTATAAAAATTTTGGCAAAATTTTCTATAGAAATAAAATTTTGACTTAAATTTTTATAGAAATAAAATGATCAATAGAAATAAAATTTTGAAAACATTTTTGTGTAACAAACAAAATTTTCTATAGAAATAAAATTTTGCAAAATATTCTATAGAAACAACATTTTGACTCAATTTTCTATAGAAATAAAATTTTGACAAAATTTTCTATAGAAAAAAATATTTCTATAGTAATAAAATTTTTAATACCTTTTTTATAGAAATAAAATTTTGACAAAATTTGCTATAGAAAACAACTTTGAAAAAATTTTCTGTCAATATTCCACATATGTATATGGCCTTAAAATAAAATTAAAAAAAATAATTTCGATTGTTCGAAATATTTCAAATAAATTGATATGGGCATTAAAATGGATCGATCCAACCCATCTGCTAGTCTAACATTCTAGGAAACATAAAAAGGTAGCAGTAATTGGAAGTTGATTTTCATTTACAATCATGCTGTACATTGATCGAATGAATAACGCAATGGAAACTAATTTGCGTTAAAACTTGCTTAGTTACAAAAATGTGAAATGTTTTAAAAAATTTTGTTTGGTCGGAGTCGAGCAAAATTTTTACGACTCCGACTCCAGCAAAATCTTCAGACTCCGACTCCAAGACTCCGACTCCGGCTCCACAGCCCTGGTTTCAATATGAAATAAATTATTCAAAAAGCTTCGGCTTTGGTTAATCGACCTCTTGAGGCCGAAGGCCGATTCATGGCCTATTATCGATTTTTGGTCGAATGCCGAATGCGATGCTTCGGTCGAGCTCTTTATTACCTACATCAGTTCAGGTTTTTATATAGCCCCTAAATAAACCGATCTGCCGATTTGATTTTCTGGCCTTCTAGACACCGCAATTTGTATCCAATTTGCCTGATATTCGATATCTAGAAGTATTTTAGGTCCACAAAAATATTTTTCGAATATAGTATGTATCGGTCCATGTTTTAGTATAACCCTCATATAGACCGATCTTTCAATTTCACTTCTTAGGGCTCTAGAAACCATAAGTTTTTTTTTCGATTTTGCTGAAATTTTATATTTAGGTTTTTTTTGTTTTTTTAATTCAAAAAGGCATCTCTCGAATTTGGTTCGAGTGTGTTACGACAAAAAAGTGTTCAAAGGAAAGTATAATATTTGATTCATGGTGGTGGGTATTTAATGGCGTTTTCGATTCGCAAAAAATATGTTGCCCTACTTTTTTCCTTATTGCATTTTCGACCAAATGATAGCGTCATTGCAAAGTTATTTTTAATTCCCAATATTGTGAGAGATACAGGATCCAAAATCTATCACAGTGTCCTTCATATTTAGCTGTCAATTTCGAGAATGTTGCACCTTTTTCCCCAATCGAAATCGCCATAAGATTCAACCCAGACGCATATACTTGTTTATCATATTTCAGTGGACATGTGTACCGCCTAAAAATATGCTAAGAAATTTTTCTATATTAGATATCTACTGGAAATTGAATTTCAAGGAGTGGTTTTCAATGAAAAAAAAAACAATATTTATGAATGAAATGAGGGTGGAAATACGTGTTCCACCTTTTATAATAAGTGACTTTTTTTGTGGCACTTTTATGAAATTCTAAATGGTAACGGCTTAAGGTGGGTATTAAGTTCGAGTTTAGCCGCTAAAATCGCCACTTTTTCACGATTACTTTTCTCTAATAATCAATTAAAAAGATTATAAACTTTGCGAAAAGTTACTTTGGGATATTCCCCATCAAGTTTTAATAAAATTTGCATCAAAGAGGTACTAATTTATGCTGTTTTTACTGATTTAATTTCGGTTTTAGCGGCTAAACTCGAACTTAATACCCACCTTTACAGAAAACAAAATCCCGAAAATGTTTCCAATTAAAGTCTTGAGTTTTAAAAAAATATCCAATTGAAAATTTAATTGATTGAACAAATTTTTTAAATGAAACAAAAATCAATCATAAAAATTAATAGTATCAATTAATTTTTTAATTGGATGATCAATTAATTTTTTAATTGACTTTGAATAAATTTTCTTTTAATTGATACTATCACTTCTGTAATTGAAGACAAAAAATATTTTTTTTGTGTCTATATGGATCTTGAAGTTTTTCTTATCTGGCTTTTTACAATCACCAAATTAACGTGTTTTCTGTTCACAGGGCTCCAACATCCCTACCGTTTTTCATTGTTTCCTTGTTTTTTTATTTTTTTAATTCTCGATATTCATTCAACTTACCATAATATAATGATGTATGGTTACATCCGATGGCCGATCAGTGATTAGGAACTTCATTCCCTTAAACTCAATAAGAGCTGGCGCGGGACGTAAATCCTTTTGACGCATGTTGCTCATTAATATCAAAATACAATTTTGTTTTAAAAAATATGTATATGTATAAATATATATATATATAGGTATAAACAAAATAAACGCTTACAAACTTATCTCAATATATGTATATATTTATATGTGTAAGTAGGTATGCCCTATAAATAGATATAATAAATACAAATGAATTTAGAGTCGCGTTTTAGAAAAATGTTACACACACACACAAACAATAGAACAAATATCGGAGAAAAAAAACCGGAGAGAAATTATGGACTCAAATTTGTTTGGGTATCCCGAACACTCTTGTGTGATTCTCTCTCAAATTTAATTAATTTTTTTTGTAATAATTCGTATATAATATAAATTGATCTTATATGCAAATATAATTTAGCTGTAATTATTATTGGATGTTTAATCGATTTTTTTAAGTTTTTACAAAATGTTTTAATTCTCTCGTTTTTAGTGAGAAATAGAATAGTAAAAAAAAGAATTTTTTTTTGAAGTATGCTTTTAGGCTGTTTCTTATTTTCCTTTCAAAGAGAGATTTGTAGCGTTTTTCGTTTCTTTCTTCTTCTTTTAGGATTGAGTGTCTTTTTTGTATTGCAAATTTATTTTTCTATTGGTGTTTGTTGTATTAGAAAATGAGGTTACTTCAGTTTTCTTATGTTTTTAGGTTTTGATCAAACAGAAAATTATTGGAATTTTTTTTGTTTAGAAACTCAGAAAATAGTAAATTTTTTATACAATAATTTAAGACGGCTTATTCAGGATATTTTGTTTAAAATTTCTATAGTCTAAAGGAAGATATTTTTTTTTTTGTTTTTTGTTTTCTTAAATTCAGCGATTAACTTCCAAATTAAAATACAATTAAGTAAAATACAGTTTTTTTTGTCTTACAATTTTTTAAGCCAGTTGTTTTCCCTTAAGTACTTCAATTATCTTTTAAGTTCGTTTGTTTTGTTGTTGTTGGTTTTGTTTAGGATAAGTTTAACCTTTTTAAGCTTAAAAATTATCACAAAAAATTAAGATTTTTTTTTTAGAAAAAAATTATTTAAAAAATATTCACTTTTGTTTTTCTTCTAGACTTCTTCTTGTTCTTCTTTTTGTTTTCTTACAATAAATATCCCTGTTCAATGTTGATGTTGTTGCTGGATTCAATTTCCTTAGAATATTGCTGATTTAAAGGGGGGAGGGTGGTGATGGGTCTGTTGACGGCGAGGATATTCCCAAAAACTAATGAATTTTGTTTGGTGTATTTTTCAATGTGAAGAGTTTTGATGTGTTATTGAAATTGGTATTCTGTTATTGCTAATTGATTTGATGGTTAGCTCCTCTGATATGATGTGATAGCGTTATTTTCCCTTTATGGATTTGAATATCCTTTCTTTGTTTTCCCTTAATGTTGCACGATGTACGTATGTTGAATGATACGTTTACCGGCTTTTGTCTTTCTAAGGCTCTTGTCAAAATTCGTCCTTGGGTGTTTTTGTTGTTGTTTGCCTTCCCTTCTTAAACTTGCAGTTTCTTCGTCTGACTTTTAAACGCCTGCGTAAACGTTTTGATTTTCTTCTCCAGCCTTTGCCGCTATGGAAGTTTTCCCCCTACAAAAAAAAAATAGAGAAAAACATAGAATAATGTAAGCTTATATACTGGTAGCAAATCATAAATACAATGAAACTTTTCATTAAATAACGAAACATTTCATATTATTAATGAACATTTTCATTGTCCTAATGCTAAATGGCGTTTATGTCAATTAAACAAATTTTCGTTGGCTCAATTATCATTTTTTTTATACCCTCCACCATAGGATGGGGGTATATTAACTTTGTCATTCCGTTTGTAACACATCGAAATATTGCTCTAAGACCCCATAAAGTATATATATTCTGGGTCGTGGTGAAATTCTGAGTCGATCTAAGCATGTCCGTCCGTCCGTCCGTCTGTCCGGCTGTCCGTCCGTCTGTGGAAATCACGCTAACTTCCGAACGAAACTAGCTATCGACTTGAAACTTGGCACAAGTAGTTGTTATTGATGTAGGTCGGATGGTATTGAAAATCGGCCATATCGGCCCACGTTTACGTATAGCCCCCATATAAACCGATCCCCAAATTTGGCTTGCGGAGCCTTCCGGAGCAGCAAAATTCATCCGATCCGGTTGAAATTTGGTACGTGGTCTGAGTATACGGTCTCTAACAACCATGCAAAAATTGGTCCATATCGGTCCATAATTATATATAGCCCCCATATAAACCGATTCCCAGATTTGACCTCCGGAGCCTCTTGGAGGGGCAAAATTCATCCGATCCGGTTGAAATTTGGTACCTGATGTTAGTATACGGTCTCTAACAACCATGCAAAAATTGGTCCATATCGGTCCATAAATATATATAGCTCCCATATAAACCGATCCCCAGATTTGACCTCCGGAGCCTCTTGGAGGAGCAAACTTCATCCTACCCGATTGAAATTTGGCACATGGTGTTAGTATATGGTCTCTAACAACCATGCAAAAACTGGTCCATATCGGTCCATAATTATATATAGCTCCCATATAAACCGATCCCCAGATTTGACCTCCGGAGCCTCTTGGAGGGGCAAAATTCATCCGATGCGTTTGAAATTGGGTACCTGATGTTAGTATACGGTCTCTAACAAGCATGCAAAAATTGGTCCATATCGGTCCATAATTATATATAGCTCCCATATAAACCGATCCCCAGATTTGAACTCGGGAGCCTCTTGGATGAGCAAAATTCATCCGATCCAATTGAAATTTAGTACGCGGTGTTAGTATATGGTCTCTAACAACCATGCAAAAATTGGTCCATATCGGTCCATAATTATATATAGCTCTCATATAAACCGATCCCCAGATTTGACCTCCGGAGCCTCTTGGAGGAGCAAAAGTCATCCGATGCGGTTGAAATTTGGTACATTTCGTTAGTATATGGCCTCTAACTGCCATGTAAAAATTGTCAAATTTTATTACTATAGAAAGTTTTGTCAAAATTTCATTTCTATAGAAAGTTTTGTAAAAAGTTTATTTCTATAGCAATGTTTGTCAACATTTTATTACCATAGAAAATTTTGTCAAAATTTTATTTCTATAGAAAATTTTGTAAAAAATTTATTTCTGTAGAAAATTTTGTCAACATTTTATTTCTATAGAACATTTTGTCAACATTTTATTTCTATAGAAAATTTTGTCAACATTTTATTTCTATAGAAAATTTTGTCAAAATTTTATTGCTATAGAAAATTTTGTCAACATTTTACTTCCATAGAAAATTTTGTCAACATTTTATTTCTATAGAAAATGTTGTCAAGTTTTTATTTCTATAGAAAATTTTGTCAAAATTTTATTTCTATAGAAAATTTTGTCAAACTGAATTATATACGTACTTAATCGGCCTTTTTTTTTAATATATACCCCTTATGGACTAACTTACAATTTAGAAGACAGTGTTAAAAAGTTTTACGATACCTTGCCATCGGCAAGTGTTATCGCAACCCAAGTAATTCGATTGTGGATGACAGCCTTTAGTAGAAGTTCCTACGCAATCCATGGTGGAGGGTACATAAGATTCGGCCTGGCCGAACTTACGGCCGTATATACTTGTTTTCAATTAACTTTCTATGTAGTAAAAATAAGTAAGAAAAATTCTTATAACACTCAAAGATATTCATACTAAACATTGAAAGCTAGCTGAAACAGTACCTACACAGAAAAAATTTCACGAAAATTGTTCCAATTAAAATTTTAATTGAGTTTGAAAAAATATTCAATTAAAAATTTAATTGATTCAACAAATTGTTTAATTGAAACAAAAATCAATCACACAAATTAATAATATCATTTATTTTTTTAATTGTATCGATTAATTTTTAATTGACCTTCAATTAATTATATAATTGATATTATCATTTCTGTGCTTGAAGACATTTCAATTAAAAATTAATTAATTTCGTGATTGAATCAGAAAAAAACTTTTTTTGTGTGTACTGTCGAAAAAAAACCTTGAATTCGAAGATTTCGACCTTCGCTTAAGGATTTCGTTATTGATTACGAGCCAGAGATGCTGCTTCTTTACTAGGATCTACCTTTAGTCTAGGCTATATAAATTTAAAATTAGGATACAGATCTCATTTATCGAATTTCCGTACTATTTTTGTGTACAAATAAATGCCAGTTTAAAAATCCAAATTATAAAAGATACTTCAAAGCGAGAAAATTTTGTCTTAATTTCCAAAAAATTTTAACCCAAAGATTTTCAGACCCACTGTAACGACGAGTTTCCTCCGGTCGCTGGGTTATTGCTCGCGGAGGAATGGTACTTCAAAGCAAGAAAATTTTGTCTTAATTTCCAAAAACTTGTAATCCAAATATTTTCAAACCCACTGCAATAACGAGTTTCCTCCGGTCGCTGGGTTTTTGCACGCGAGGGAAGGGTCCGTCACAGAAATTTGTTTGTGTAGTGACAGAGAAAGGAAAATACGGTGTTATACGTCGATATTAAAGTTTATTGATGGTAAATCATCTATAATTAGAGTGGTATATAATGACTGGAGATACGGGTGGTGTGAGCTTGTTCCGGGACATGGTACTGTTTCGATAGGTCTGGATGGGCTTGAGATGGTGGCCTGGATAAGCACACCGGACTGGACTAGCCACGTGTTTGGCCTGATCCATCGTATGGCTGGAATGAGCGAGCTAAATGGTGACGTAGCCAGGTACGCTCTGGAAGACTGGGTAGCATCTTGCGCTGGCGAATCTGGGTGATGAAATTGCGACCTGGCTAAGTACGCTCTGGAAGTCTGGGCAGGATCTTGCGCTGACGAATCTGGATGATGAAATGGCGACCTGGCTAAGTACGCTCTGGAAGTCTGGGCAGGATCGTGCACTGGCGAATCTGGGTGATGAAATGGCTATCTGGTTAAGTACACCCCGTAAATCCGGTGAGACGTATGGAAACGAGACAGTGGTGAGCATAGACAATGGGATCGTGTAGATCTGAAGAGACTGTGACCTGGGTAACTACACAAGTCAAACGTAGGGCAGAGACAATGGGATCGTGTAGATCTGGAGTGACTGCGACCTGGGTAAGTACACAAGTCGAACGTAGAGCATAGACAATGGGATCGTGTAGATCTGAAGAGATTGTGACCTTGGTAAGTACACAAGTCAAACGAAGGGCAGAGATAATGGGATCGTGTAGATCTGGAGTGACTGCGAACTGGGTAAGTAGACAAGTCAACGAGGGCCAGAGACAATGGGATCGTGTAGATCTGGAGTGACTACGACCTGGGTAAGTACACAAGTCAAACGTAGGGCAGAGACAATGGGATCGTGTAGATCTGGAGTGGGTAAGTAGACAAGTCAAACGAGGGGCAGAGACAATGGGATCGTGTACGTCTGGAGTGAATGCGACCTGGGTAAGTACACAAGTCAAACATAGAGTAAATGGAATCGTGAAGATCTAGGGCGACCGTGACCTTGATAAGTACACAGGTCAAATATGGGATGAAGTCAATGGGATCGTGAAGATCGAGAGTGACTGTGACCTTGATAAGTACACTAGTCAAATGTAAGGCAGAGACAACGAAGATCAACGGGGATTGCGCGCAGGGTAAATGGAATCGTGAAGATTTAGGTCCATATCTCAGATACACACAAAATTTTTTTTCTGATTCAATCACGAAATTAATTAATCCAATTAATTTTTAATTGAAATGTCTTCAATCACAGAAATGTTAGTATCAATTAAAAAATTAATTGAAGGTCAATTAAAAAGTTAATTGATCCAATTAAAAAATTAATTGATTCTATTAATTTTGTGATTGATTTTTGTTTCAATTAAAAAATTTGTTGAATCAATTAAATTTTTAATTGAATATTTTTTAAAACTCAATTAAAATTTTAATTGGAAAAATGTTCGTGATTTTTTTTGTGTGTATTTTAAAGACTATTTCTTTAAATCAAAAATGTTTTTCTTTACCTTAAGGCAAATTAGCTTTATTTCAAAGACATGCGACTTTAACTAAGGGGTCCAAATTTCAAAGATTCGTGTCCTAAATTTAAAGAAAAAAAATTTTAATGCAAATTTATGAACTTTATTTTAATTAAAATTTCTTTATTTTAGAAAAATGTGTCCTTAGGTTACATAATCTTCCATATTAATATTTTCCATATTCAATATGTTTTCATAGCAAAACAAAACTTTTTACAAAAAAAAAAAATTTAAACCAAAGGTTTTCAAATCCTCAAAATAAATATTCAATTTCACAGTTAATATCTTCATACCTACATATATCTCTTTGAATCAAAATTTCATAATAGGACAATATTATATTTTTTTCTCAGTGTAAGTAAAATTCTTATAACTCTCAAAGGAATTGCTAAAGATACAAAAGCTTGCTGTAGCAGTGCTGAGTTACTGAACATAACCTAATATGAAATATTCGCAAAATCAAAGCTTGTTTTTATGGCCTACTTTTAGGCGTTAAAAAAAATTAAATTAAACAGCATTAATTTTCTTTAATTTCTATAGTCTCAATATGTACTGTTATATAAAGACAACAGAAATTAAAGAATATTTCTGTTTTTTTTTATTTATTTATTTATTTGTTTAAACCCCTAAAAGTACATTTGGCAGTAAATTTTTATTTTTTTTTTAATTTTTCTTTTAGAGGTTCAATAACCATTAAAAAAAATTAACTCTGTAATTTCTTTATATTTCCCAATGTACAATAACATCCGCTATAGAATACGTTGGCTTATCATCCAACAAAATAATGTTTTTATCAGCAATTTAATCTCAGTAATTTATGTGTGGATTCTTGCGCATATCAAATGCACGTTTAATAGTAATATTATCTAAAAATAGACAATTCATAACACTAATATCACATTTAATATTTTTGGAAACAAATACAACAAAAAATCCAGTCTCTAATAAGAGGGTTAACAGTTCACAATATTAGTAGGGACAACATGCCCAAAATTATATCATCCATTTATAGAATTGCATTATAGAATTTCTCAAATGAATCGAAAAGATATGGATATTGTTGGAAGGAAGATAAACTACAGACAATTAGTAGGTCCCATGTGATATCTTTGATAATGGTCATTGTGTTTTATATTTATTTATTCGTGTCTCTAGTTTGTATTTTTATTGACAACCTGGTCATACTATTCATCTACAATAATATAATGTGATTTCTTAGAAGAGGGAAAATTACATATGAGGCAATACATACAGGGCAAAACGCTGAATAAAATATTAAAAAATTTTTAATTGGTTTAAAATTTTAACATGGTTTCTAATTTTTTTTTTAACTGAAAAATCGGTAGAAATAGTTTTGGAATTAAATTCCAAAAATAATTCTATGCATGGATTTTGCATACTTTAGGGATGGTATGCTACCAATTAAGTATAGCATATCTTCAGGCTCAAAATATAAAGAAGTTTCTCTCAGAAATATTTTTTATATGATATGTATAAGACATACGCTACAAAAGTTTGTCTGATTCAATACGTAATCAATTAACAAATGCTAGCATAAAAGTCTAAATTATAACGAGTACGTCAATGTAGAAAATTAATTAATTCCAAAAAACCAAAGATATAAAATCCTCCAAAAAAGTCTTAGGTTGCGTAATCTTTAATACCATGTAAACAAAACGAATGAAATGAATTTATCTAAGTTTTTTTTCTATGGAATTTTGAAATCATATGGGTTTGAAATTATATAAATAAAATTTAATCTAACAATCATTTATCCTTTAGTTTTTCTAAAACCACTCCTGGTGTTTGAATTTTCCGGGGAGCTACCAGGTTTACATACTATCGAATTTCTTTGTATATTTTCAGGCGAAACGTTATGGTATGAAATGGGGAAAATGCTTACAAATCTAGTGTTTGCCTCGTAATTAATGAATTAATGAAAAAATGGCGCAACATGACAAAAAAGAAATGTCACAAAATTGTAAAAGGTATGGCATTTAGTGGTACAACAACAATGTGTCACGTGAAAAGTGGCAAATGTGCTTACATTAGCAAAACATTAATACTCGGTAGCACGGTTGTCACAGTTGGTAGAATTCTACCATACAAAATAGACTTTTTACTGTTTGGTAGAATTCTTGATGTTTTACTAGATTTTGCACAATATTCCTCTCCAACTACCTTTTAGTTCACTAATATAATATTCATTAATTTTCTATAGAAATAAAATTTTGACAAAATTTTCTGTAGAAATAAAATTTTGACAAAATTTTCTATAGACATAAAATTTTGACAAAATTTTCTAGAGAAATAAAATTTTGATGAAATTTTCCATAGCAATTAAAATTTTTACAAAATTTTCTATAAAAATTCGATGAGAAATAAAATTTTCTATAGAAATAAAATTTTGACAAAATTTTCTATAGAAATAAATTTTTGACAAAATTTTCTATAGCAATTAAAATTTCGACAAAATTTTCTATAGAGATAAAATTTTGACAAAATTTTCTTTAGAAATATTATCTTGACAAAATTTTCTGTAGAAATAAAATTTTGACAAAATTTTCTATAGAAATATAATTTTGAAAAAATTTTCTATAGAAATAAAATTTTGACAAAATTTTCTATAGAAATAAAATTTTGACAAAATTTTCTATCAAAATAAAATTTTGACAAAATTTTCTATCAAAATAAAATTTTGACAAAATTTTCTATCAAAATAAAATTTTGACAAAATTTTCTATAGAAATAAAATTTTGACATTTTCTATAGAAATAACATTTTTACAAAATTTTCTATCAAAATAAAATTGACTATATTTTCTATAGCAATTAAAATTTTGAGAAAGTTGTCTATAGAAATAAAATTTTGACAAAATTTTCTATAGCAGTTAAAATTTTGACAAAATTTTCTATAGAGATAAAATTTTGACAAAATTTTCTATAGAGATAAAAATTTTCTATGGAAATAAAAATTTTGACAACATTTTGAAAAATTTTTTTATAGAAATAAAATTTTGACAAATTTCTCTATAGAAATAAAATTTTGACAAAATTCTCTATAGAAATAAAATTTTGACAAAATTTTCTATCAAAATAAAATTTTGACATTTTCTATAGAAATAACATTTTTACAAAATTTTCTATCAAAATAAAATTTTGACAAAATTTTCTATAGCAATTAAAATTTTGAGAAAGTTGTCTATAGAAATAAAATTTTGACAAAATTTTCTTTAGAAATACAATTTTGACAAAATTTTTTATAGAAATAAAATTTTGACAAAATTTTCTATCGAAATAATATTTTGACAAATTTTTCTATAGAAATTAATAGTTTGACAAAATTTTCTATAGAAATATAATTTTGACAAAATTTTCTATAGAGATATCATTTTGGCAAAATTTTCTATCAAAATAAAATTTTGAAAAAAATTTTTATAGATAAACAATTTTGACAAAATTTTCTATAGCAATTAAAATTTTGACAAAGTTGTCTATAGAATTAAAATTTTGACAAAATTTTCTATAGAAATAAAATGTTGACAAAATTTTCTATAGAAATAAAATTTTGACAAAATTTTCTATAGAAATAAAATTTTGACAAAATTTTCTATAGAAATAAAATTTTGACAAAATTTTCTATAGAAATAAAATTTTGACAAAATTTTCTATAGAAATAAAATTTTGACAAAATTTTCTATAGCAGTAAAAATTTTGACAAAATTTTCTATAGAGATAAAATTTTGACAAAATTTTCTATAGAAATGTTTCTTCATTTATTATCATTTATTATATTTTTTGGCTCTCGCCTGAAAGTATGCAATGGTATCTTAACACAAATAACTTTAATTTACAATACAAACTTTCAAATCGAATTTAAACAAACAAAAGACTTTATTTTTATTAAAAACAGCGATGACAATTTTCTGTTTCTCTCTTAAATGGACTCATCCATATGCGCCATGTATACCATAAAAAAACTACATAATATTCTTTGTTTTCATTATCACTATCTACAATATTTGGTAAAATGCCAAACCTTTAATATAATATACACATTTAGTTTGTATTGAATAGATAGATGGTTATACATTTAACAGACATCAAAACATTTTTCCTAAAAGGCAAAAAAAAAAAACAAAGCATGGTGGTGGAGAAAACCAAACAGAATACAAATTTTGTTGATCTATTTACCATGTACAATTTTTATGTTAATCAAATCAAAATCAAGGAAGGCTATTTCCCCCAAGGGTTAGGGTAAGTAAACAAACACAAATTATTATTGGATACAAAACATTATCCCGTGCCGGTGGCATAATATATTCATTATGTGGGAGGGTAGATCTATGAATTATGCACAAAAACCGCCACCACCCATCATGCTGTCTGTCGCGCTATTTGATTTTTGTGTATTTTTCCCCGAAATAATGCCAAATGTCGAATTTGCGACAATTGTTAGCTGAACAAAACACCTAAATGAAGCGTGAAAGTGATACAGACCAACCCAAAATCAATGTCATCAAAATTTTAAATTAAATATACAGAACAAAAAGAGTTGGTATCCCAAAAGACAATAAATGTCAATTGAGTGGTTAACATGAAGGAATGTTCGAGCAAAAACAAAACGCTTTAGAATGTCAATAGAAATTTGCAAGACAATTGCTAAGGGGAGCGTATTTCTTAAAAATTCTCAATAATTTTGAAGGGACATTTGCAAAATAAACATTCAAATTACACAAAAAACAGGTATATACCGAATATTATGTACCTGCCACCATGCACTGAAAAAAATATGTACGTTGTATTAAAGATTACGAAACATAAATTTTAGGATATGCAATTTTACACAATATTAAGGACAAATTTCTTTAAAATAATGAAATTTTAATTAAAAGAAAGTTTATTATCATTGTTTTTAAAAATTGTTTTTTTTTATTAAATTTAGGACATAAATTTTAGAAATTTGTGTCTGCCCCGTTAAAGTCGTATGTCTTTGAACTAGGGACAATTTTCCTTAAAGTAAATCAACACCTTTTCTGATTTAAAGAAATCGTCCTTAAAATAACTGATATGATGCATCTTTAGATTTAAGATAGAAACGCTTCAAATATAGTAGGCTATGTCTTATTTTGATTTTTTTGTATTTTTGGTTTAAAGATTCTTTGGAATTAAGAAAACATTTTTTAGTTTGAAGTATATGTTATAATTTGGATTTCTTTGTCATTTCTTTGTACGTGAAAAGCTTTATTAACATACCGGGAGACAGAAAATTCGATAAATGAGTTTTGTTTCTTAATTTTAATTTTATTGATTCTAGATTTAAAGCCAGATAATTTACTAAAGATTTTGTTTATTTTAAAGAAGCCGCATCTTTGGCTCGTAATCAATACCAATCTTTAAAGGGAGGTCAAAATCGTTGGATCCAAGGAATTTTCGCGTGGTAATTATTGGACAAAATTTCAACAGGATCTGATCACAATTTGTTACTCCATGAGATATCAAAAGTCAATTCTTGGGGAGACGGTTAATATGGAGGCTGTATATTATTATAGACCGATATCGACGAATTTTTGCACACTTATTAGTGGCATTTTATACCAACTAACTGGTTGTTAAAGATAATATAGTAAAATCGCATACAAACTTTCAATCGGATCGGATGAAATTTGATCTTCCAAAGGGCTACGGAAGTAAAATCGGAGGATCGTTTCATATGTGTGCTATATATTATAATGGACTGTCAAAATTTTTATTTTTATACAAAATTTTTTCAAAATTTTATTTCTGTAGAAAATTGTTTCAAAATTTTATTTCTATAGAAAATTTTGTCAAAATTTTATTTCTATAGAAAATTTTGTCAAAATTTTATTTCTAAAAAAATCTGTCAAAATTTTATTTCTATAGAAAATTTTGTCAAAATTTTATTTCTATACAAAATTTTGTCAAAATTTTATTTCTATAGAAAAATTTGTCAAAATTTTATTTCTATAGGAAATGTTATCAAAATTTTATTTCTATCGAAACTTTTTTAAAATTTTATTTCTATAGAAAATTTTATCAAAATTATATTTCGCAAGAAAATTTTATCAAAATTATATTTCTGTAGAAAATTTGTCCAAATTTTATTTCTATAGAAAAAATTGTCAAAATTTTATTTCTATAGAAAATTTTGTCAAAATTGTATTTCTATAGGAAATTTCGTCAAAACTTTCTTGCTATAGCAAATTATGTCAAAATTTTATTTCTATAGGAAATGTTGTCAAAATTTTAGTTTTATAGGAAATTTTGTCAACATTTTATTTCTATAGGAAATTTTGTCAAAATTTTATTTCTATAGAAAATGTTGTCAAAATTTTATTTCTATAGAAAATTTTGTCAAAATTTTATTTCTATCGACAATTTTGTCAAAATTTTATTTCTATAGGAAATTTTGTCAAAATTTTATTTCTATAGAAAATTTTGCCAAAATTTTAGTTTTATAGGAAATTTTGTCAACATTTTATTTCTATAGGAAATTTTGTCAAAATTTTATTTCTATAGAAAATGTTGTCAAAATTTTATTTCTATAGAAAATTTTGTCAAAATTTTATTTCTATAGACTATTTTGTCAAAATTTTATTTCTATAGAAAATTTTGTCAACATTTTATTTCTATAGAAAATTTTGTCAAAATTTTATTTCTATAGAAAAATTTGTCAAAATTTTATTTCTATAGAAAAATTTGTCCAAATTTTATTTCTATAGAAAATTTTGTCAAATTTTTATTTCTATAGAAAATTTTGTCAAAATTTTATTTCTATAGAAAAATTTGTCAAAATTTTATTTCTATAGAAAAATTTGTCCAAATTTTATTTCAATAGAAAAATTTGCCAAAATATTATTTCTATAGAAAATGTTGTCAATATTTTATTTCTTTAGAAAATTTTGTCAAAAATTTAATTTTTCTACTTTATCTACACCAATAACAACTACTTGTACCAAGTTTCAAGTCGATAGCTTGTTTTGTTCGGAAGTCAGCGTGATTTCAACAGAGGGACGGACATAGCTAGATCGACTCAGAATTTTACCACGACCCAGAATAAATGTACTTTATGGGGTCTGAGATCAATATTTCGAAGTGTTACAAACGGAATGACAAAGTTCATAAATCCGCCATCATATGGTAAAGGGGTATAAAAATTAGTTGAAAAAATTTGAGACTTTGACTTAAAAAATTAATTTATGAGTCCAATGTGGATTATAACGATGTCCCGTTTTGACTTCCTGGGGGTCTAAAAAAAACGAAATTTTTTCCCCAATGTAATCCTAATTAATTTTTATTAAATTAATCATGCTTTTCTTACAAAAAAAATGTATTTATTTTCGGTAGCCCATTATCGTACTTAGCGGTCACCAGAGGTTATTAAACATCGCAAATCGTTTAGTTGTAAACCAAAAATAGCAAAACATTTCACACAAATCGATTGAGAGATGATAGATGGTTGCGCTATGTGTTAGTTTGAAGAATTCACCTGCTTTGAATTAGGGAATGCCATGCATTTTTTTTTCAAAATTTGGGAATGTCTGCTATTGAATTTGTTTTTCTCAAAAAAGATTACAGAAAGTCGAATTCGAATTTTCATTTTTTTTTTTGCACACAATCGAAAAGTTGATTTTCGATTTTTGTATCCCTAATTTGTTCTTTCTATTGCATTTCTCATCTTTATCTGCTGACTCAGTCATGCGGAATAAAATCTTTTAAGGGATACGTAGTACAAATAAATGTATTAATTGAAAGTAAAACAGATGATGAACTGATTTGTCAATACATTAAATTTGTAAATTTGTGATATAGTATAGGTCAATTAAAAACAATGAATAGATAATTTTTTCTATAGAAATAAAATTTTTACAAAATTTTCGATAGAAAAAAAAATTTATACAAAAATTGTTATGGAAATAAAACTTTAACAAAATTTTCTATAGAAATAAAATTTTGACAAAATTTTCTATATAAATAAAATTTTTACAAAATTTTCTATAGAAATCAAATTTTGACAAAATTTTCTATAGAAATCAAATTTTGACAAAATTTTCTATAGAAATCAAATTTTGACAAAATTTTCTATAGAAATCAAATTTTGACAAAATTTTCTATAGAAATCAAATTTTGACAAAATTTTCTATAGAAATAAAATTTTGACAAAATTTTCTATAGAAATAAAATTTTGACAAAATTTTCTATAGAAATAAAATTTTGACAAAATTTTCTATAGAAATAAAATTTTGACAAAATTTTCTATAGAAATAAAATTTTGACAAAATTTTCTATAGAAATAAAATTTTGACAACATTTTCTATAGAAATGAAATTTTGACAAAATTTTTTATAGAAATAAAATTTTTACGAAATTTTCTATAGAATTAAAATTTTGACAAAATTTTCTATAGAAATAAAATGTTCATAAATTTTTTTTATAGAAATAAAATGTTAACAAAATTTTTTTATAGAAATAAAATGTTGACAAAGTTTTCTAAAGAAATAACATTTTGGAAAAATTTTCTATAGAAATAAAATTTTGACAATATTTTTTTATAGAAATAAAATTTTGAAAAATTTTTTTTATAGAAATAAAATATTGACCAAATTTTCTATAGAAATGAAATGTTAACAAAATTTTCTATAGAAATAAAATTTTGGTAAAATATTCTATAGATATAAAATTTTGACAACATTTTCTATAGAAATAAAATTTTGACAAAATTTTCTATAGAAATACAATTTTGACAAAATTTTCTATAGAAATGAAATTTTGACATAATTTCCTATAGAAATATAATTTTGACATAGGTTGGGTTTTTTTAATATGTTAGATTTGTGGTAACATGTTCTTACAATAAATGGCATAAATCCTCAAAGTAAGCAGTTTTCACCGTAACTATTTACTAAGTTATTGCGGGGGATTAGTAGCTAACCGGGGGATAATGAAATGTTTGCAAGATATCAGCTACATAATAAAGAGACTCCCTTTTATAGCAAACAAATGTATGTAGTTGCTCACTTACTTTTTATTTGTGCTGTGCCTGGCAGTATTCTGCACTGTCTAGATGAAACTCCATAGATGTAGGAACAGGTCGAACCAGCTGGAATAAAAATAAAAAAAAAATAAAAAAATGAATGAAAGCCTTTTTTCATAAATGTTAAAGTAAATGCTGTATTATGCAAAAGGTCTTTATTATTTTATATATATATATATATATCAAATGGGGAGAAAGAAGAAAGTATCATAAATATTTCCTCAATTAGAATTCTACAACCAAAAAAACATGAACCCACCAGAAAGGACAATTTTGGTTAATTTTAGAATAGTTACCCCCATTTTCATGAATCTCCGTTAGTGCTACGTTAGCTAATGAACTTTGAAACCGTACTATGTCATTTTGCCTATATATTCCATATGCCAGTTAGGAACTTAACTTCTAAAAATTTTTTCAGTTAAAGTTAATCAGAGGGAAGATATTTCTATTTTACTTTCTGTTAACTGGGAGTTAAAATCTAACGCAGCTACATGAAAATGACCGTTAGGTTAATTTGAGAAAATTTTAACTAAACTGTATTACAAATGCAGATGTCACACCGATTTTACAAAAATAAGTAAATATTTTGCAACACCTTCAAGACATAATTTTATTCACAAAATTTCGTAAAATTGGAGTCCATAATTTTTATTCTGTCCTTCATTTAATCTAAAGAGAGTCAATACCAATCTCTGATTTAAAAAAAAATATTTTGATAATTTTTTCAGTGCATTTAGATGCGAATATTTCATTTACACCACACGCCTCCAAATACACAAATCCGATTTTTTTTTATTTTCCCCAAAAAATTGTGGCATACTTTTGGGGTAAATAATAATAACACAAATTTTTATATGATCATGTCTTCTTTCCTCAAATGAATGATGTAACAAAAGCAAACTAATATTGTTATTCTTTAATCATGAAATGTATGGAATTTATTTATTTATTTTTTTTTTTTTTAATTATTTTTTGTATTTATTGAGTCTTTTTTTACGTAAATGATACAATCAAAGGTTAGAAGGAAATTCTTAAGACTATAATGTATTGTCTTAATTATACATAGAGTATTATACATCAGGTTTAATTTTTATCTGTCCTTCATTTAATCTAAACTTTCGGATTTAAATAAAATATTTTGATTTCGGATTTAAATAAAATATTTGTATTTATAATTATATGAGAATATAATTATGAATACAAAATGAAAAAATTAAATGAATATTTCATTTACACCAAATACGATATTTTGAAAATTTCCCCAAAAAAATTGTTGCATACTTTTGGGATAAATAAAAGGAGATTTTTTATGATCATGTCTTCTTTTCTCAAATGAATTATGAAATAAAAGCAAAATAATATTGTTATTCTTTAATCATGAAATTAATGGATTTTTTTTTTATTATTTTTTTTTTATTTTTTTATTTTATTTTATCTGTCCTTCATTAGCCTAAACTTTCGGATTTAAATAAAATATTTTGATGATAGTTTTTTTTTAGTGTTTTCAAACGCGTATATAAATATAAATACAAAATGAAAAAATTAAATGAATATTTCATTTACACCATGCTTCCAAATACGATATTTTGAAATTTTCCCCCAAAAAATTGTTGCATACTTTTGGGGTAAATAATAGGTGAATTTTTATAGGATCATGTCTTCTTTTCTCAAATGAATTATGAAACAAAAGCAAAATAATATTGTTATTCTTTAATCATGAAATATATGGATTTTATTAATATTTATTTTTTATTTTTTTAATTTGTATTTTATCTGTCCTTCATTTAATCGAAACTCTCTGACTTAAATAAAATATTTTGATCATAGTTTTTTCACTGCATTCAGATGCGAATATATTTATAAATACAAAATGAAAAAATTAAATGAATATTTCATTTACACCATGCTTCCAAATACGATATTTTGAAATTTTCCCTAAAAATTGTTGCATACTTTTGGGGTAAATAAAAGGATATTTTTTATGATGTCTTCTTGTCTCAAATGAGTAATTTCCCCCAAAAAATTGTTGCAGACTTTTGGGGGTAAATAATAGGTGAATTTTTATAGGATCATGTCTTCTTTTCTCAAATGAATTATGAAACAAAAGCAAAATAATATTGTTATTCTTTATTAATGAAATGTGTGGAATTTATTTTTTTTTAATTTGTATTTTATCTGCCCTTCATTTAGTCGAAAGTTTTGGATTTAACTAAAATATTTTGATCATAGTTTATTCAGTGCGTTCAGAAGAGAATATAAATATAAATACAAAATGAAAAAATTAAATGAATATTTCATTTACACCACACTTCCAAATACGATTTTTTTTAATTTTCCCAAAAAATTGTGGCATACTTTTAGGGTAAATAATAATAATAAAAAATTTTATATGATCATGTCTTCTTCTCTCAAATGAATGATGAAACAAAAGCAAAATAATATTGTTATCTTTAATCATGAAATGTATGGAATTTATTTTTTTTATTTTTTTTTTTTTTATTTTATTTTATCTGTCCTTCATTTAATCTAAACTTTCGGATTTAAATAAAATATTTTGATGATAGTTTTTTTCAGTGTATTCAAATGAGAATATAAATATAAATACAAAATGAAAAAATTAAATGAATATTTCATACACAAAATGAAAAAATTAAATGAATGTTCCATGCTTCCAAATACGATATTTTGTAATTTTCCCCAAAAAATTGTTGCATATTTTTGGGGGTAAATAATAGGTGAATTCTTATAGGATCATGTCTTCTTTTCTCAAATGCATGATGAAACAAAAGCAAAATAATATTGTTATTCTTTAATCATGAAATTTGTGGAATTTATTTTTTTATTTATTTTTTTATTTTATTTTATCTGTCCTTCATTTAATCTAAACTTTCGGATTTAAATAAAATATTTTGATGATAGTTTTTTCAGTGTATTCAAATGAGAATATAAATATAAATACAAAATGAAAAAATTAAATGGTGCCATTTACACCAAATACGATATTTTGAAGATTTCCCAAAAAAAAAAAATTGTTGCATACTTTTGGGGTAAATAAAATGAGATTTTTTTATGATCATGTCTTCTTTTCTCAAATGAATTATGAAACAAAAGCAAAATAATATTGTTATTCTTTAATCATGAAATATATGGATTTTATTAATATTTATTTTTTATTTTTTCAATTTGTATTTTATCTGTCCTTCATTTAATCTAAACTTTCGGATTTAAATAAAATATTTTGATAATAGTTTTTTCAGTGTATTCAAATGAGAATATAAATACAAAATGAAAAAAATTAAATGAATATTTCATTTACCCCAAATACGATATTTTGAAAATTTCGCCCGAAAAATTGTTGCATATTTTTGGGGTAAATAATATGTGATTATTTTTGTTTTTATACAGTAGCAATAAAATTTGTTTATTTGTCTAATTTTGTTTGTCACGTGTCCGCAGTTAAAAACCCCCATGTTTTCACTTGTGAACAATTGCATTACATTTCTATTTTCAAAAGGCTAATGGCATGCAGTGTCAATAATCCAATAAGTCTACATATTCCACACCGTTAATTTTGTTGTTGTTTTTTTTTATTCATTTTCATTATTCAAACCAAAGAGCATATGTTGACATATTCAGGTCAACAAATTGGCACACAGTCTATATACAATACAATCTTTAATATGTGTTCGTTAATGGGTTCAAAAAATATTGTTTCTTTGTTTGTATGTAATTACATTTTTTCGGTGAAAAATTTCCAAATTTAATATAAATATTTTATGTTCTCTGATAAATATAACAAAAGCTATTGGGGCGTCCGAATGACTAGATTTAATCTTGATGGAAAATCTTTCGTTTTGCTGAGATGAAAATATCCTTGATGTTTACGTTCATTTATTTTTGAATGGAAGAAATTGTTTATTTTCAATTATTCAAAACACACCCCACACATAGTATATGTCCCCAAAAATATTCGCTAGATTTTCCTCTTCTTTGTTTCTATTTTTGGAAATTTCACGTTTGTGTTTTTCTCATTTTTATTAAATGGAAAAGAAAGCTTGTGTATGTGTGTGTTTTTATCATTAAATTGCGCGTTTTCCTTGGTATTTTTTTCCGAAAATAGATTTACAAAAATTTATGCTTGTGCAACTTTGTGAATGACACATTATTGATGATCATAAATTTTAATATTTGTTTTTATTTAATATTAATAATAAACACGGAAAGAAATCATGTACTGTATATGCAAGCAAACATTTTCGACTCAACTTTTTACTAATCTAAAATGGATTATCTACACAGAAAAAATCACGAACATTTTTCCAATCAAAATTTTGAGTTTTAAAAAAATATTCAATTGAAAATTTAATTGATTCAACAAATTTTTTAATTGAAACAAAAATCAATCACAAAAATTAATAATATCAATTAATTTTTTAATTGACTTTCAATTAATTTCTTCTACTCTATATTCTTCTACTATAATTCCTGTGGTTGAAGATATTCCAATTAAAAATTAATTAATCAATTAATTTCGTGATTGAATCAGAAAAAAATGTTTGTGTGTAGGATTATCCTTTTTTTAATTATAAGAAACGCTTTGTAATATTAAGAACATTTGTCCATAAAATTGAGCGAATAAAACCAATTTGTATATCAAGTGAGACCTGCCTGCAAGTGGAGACCCACATGTGAAAGGTGTCCACTTATGAAAGGATAATTTTAATATACAATGAAATTTCTCAGAAATGGTCACTCACGGTCGTCTAAATTAATTAAAAATTACACATTCAAGTATTGTAGTAACACGAGAGCCATTAATTTCCATTTTATCTAAAATTGGAAGTTATGAAAAGTGACACCAAAAGCTCACTTGCCGAAATATATAACAAATTAATTTAAAATAAACAAAGTCGCACACTTTTTTATAAAGAAAACAATACGAATTGATTGGCTTTTAAAAATTTTGTTATATTGAAATTAAAAGTCGCAATTTTAAAAATTAAATATAAATAAATCCAAGAATTATTTTATCTCCATTTCAAATCAATCGTTGAAACTAACAATCCAATGGAGAACTCGGTTAACATACCATGGACAAATTTCGTAGCATATTTTAAGGCTTTCCAATAATAATACCCTATGTTATATTGAGAATGAAAAAGTCCCCAAAATTATAATATTGGATAAATAAGTTCGATTTTATTTTCAAAATGGAAGAATAGAGAGAGAGAGAGATAGAAAGAATAAATAAAAATGCGATCCAACATGGTAAAAATATGGCTCATAAATGTAAAAATTATGGCATTTAGTGGCACAAGAAAAAAAGGGTCACTATACAGAAAAAAAATCACGAAAATGTTTACAATTAAAGTCTTAATTGAATTTTAAAAAAATATTCAATTAAAAATTTACTTGATTCAACAATTTTTTAATTGAAAACAAGTAAGGAAAGTCTAAAGTCGGGCGGGGCCGACTATATTATACCCTGCACCACTTTGTACATCTAAATTTTCGATGCCATATCACATCCGTCAAATGTGTTGGGTGCTATATATAAAGGTTTGTCCCAAATACCTTCATTTAACTATCACTCGATCTGGACAGAATTTTATAGACTTCTACAAAATCTATAGACTCAAAATTTAAGTTGGCTAATGCACTAGGGTGGAACACAATTTTAGTAAAAAATAAAAATATGGGAAACATTTAAATCTGAAGCAATTTTAAGGAAACTTCGCAAAAGTTTATTTATGATTTATCGCTCGATATATATGTATTAGAAGTTTAGGAAAATTAGAGTCATTTTTACAATTTTTCGACTAAGCAGTGGCGATTTAACAAGGCAAATGTTGGTATTTTGACCATTTTTGTCGAAATCAGAAAAACATATATATGGGAGCTATATCTAAATCGGAACCGATTTCAATCAAATTTGGCACACATGACTATATTACTAATTGTACTCCTAGTGCAAAATTTCAGTCAAATTGGGCCGAAACTCTGGCTTCTGGGGCCATATAAGTCCATATCGGGCGAAAAATATATATGGAAGCTATATCTAAATCTGAACCGATTTCAATCGAATTTGACACATATGACAATACTACCAATTGTACTCCTTGTGCAAAATTTCAAGCTAATCGGGATAAAACTCTGGCTTCTGGGTCCATATAAGTGCATATCGGGCGAAAGGTATATATGGGAGTTATATCTAAATCTGAATCGATTTCAACCAAATTTGGCACGCATAGCTACAATGCTAAATCAACTCCCTGTGCTAAATTTCAACCAAATTGGGCCAAAACTCTGGCTTTTAGGACCAAATTAGTCCATATCGGGCGAAAGATATATATGGGAGCTATATCTAAATCTGAACCGATTTCAATTAAATTTTTCACACTTGACTATACTAGTAATTGTACTCCTAGTGCAAAATTTCAACCAAATTCGGCCAAAAATCTGGCTTCTAGGGCCATATAAGTCCATATCGGGCGAAAGATATATATGGGAGCTATATCTAAATCTGAACCGATTTCAATCAAATTTTGCACACTTGACTATACGACTAAGTGTTTTGTTTGTACAAAATTTCAAGCAAATCGGTATAAAACTCTGGCTGCTAGGTCCATATTAGTGCATATCGGGCGAAAGATATATATGGGAGCTATATCTAAATCTGAACCGATTTCTTCCAAAATCAATAGGGTTCTATTCTGACCCAAATTAGGAACATGTGCCAAATTTGAAGGCGATTGGCCTTAAATTACGACCTAGACTTTGATCACAAAAATGTGTTCACAGACAGACGGACGGACGGACGAACGGACAGACGGACATGGTTATATCGACTCAGGGACCCACCCTGAGCATTATTTCCAAAGACACCATGTGTCTATCTCGTCTCCTGCTGGGTGTTACAAACATATGGACTAACTTATAATACCCTGTTCCACAGTGTGGCGCAGGGTATAAAAACGTACCAAATTTCAACCGGATCGGATGAATTTTTACTCCTCCAGGAGGCTCCGAAAGTCAAATCTGGGGATCGGTTTATATGGGGGCTATATATAATTATGGACCGATATGGAACAATTTTTTCATGGTTGTTAGAGACCATATACTAACACCACTTACTTTCATTTCAATCAGATCGGGTGAATTTTGCTTCTCCAAAAGGCATCGGAGGTCAAATCAGGGGATCGGTTTATATGGGAGCTATATATAAATATGGTCCGATAAGAACCAATTCCTGCATGGTTGTTAGAGACCATATACTTACATCACGTACCAAATTTCAACTGAATCAGATGAATGTTGCTCTTATAAGAGGTTCCGGAGGTCATATCTGGTGATCGGTTTATATGGGGGCTATATATAATTCTGAACCGATATGGACCAACTTTTGTATGGTTGTTACAGACCATATACTAACAACACGTACCAAATTTCAACCGGATCGGATGAATCGGATCGGAGGTCAAATCTGGGGATCGGCTTGTATGAGGGCTATATATAATTATGGACCGATATGGACCAATTTTTGCATGGTTGTTAGAGACCATATACTAGAGCAATATTTCGATGTGTTACAAACGGAATGACAAAGTTAATATACACCCCATCCTATGGCCGAGGGTATAAAAATAACTTTCCAAAATCGTGAACGGATGGTAACAAAATGAAACGGAAGCGTTTACGAAAAATCAAAACAGAAATTTGACGGTTTCGTCTACGGGCGATCCAGAATTCACAAACGGCTTTAATTTGTCTTTGGCCATTAAAAGTCTCAACACTATTCGTTAGAAGTTCTTATGGCAACACCGTCAGTGGTGCAATGTGCTAAGGCGACTGTTAACGCGTACGGGGCAGACAATCCAAGTTCAAGTCACGCTAGCGGAATTTTTATTATTTTTATAATTATAAATTCGTAACCATTACGATTTCAGATCATATTATCGTTGTCAGATTGACACCCCTCCCCCCATCCTATTGCGGAGGGTATAAAAATCGTTGCATATTTTTAGGCGATATAAGTGTTCAATAAAAATATTATGGTACAAAAAAAGAAAATTGTTCATAATTTCGTAATTTGTAGTTATGTTTAAATCTTTTTTACGTATAAAAAAAAACATTTCAGTATAAATGAATGTAAATAAAAAGTGGCACAGTATGACAAAAGGTGGCACAAACATTTAAAAAGTCTGACATTAAGCGGTACAACAAAAAAAGGTATCGCCGCTTAAAAAAGTGATACAAATATAACACTGCCTGTTGTAGTCATTGTACTTCGCACCAACCGAATTTTTCAAATTCGCCTATCAGACAGCGCCTTGTATGGTTTAAGCTTAGATGACGCCATATGCGCATGGTAACCGTGGCGGCTTAGATGAGGCCATATGCGCTTAGTAACCGTGGCGGCTATTTGGCCGATATTAAATTTCATTTGCAGGCATACCTTCCTTTTTGTTATGAAATAAACCTACGACCATTTATGCAAAAAAACAAACATGAATAACAAAATGCCCAAAAATATGCTTTAAAAATTTTTCTAAAACATATACTTATTATTTACAAAATAAAAATTGATCCGATTATTTCATTTTGTCATTATCAAATTAAATTTGACATGTTTTGTATTACATATTTTTAAAATAGAAAATTAATTTCGTTGTTTTTAACTTTTATATAGAATTTGGATATTTTAATAAATATTCACAAACATTCTATCTCCTAATATCTAATATTTTTTTCAAGCAATATTCTACCAAAGACACCCTTTAATCTACCCTGCAAATGTCAGCCGTCGGCGACCATTCAATCAAAATTAAATACAAAAAAAAAATCGGAATGGTTGTGTTGACATATATGCCCATTGAGGAAACTGAAATTTTAAAAAGAATCTTTTGGTCATTTCGTTCAAATAGACTTGTAAATGGCATACCATATTTTACCCACAATCACATTTTACAAAATGTAAATCTATGAGCATTTACAAAGAAATGTCATAATTGTACATTAATCATACACCAGAGGGGAAGAACAGTCACAGAAATGTTATATGGTTGAGTGCAACGACAAAGCCTTCCTTCATATTTTAATAATATTTCATACAAATTTTAAACCACCATTGGATTGGAAGAAATAAAATGAAAAATTTATGAAAATATTAATAGCCTTAATGAGCAGAAAAACAAAATGAAACTATTAAAATTTTTAAATGTAAACAATTTGTTGGATGCCTGCCTTAAGGAAAATATATTAAAAAAATGGGAAATATTGACATTTGTCAGGAGTAATAGATTTGAACGAAAATACAAAAGTGTTTATGAACATAGACTCAAGAAATCATTAAAAACTGTGTATTATATATTTATCACATTTCCATTTATTTTCAAGGTATTTTCAAATGGTGTATTCACCAAACACGTGTGAAACATTATCATTGAACTTGACCCTTGTACGTTTATGAATTTGAAATGGCATTTAGCTAACTATGTATTCGCTTGCAAAAGAAAATAAAAGAATATCCATAAAATGAAATTCTTTAGATACGTCATAAGAGTCCATATTGTGGAATCATCGGAGTCACATGTACAACAATTTATTTGTTGACACACTCATATCGAAATAATTTATATCAATTTTATTGTCTTGAACTTTATTATAGGTTATTTGTGATTTATTATAGTGAGACTCTCTCTCTCTTCACCGTTTCTTTTTCTACTAAGATATTAATTGACTTTTAATGGAAACCCTTGAAGTTTTTTTATATAACTGTGGACATTTTAATTATAAAGGAATAAAAAACATGCATACATACATTCATGCTTAATTGATATTGAAAAGAAAATTGTTTTATTGATTTTTGTTCTCTTCGTAAAGCCTAAAAATATGCCATAGCTTTCAGCATACTATTCATCCTAAAAATAGGCTACAAAATGGATAATAAAAGTCTCCAGAAGTACAATCTATTGTTTTGTACATAACCAATCTCAAAAGTGTTCTCTTTTTTAAAATACGATAAAATAAAATTTTCTGAGAAAAGCTTAAAAGTATGCAATATAAAATAATGATCCTAAAAATATGGTATGCCAATAAAAACAGAACTCTTAAAAATTAGTTTGGGCCAGAAACATGTATATCTAGACCTCGGTTTGCGTCGTTTCGTTTTGCGTTGTTTCGAAGTTGCGTAGCTGTTGAATTAGTACTAGTTTTCACTTTGCGTCATTAGATTTTCAAAGTTGCGTTATTATCCATCTCAAATCTTTGTATAGTTTGCCATAGAAAATCACTTTGCGTCGTTTTTTTTTTGGAACGTATCTGCGACGCAAAGCGAGGTCTAGGTGTAGTGCCTATTTAGAACATCTCCAATACATTTTACATGGGTTTTCGGATTTTAATGGAAAATCCGAGAAGTTTTTTTAGATAAATGTAGAAATGTTAATTATAAAAGACAAAAAAACGTGCATACATATATGCGTACATGGACGAAAAAGACTGTGTTTCATATGTTTGGGTGTAAAAATTATATGTTTGGAACTAAAATTTTTTACCAAAATATTTTTAAATGCAAACATATAATGTTCATAAACTAGCATAACATATTTGGGACATATATGTTAATATGTTAGAACATATTATGTTTGGGACATAAAATGTTTGTAAATATAATATGCTTAGATGCAAACATATATTAATTTGGAAATAGCCTATAAACATATATGTGTTTAGAAAGAGAGACCTAACTAGAGAGTATGCTGCAAGTAAAATAATGGAAGCAACCAATTGGCGCCTTAAAAATATTTCCACACAAAGAAAATTCCATTAAAATTGTTTACTACCAGTGTGTGTCCTAAGGTGAAACATTATATGTTTGAACAATACAAACAATATTTTGTTTGGACCAATCCTGAAAATTTGCTTGAAGCAAAATGTGCTTGGGGTATATATTACAGAAGCGATTTTTTTTGAGGGTGTAGCTGATATTGAAAAGAAAACTAGTTTTATAGATTTTTCAGTAAAGCCTAAAAATATGCCATAGCCTTTATTATACTGTTCATACTAAAAAAATGCTATAAAATGGAAAGTAAAAGCCTGTTGAAATATTATCTAGTTTCTTGTACATTACAATTCTCAAAATGGTTACATTTCTTAAAATACGATAAAATGATATTTTCTGCAAAAAGTTTAAAAGTATGCAATATAAAATTCCATATTGTTCATCCTAAAAATATGAAATCCCACCAAAAATAGAAAATAAAAATTTGATGGGTCCTCCACAAGTAGTGCACATTTGGATCATCTAAAATACATTTACCATGGGCTTGTCAAAGG
Organism: Haematobia irritans; assembly: GCF_050003625.1. Taxonomy (NCBI): domain Eukaryota; kingdom Metazoa; phylum Arthropoda; class Insecta; order Diptera; family Muscidae; genus Haematobia; species Haematobia irritans. Next base: position 25,743,318 of record NC_134398.1, read on the forward strand.
AAGAACTCCGTTTTCGGATCCTATGCATAGCTTTAGAAGTTATCCCTTATCTTAAATACATTTTTTATGGGCTTTCCAAATGGAAGTACTCCGTTTTCGGATTTTAGTTGAAACCCTTGAAGTTTTTTAATATAAGTGTAGACATTTTAATTATAGAAGACAAAAAGGCATTCATACATATATGCGTCATTGCTTTTTCTCCGTATGCCTAAAAATATGTTATATCCTTTATCATACTGTTCATCCAAAAAATATGCTATAGAATATGCTATAAAAATCTCCAGAAGTATAATCTAGTTTCAAGGACATTACAATTCTCAAAATCCTTATCTTTCTTAAATACGATAAAAAATAAATTTTTCTACAAAAAGCCTAAAAGTATGCAATATTAAATATGAGATAGTTTATGCAAAAAATATGGTATCCCAGTAAAAATGGAACTTCTAAAAATGTATTTCCACCGTGAGTTGAACCTGGGTATATTGGCATCATAACAGGAATGCCTGAAGAAAGAGTTTATAATTCTGTTAATTTGAAAAAGCCAAATGGGACCGGTTCAAATACCGGCTGGTGTGATTTTTTTTTTTTAATTTTTGTTATCATTTTTATTATCATGGTTTTTGTACTTTTTATACCCTCCATCATAGGATGGGGGTATATTAACTTTGTCATTCTGTTTGTAACACATCGAAATATTGCTCTAAGACCCCATAAAGTATATATATTCTGGGTCGTGGTGAAATTCTGAGTCGATCTAAGCATGTCCATCCGTCCGTCCGTCCGTCCGTCTTTTGAAATCACGCTAACTTCCGAACGAAACAAGCTATCGACTTGAAACTTGGCACAAGTAGTTGTTATTGATGTAGGTCGGATGGTATTGAAAATGGGCCATATCGGTCCACTTTTACGTACAGCCCCCATATAAAGGGACCCTCAGATTTGGTTTGTGGAGCCTCTCACAGAAGCATATTTCATCTGATCCGGCTGAAATTTGGTATATGGTGTTGGTATATGGTCTCTAACAACCACGCAAAAATTGGTCTACATCGATCCATAATTATATATAGTCCCCATATAAACCGATCCCCAGATTTGGCTTGTGGAGCCTCTAAGAGAAGCATATTTCATCCGATCCGGCTGAAATTTGGTACATGTTGTTGGTATATGGTCTCTAATAATCATGCAAAAATTGGTCCACATCGGTCCAAAATTATATATAGCCCCCATATAAACCGATCCCCAGATTTGGCTTGTGGAGCCTCAAAGAGAAGCAAATTTCATCCGATCCGGCTGAAATTTGGTACATGATGTGGTATATGGTCTCTAACAACCATGCAAAAATTGGTCCACATCGCTCCATAGTTATATACAGATGCCATAGAAACCGATCTCCAAATTTGGCTTGCGAAGCCTCAAAGAGAAGCAAATTGCATCCGATCCGGCTGAAATTTGGTACATGGTATTGGTATATGGTCTCTAACAACCGTGCAAAAATTGGTCCACATCGGTCCATAATTATATATAGCGCCCATATAAACCGATCCCCAGATTTGGGTTGCGGAGCCTCAAAGAGAAGCAAATTTCATCCGATCTGCCTGAAATTTGGTACATGGTATTGGTATATAGTCTCCAACAACCATGCAAAAATTGGTCCACATCGGTTCATAATTATATAGCCCCGATATAAACCGATCCGCAGATTTGGCTTGCGAAGTCTCCAAGAGAAGCAAAATTCATCCAATCCGGTTGTAATTTGGAACATGGTGTTAGTATATGATCTTTAACAACCGTCCCATAATTGGTCCATATCGGTCCATAATAATATATAGCCCCATATAAAACGTTCTCAAGATTTGACCTCCGGAGCCTCTTGGAGGAGCAAAATTCATCCGATCCGGTTCAAATTAGGAACGTGGTGTTAGTATATGGTCGCTAACAACCATACCAAAATTGGTCCAATCACACAAAAATTGGTCCATATCGGTTCATAATCATGGTTGCCACTAGATCCAAAATTTTATTTCTATACCAAAATTTTATTTCTATTGAAAATTTTGTCAAAATTTTATTTCTATAGAAAATTTTGTCAAAATTTTATTTCTAGGGAAAATTTTGTTAAAATTTTATTCGGTTCATAATAAAATTTTCATCATTGTCAAAATTTTATTTCTATAGAAAATTTTGTCAAAATTTTATTTCTATAGAAAATTTGGTTCAAATTTTATTCGGTTCATAATCATGGTTGTCACTCGAGCCAAAAATAATCTATCAAGATTTTATTTCTATAGAAAATTTTGTCAAAAGTTTATTTCTATAGAAAATTTTGTTAAAATTTTATTTCTGTAGAAATTTTTGTCAAAATTTTGTTTCTATAGAAAATTTTGTCAAAATATTTATTTCTATAGAAAATTTTGTGAAAATTTTATTTCTATAGAAAATTTTGTTAAAATTTTATTTCTGTAGAAAATTTTGTTAAAATTTTATTTCTGTAGAAAATTTTGTCAAAATTTTATGTCTACTTTGTCAAACTGAATTATATACGTATTGGATCGATCTTTTTGGATTTAATATGTACCACGTATGGACTTACATACAATTTAGAAGATGGTGTTAGGAGGTTTTAAGATACATTGCCATCGGCAAGCGTTACCGCAACTTAAGTAATTCGATTGTGGGTGGCAGTGTTTAGAACAAGTTTCTACGCAATCCATGATGGAGGGTACATAAGCTTCGGCCTGGCCGAACTTACGGCCGTATATACTTGTTTCACTTAAGTCGATGACTTTATACCGCGGTTGTAAGACCTGTGGCCACATATGGTTGTCATGTTTGGTGGACAATCGTGAGATACCAAAATCATATATCGATAATAAATAGGATAAATAGGACTGCACTTAGTTATATGACAGGCGCTATGAGGACCACAGACATTGCCGCTTTGGAGATTATCCCACTCGATTTATACGTAAGGAAGACAGCAGAGCTGACACTTTTGAGTCTTAAGAGCTTGAACGCGCTGGAGAAGACTGCCTGCAGGCATACTGAAATTCTTGTCGGGCAGTATAGAGAGACGGACCATATGGCCACGGAGCATGTTTATCATCACAAACTGGGACACATTATACCAAGTATAGAGGAGTGGGAAGACAGGAAGATGGAACTCTGAACATGTATACGGACGGATCAAAGATGGATGAAGGAACGGACAGTGGAATCTATTATAGTGAACTGGGAATAAGGGTGTCTTACACGCTGAATACTGATTGCAGTATTTTTCAAGCTGAGATTTCGGCGATCACAAAGGCTGCTGAGTCGCTGTTGTTGAGGCTGTTATTCAGAAGCGACATCAGCTTTTTCATCGACAGTCAGGCGGCAGCTATAAAGGCATTGTGCAGTGCTGACATAAGGTCTAAGGTAGTCAGCCGCTGTCGTAAAGAAATCAAGGTTCTCACTAATATAACTCTGTTCTGGGTACCTGGGCACTGTGGGATAATAGAAAATGAGGAAGCGGATGTGCTGGCTAAGGAGGTGGCTCGTGGAACGAGTAATGTCCTAGTGGACGTTTTTCCTCCACTATATTCTTATCATTACAGGATAGAGGCCAAATATGATGAACTATGGCGAAGACACAGGGTCTCTTCGGATGGTTGCGAGCAAACCAAGTTCATATGGGGCGAAAAGAAACGTAGGAACTGCGAAATTTTGATGGCGATAAACAGAGAAGAATTGCGGCCATTGATTGGTATCATAACAGGACATAATATACTTGGGAAACACATGGTAAGAATATGCCTTAAAGATGATGATATTTGTAGATGGTGCCTGAACCCGGAAGTTACGGAGGACTCGCGCCACTTCCTGTGCCAGTGTTGGATAAGTGGATATCAATTCAACACAAAATTGATGTCATCCTCTACAACCTAACCTTGCCTAATCTCTGCTTAAAAAACTTTTTTTTTTTTTGGGAACAATTTCCAATTTTTTCACTGGGATATAACGTTATGTAAATATCTAAATAAATATAATCGAATTTCTTGTATATTTCTCACAATGGTTTTCCTGATTAACTAACCCTATAGTACTTTTCTTCAATCTTACCTTTCAGCTGCAGCTATACCATGGTATTTTTGATGATTTCGAACAATCCTGAGTTAGTATCGGAAAACTACGGTCAATATTATTTAATCCACAAACTAATGGGAGTTTTGTATTTAATTATTGTGAGCAAATTATTTCGTAGTTTTTAATCACTAGTAATTTAATACGATAAATGTTGAAGCAAAAATTTTTTTAATTGGTTCTTTACACAAATCAGTCTTTTTTAAAATTTCTCTCCCACTATTCAATGTATATTAAACAAGATTTTGATTTGTTTTTGTTTTCATAATTATATTTACACATATTAGAAATTATTTATTTAATTAATGGACAATGTTGGGGATAAAATGTAATTGTTTTTGTATTGTTTTTTTTTTTTTTTTTTTTTACTGTGAGGGAGGGGAAATATTAATATTGTGCATTTAGATTAGATGATATTGTAATACAAAAAAAAAAACTAAATATTATTATGTTTGATGTTTTTTCCCAATGTAATGTCTGGTTTTTCATGTTAATTTGCCTAAAATTTACTTAACGAGTGGTTAATTTGGTTGTAAAAATATCTGATTTTGGATAAAGGCCGATAATCGATAATGGTTTTATAAAAAAGAGGCTAAACAGAATATTTTCTCAAGTGAAAATTTTATGCCAAGACAACTAAAGATTTTCGTATTTTGCACAAATAAAACCAAAAGAAGAATTGAGATTGACAGAGTTTTCTTGAAATCATATACAGTGCAACCTCTCAGAAGTGAACACCCAAGGTCGACTAAATTTTGTCCAAATTTGTATGTTTAGAAATTTAAATTATATCTGAAGTATCTAACTTATATCTGATACTTCATAGAAACAAATATTTTATGTCTACTTTTAAACCAAAGATGCAAACTCCTCAAATAAGTCTTAGCCTATAGTCGAAACTGTTATTTTTTTAACTTTAATACAAAAAATCAATATTCGTAGTAAAAAAAAATAATGACAATTTTCCTTACTACGTTCTTCTTGGAGGAATGCAAATTACCAAAAAATATTGACCTAATACGAAATTTTATTTTTGTACCAAATTTTGCGAAACTTTAACTTCTAAGGAAATTTTTGTCAAAATTTTTAATGATCATTTTGTCAATTTTGTTGTTTTCTATACAAAATTTTGTCAAAGTTGAACTTCTATATAAAAGAAAAAATTGTGAAAATTTTATTTCTATAGAAAATTTTGTCAACATTTTATTTCTATAGAAAATTTTGCCAACATTTTATTTTTATAGAAAATTTTGTCAAAATTTTATTTCTATAGAAAATTTTGTCAAAATTTTATTTCTATAGAAAATTTTGTCAAAATTTTATTTCTATAGGAAATTTTGTCACAATTTTATTTCTATAGAAATTTTTTTCAAAATTTTATTTCTATAGACAATTTTACCAAATTTTTACTTCTAGAGGAAACTTTGTCAATTTTTTTTCTATAGAAAATTTTGTTAAAATTTTATTTCTCTAGAAAATTTTATCAAAATTTTATTTCTATAGGAAATGTTGTCAAAATTTTATTTCTATAGCAAATTTTGTCAAAATTTTATTTCTATAGAAAATTTTGACAAAATTTTATTTCTATAGAAAATTTTGTCAAAATTTTATTTCTATAGAAAATTTTGTTAAAATTTTATTTCTATAGAAAATTTTGTCAAAATTTTATTTCTATAGAAAATTTCGTCAAAATTTTGACAAAATTTTATTTCTATAGAAAATTTTACCAATTTTTTACTTCTAGAGGAAATTTTGTCAATTTTTTTTTCTATAGAAAATTTTGTTAAAATTTTATCTCTCTAGAAAATTGTATCAAAATTTTATTTCTATAGGAAATTTTGTCAAAATTTTATTACTATAGAAAATTTTGTCAAAATTTTATTTCTATAGAAAATGTTGTCAAGATTTTAATTCTATAGAAAATTTTGTCAAAATTTTATTTCTATAGAAACTGTTGTCAAGATTTTAATTCTATAGAAAATTTTGTTAAAATTTTATTTCTAAAGAAAATTTTGTTAAAATTTTATTTCCATAGAAAATTTTGTCAAAATTTTATTTCTATGGAAAATTTTGTCAAAATTTTATTTCTACAGAAAATTTTGTTAAAATTTTATTTCTATAGAAAATTTTGTCAAAATTTTATTTCTATAGAAAATTTTGTCAAAATTTTATTTCTATAGAAAATTTTGTAAAAATTTTATTTCTATAGAAAATTTTGTCAAAATTGTATTTTTAGAGGAAATTTTGTCAAAATTTTATTTCTAGAGGAAATTTTGTCAAAATTTTATGTCTATAGAAAATTTTGTCAAAATTTTATTTCTATAGAAAATTTTATTTCTATAGAAAATTTTGTCAAAATTTTATTTCTATAGAAAATGTTGTCAAAATTTTATTTCTATAGAAAATTTTGTCAACATATTATATCTATAAAAAATTTGTCCAATATTTTATTAGTATAGCAAATTGACTCAAAATTATAGGAATATTTTGCAATATCAACACTAAAAAAAATATTTACGTGATATTAAAGATTACGCAACCTCAATTTTAGGATGTCCTATTAAGGACAAATTTCTTTACAATAATGAAATTTTAATTAAAAGAAAGTTTATAATCTTTGCATCAAAAATTTTTTTCATTAAATTTGGGACACACATTTTGAAAATTTGCGTCCCTTCGTTAAAGTTGCATGTCTTCAAACTAAGGCAAAATTTCCTTAAAGTAAAGAAACACATTTTTGATTTAAAGAAATCGTCCTTAAATTAAATGAGATATTGAATCTTTAGATTTAAGATAAAAACGCTTCAAGTATAGGATAAGATTTATTTTGAGGATTTAGCATCTTTGGTTTAAAGTTCTTTTGGAATTAGGAAAATATTTTCTACTTCGAAGTATCCGTCATAATTTGGATGTTTAAACTGGAAGTTGTTTGTACGTGAAATAGTTTAATTAATATACCGGAAAAATAGAATGGAAATTCGATAAATGAGATCTGTATCCTAATTTTAATTTTATAGATTCTAGATTTAAAGCCAGATAGGTCGCAAAGAACCCGCATCTTTGGCTCGGAATCAATAACAAACCCTTTAAAGGAAGGTCAAAATCTTTGGATCCAAGTAACTTTTTTTTTTTTTTTTTGAGTATACCAAAACTTCAAGAATTCTACCAATCTACCATACAGTAAAAAATCTACCACTTTTGGTAGAATTCTACCAACTGCGGAAACCGTGTATATAAATCGTATTTGCTAAAAAAAAATCAACACAAAGGAAAATAAATTCAAATAATTTATTCGAAATCACTCGTCACAAAATGCCATATCGAAGAAACTTGTATTAATTCTCTCAAAAGTTCATTTTGTACTCCTGCCCAAAAACAAACAAAAATAATTGAATTGCAAGCCAAACGAATACAAAACGGCGAGACGTGAACAGAAAAAACGGGGAAAAGGTCATTTACTTGAACTTGAGACGATGTTCAAATGTAAAATAAAAATAAACAATTAAAACCAAAACATAATAGAAAAAAATTATAATAAAATAAAAACAATAATCTCGTTGCAACGAACTCAACAAACGATGACGCATTCTCGAAAGCAAAAAATAAACATGGAAATTGACAGAGTAATATAATAATTTAAAAAAAAAACAACAACAAAAACAACGAAAACTGAACGCATACAAAAGATATTCATTTAAATGAATTGTAACAAAAGTCAATTCATGCTTTATTATTAAAATTAATATACATTAATTGATAACATTCTATGATGAAGTATTGACGACAAAACCGCAATTATTATGAAGAAATAAGAACAACTGTATTGATGCTCATATACCCTTTGCCCATATTTTTGAATTATTAATCTGTGATGCAAAAAAAACAAAAGCGTCTTAATACTATCGAGTAGTTATCTACACTCAAAAAAAGTGAAACCTATATGTCACTAAAGCAAATTTAACCCTCTTTTAGTTCATGGAAATATTATGCTTTAAGAAAGTTTTCTTGACATTAATAATTTTTTGTGTACGTTAGTTAAATAAACTAAAAAAAGAGGAAAATTATGGACAAATAATATAAAAAGATTTAATAATTTCGTGAATTAAAATTTGTAAATTTTACCAAAAGAGATAAAATTTTGACAACATTTTCTTTAGAAATAAAATTTTGACAACATTTTCTATAGAGATAAAATCTTTACAAAATTTTCTATAGAGATAACATTTTGACAAAATTTTCTATAGAGATAAAATTTTGACAAAATTTTCTATAGAGATAAAATTTTGACAAAATTTTCTATAGAGATAAAATTTTGACAACATTTTCTATAGAGATAAAATTTTGACAAAATTTTTTAGAGATAAAATTTTGACAAAAATTTCTATAGAGATAAAATTTTGAAAAAAAAAATTCTATAGAGATAAAATTTTGACAAAATTTTCTATAGAGATAAAATTTTGAAAAAAAAAATTCTATAGAGATAAAATTTTGACAAAATTTTCTATAGAGATAAAATTTTGACAAAATTATAGAAATAAAATTTTGACAAAATTTTCTATAGAAATAAAATTTTGAAAAAATTTTCTATAGAAATAAAATTTTGGTAAAATTTTCTATAGAAATAAAATTTTGACAAAATTTTCTATACAGATAAAATTTTGACAAAATTTTCTATAGAAATAAAATTTTGACTAAATTTTCTATAGAAATAAAATTTTGACAAAATTTCCTATAGAAATAAAATTTTTGACAAAATTTTCGATAGAGATAAAATTTTGACAAAATTGTTTATAGATATAAAATTTTGATAAAATTTTCTATACAGAGATAAAATTTGGACAAAATTTTCCTATAGAGATAAAATTTTGACAAAATTTTCAATAGAAATAAAATTTTGACAATTTTTTTTATGGATATGAAATTTTGACAAAATTTTCTATAGAAATACAGTTTTGACAAAATTTTCTATAGATATAAAATTTTGACAAAATTTTCTGTAGAAATAAAATTTTGACAAATTTTTCTATAGAAATAAAATTTTGACAAAATTTTATATAGAAATAAAATTTTGAACAAATTTACCATAAAAACTTATAAGAAAAAAACTACTTCATTGAAAAGTTTATCGACTTTTGGACAAGTAAAAAAATCGGAAAAAAATATTTACTTGGTATTAAAGATTACGCAACCTCATTTTTAGGATGCGCAATTGACAGACTATTAAGGACAAATTTCTTTAAACTAATGAAATTTTAATTAAAACAAAGTTGACAATCTTTGCTTCAATTTTTTCCATTAAATTTAAGACACAAATTTTGAAAATTTGGCCCCTTCGTTAAAGTCACATGTCTTTGAACTAAGGCAAATTTTTTTAAGTAAATAAATACGTTTTTGATTTTAAAAAATCATCCTTAAATTAACTAAAATTTTGAATCTTTAAATTTAAGAAAAAAAAGCTTCAAGCTCACACAAAAAATTGTTTTTCTGATTCAATCACGAAATTAATTGATCCAATTAATTTTTTAATTTAAATGTCTTCAATAACAGAAATGATAATGTCAATTAAAAATCTAATTGAAGGTAAATTAAACAAATAATTGATCCAATTAAAAATTGAATTGATACTATTAATTTTTGTGATTGATTTTTGTTTCAGTTAAAAAATTTGGTGATTCAATTAACTTTTTAAATGAGTACTTTTTTTAACTCAATTAAAATTTTAATTGGAAAATTTTTTGTGAATTTTTGTTTTCTGTGTATAGTCTTATACTTATTTTGAGGATTTAGCATCTTTGTAAAGTTTTTTTTTTGTTTTGTTTTTTGGAATTAAGAAAATAGGGTTTACTATGTTAAATTGGCATTTGTTTGTACGTGAATAGCTTTATTAATATACCGAGAAAATAGAATGCAAATTCGAATGGAAATGAGATCTGTATCATAATTTTAAATTTATAGATCCTAGATTTAAAGCCTAGATTGCATACACAAGGTCGTGGGTTCGATTCCTGCTTCGACCGAACACCAAAAAATTTTTCAGCGGCGGATTATCCCACCTCAGTAATGCTGGTGACATTTCTGAGGGTTTCAAAGCTTCTCTAAGTGGTTTCACTGCAATGTGGAACGCCGTTCAGACTCGGCTATAAAAAGGAGGTCCCTTGTCATTGAGCTTAACATGGAATCGGACAGCACTCAGTTATAAGAGAGAAGTTCACCAATGTGGTATCACAATGGACTGAATAGTCTAAGTGAGCCTGATACATCAGGCTGCCACCTAACCTAACCTAGATAGGCCGCTAAAAAATTTCCTTATTTTAAAGAAGCCGCATCATTGGCTCGGAATCAATACCAAAATCCTTAAGCGAAGAAAAATTCGCATTCGTATTTTAAGGAAATGAAATCTTTGGTCATGTGAAACGACAATATTTCTTCAGAGCGGCAATTCACGATGTGTGGATATTCGCTTCTCTGCATGTATGTTTGAGCTTTGTACCACTTATTAAGGAAATTAGTTTTGATTTTTTTACTTATATGCAAATATTTTCTTTTTTACAATAAAATTGATATTTTGTGTGGCATAGTGTAATCATCAGACGTAGGAATGTTCAATGATGGGCAGAACACAAAGAAGAAAACAAAATCCAATGACAAGAAATCATTTCATTTAATGGAAATCATATGATTCTGGATTCTGGGCAAAATAAAATATGCACAATGAAATGTGGGCCATGTGTGTCATAAGATAAAGACATGAAAGAAGTAAATAAGAGACCACATATTCCCGCCGTATATGTGGTAAGTAGTATAGCATACACAATGTTGTATATTTACACAAGTTTCTTATATAAAAATAGAGTTTGGTGATTTTACACAGGAAGGGAACCTTAAAAACTATGCTCTTAGAGCAATTATCTATTTCGTAAGAAATTCCATGCAAATATTGTTTATTCCAATTATTAACTTAAATGTAAACTAATTCTATAAAATTCGTAATTATCAAAATATATTCCATCAGGGAAATTTGGTCTTTTATGTACACTCAAAAAAAAAAAAAAAAGATGAACCCACCAGGAAGGAACATTTTTTTTTTAAATGTTAGCTAAACTAAACAAACAACGATATCACGTCGATATCACAAAAAGAAGTAAATCATTACAATTTATTAGCTATATTTTTCTTTGCAGTTGTTATAAATTTCCTAGGTTGAAGAAAAAATATTAGAGATCAAAATTGAAAAAATTCTTTAGAGTTCAAGATGGGCGCATTTGTGTATAAATTTTTAGGTTTTAGAAAATTTACTACTTGAATTTAAATTTTAAAATTTATTCTGTTTTTTTTGGGTTAAATACGAAAATATATCAAAGATTTTGCCTTGGTCCCAAGAACCGAAATGAGTCGAACATTTTAAAATGCTGTCCCAAAGGTGTTAATTCATTCAAATGAACTATTTGCAAAACCTTAAACTTTCACTTCTATCAAAATAACAAAATAAATAAATGTTTGCATATGGGCCATTCCATGTTTAACGAATTACAGCCCTCTGTCTCCATATGGGGACACCTGTTTAAAGTCAAACAACTATGAGCTACCCATTATTTTTGTAATTTTAAAGACACATTTGACAGCTTTATACTGCATGTGATCTATAAACAAAGACACTTAATTGATACAATCAATTTTTTTTTTTTTTTTTGTCAAAAGAAAACAAGAAAATCAATAAGGAAAGGGATTGAAAATTGTTACGTCTTTAGTTAAAAAATTAATTGATACAATAATTTTTTTTAATCAAACTAAGAACACAAAGTTACCCAGCAAAAAAAAAATTGGAAATTCTTCCAAAGGCACAACTTTAAAAGCACTTCCACAAGATGCACTTCCAATGATGTTATTTATTTTAACTACCCACACACAAAAAAATTTCACGAAAATTTTTCCAATTAAAATTTTAATTGAGTTAGAAAAAATATTCAATTAAAAATTTAATTGATTCAACAAATTTTTTAATTGAAACAAAAATCAATCACAAAAATAATAGTATCAATTAAATTTTTAATTGGATCAATTAACTTTTTAATTGACCTTCAATTAATTTTTTAATTGATACTATCATTTCTGTGATTGAAGACATTTCAATTAAAAATTAATTGGATCAATTAATTTCGTGATTGAATCAGAAAGTTTTTTTTTGTGTGCAGGAAGTTATTTTAAAGCAATTTTTTATAAGTTGGTTTTTTTTATACTTTTAATGGGAATTTTTAACTTTTTCTGTTTCAAATAGGTTAAAAACAGAGTAAGAATTCATAAGATGGTACAAATCATTTAAAAAAATGCTACATGCAATCTGAAAAAATTGTGAATTTTTGAAAATATTTGAGGTCAAACGTTTCCGGCAAGCGTTAGAATCCATTAAAAATTATAAAAAATTATAAAAATTATTTATTTGACAAAATATCACAGAATTTTTTAATTTACATCCAAAACATTGAATTCGGATCAGACCTAAAGAAGTGATGCAAATTCAGTGCAACAGCTGTTGAAATGGAGGACAAACCCATGTTAAATTCATCGCTTCTGCGTCAATTTTGCACCACTTCCGGATCCAAAAACTGGGTAACTGGATAGTTAAGAAAATGAGTGAAAATGTTCGCGGGTTTTATTAAACAATCAATTGTTCCAATTAATAATTTAACTAAATTAAATTTTATTGATGTCGATTGCAAAACTCATTTCATTGTTTAACTGATTTAATTAAACAAAAAATAATTAATTTAATCAATTTAAAAAGTTTTCCAATCGACATAAATTAAATTTTTAATTAAATCAATTTAAAAAAAAATGGTTGTTTGCTATCAACATCAATTAAATGTTTCATTGAATAAATTAAAAAAAATGTTTGCTATCAACATCAATTAAATGTTTAATTGAATCAATTAAACAAATATTTTTTTTGCAATCACACAGAAAAAAATATCACCAAAATATTTCCAATTTAAAAAGCTGTTCGAAGTTGAAAATTTTTTCAATTAATAAATTAATTGATGCAATTAACTTTTTAATCAAACTCAGAAGACTAAGTCAATTAAAACAAGTATATACCGCCATAAGTTCGGCCAGGCCGAATCTTATGTACCCTCCACCATGGATTGCATAGAAACTTGTACTAAAGGCTGTCATCCACAATCGAATTACGTGTGTTGCGGTAACACTTGCCGATGGCAAGGTATCTTAAAACCGTCTGCTCAATTGTAAGTTGGTCCATACGGGGTATATATTAAACAAAAAAAGGTCGATTATATACGTATATAATTCAGTTTGACAAAATTTTCTATAGAAATAAAATTTTGACAAAATTTTCTATAGAAATAAAATTTTGACAAAATTTTCTATAGAAATAAAATCTTGAAAAGAATTTGTATTGTAATAAAATTTTGACAAAATTTTCTATAGAAATAAATTTTTGGCAAAATTTTCTATAGAAAAAAAAATGTACAAAATTTTGTATAGAAATAAAACCTTGACAAAATATTGTATAGTAATAAAATTTTGACAAAATTTTCTATAGAAATACAATATTGGTAGATTTTTTTTTTTTTTGGTGATCGGCTATATATAACTATAAACCGATATGGACTAAGTTTGGCGTGGTTGTTAGCGACCATATACTAGCGCAATGTACCAAATTTCAACCGGATGGGATGGTATTTTGCTCCTCAAAGAGCTCCGGAGGTCAAATCTGGGGATCGGTTTAAATGGGGGCTACATATAATTATGGACTGATTTGGACCAATTCCTGCATGGTTGTTAGAGACCATATAGTAACAACACGTACCATATTTCAACCTAATCGGATGAATTTTGGTCATTCAAGAGGCTACGGAGGTCAAATCTGGGGATCGGTTTATATGGGGGCTATATATAATTATGGGCCGATGTGGACCAATTTTTGCATGGTTGTTAAGACCGTATACCAACACCATGTACCATATTTCAGACGGATGGGATGAAATTATCTTCTCTTAGAGGCTCCGCAAGCCAAATCGGGAGATGGGTTTTTATGGTGGCTATATATAATTATGGACCGATGAGGACCAATTTTTGCATAGTTGTTAGAGACCACATACTTGCACCATGTACCAAATTTCAGCCGAATCGGATGAAATTTTCTTCTCTTAGAGGCTCCGCAAGCTAAATCTGGGTATCGGTTTATATGGGGGCTATATATAATAATGGACCGATGTGGACCAATTTTTGCATGATTGTTAGAGACCATATACTAACACCATGTACCAAATTTCAACCGGATCCGATGAATTTTGCTCCTCCAAGAGGCTCCGCAAGCCAAATCTGAGCGTATGTTTATATGGGGGCTATACGTAAAAGTGGTCCGATATGGCCCATTTGCAATACCATCCGACCTACATCAATAACAACCTACCTAATTAGAAATTTTTCCACAATCGCAAAAATACTAAGTTTTAGAAGTGGTGAATAAGCTTGCTTATTGCAACAAAAAAAAAATGGGGAGTTCGAAATTATATTTTGCATAAAAATAAACAGTTAAGAAAATTCCAAAATTTTTAGCGCCTTCAGATTTTTTGTGCAATTCCCCATATATCAAATGAAACTTGCAAATAATCATAAATAACAACTTAAAATAATTCAAGCTGAAAACGAAAAACTATGATAATAATGACGTTGCTATTGTTGATTATCATGATTATGGAAATTTATGGATTTACTGTGTGGACGAAAATGAAAGAAAAACTTAACCATTATCAATGTGGGATTTTCCCCCAAATTAATTACCTGGTGGTTTGTGTGAAATCAAAACAAAAGTAAAGGAAAATATAAACTGGTGTTGAAAGGTGTAAGTACAACGCAAAATGTTTGGAAAATCCCCTTTTTGATTAGAGAGTAAATCCACACTATTGAATAGGCGGACAAGATTCACAAAAACCAAATGGTTGTTTACAATGAAATTGTTATTGGAATTTCAATAAAATATTTGGTAAAAATTTCTAGGAAATGTTTTCTGTTTTTAAGCTTTAAATTTAAATTTGTATTGATATTTCACCTTTGAATTTATGATAAATTAATTTTATTATATTCACAACAAATTAAAACATAAATATGTATATAGATGGACACAAAATTATTGGTTTTAATTTTTGCACAATTTTTTTAGTTATTTTTTACACTTTAATTTTTTTAAATTAATTTTTTTAAAAATTCTATTTTTTCCAAATTATTTGTTATAGTAAATGCTTTGTATTTGTTTTGTTTTTTATTTTTTTTTTATTTGTGTTCACAATTTTTTTTGTTTGCTTTTGTTTTTTTTTTTCAATTTAATTTTTCTTCATATTCTTTGCAAATTTCATTTAACTTTGCCTTATGTTCAGGGGGCAATTTTATTAAGCTCTCTATAGCTTCTTTTTCTTTAGCCTTTTGGAATATCTTTTCAATTCCTAAGCATTTTAGTTTTAGCTGATGTTTGTTGTTGTTGTTGGTTTTCTATACTCTTGCTTTCGTTTTATGTATTATCTATTTGAAATGATAGATAATTTATTTGTTGGTTTCTTCTTTTTTTTTCAGAATAAAATTTGTTGCCTTGTTAAATAACGTTTGCTATCCGCTTTATTCGCCCGTTATACGACGCGACAGTATCTCGATTAGATATCGACAGGTGTCAATTCTAAGACGTTGATCAATCACAATATTCAGCAGATTAGAGCTTCTGCAAGATGAGCACAGTTTCATCATTTGATGTAGACTGACGACAGGGGTTTCAATATTTTAGCCAACAAGCCTCATCACCATACAACAGTAGTCATTGTTGATGCAAACAACAACAACAACAACAATATAGCTATCAAAAGTATATACCAATAAAAATTAATTTGTCTCTTTCTCTCGTTCTCTCTCTCTACTCTCATCGTCCACAAATCTCTTTATCATTATAATGCAAAGTAAAGTAATATGTAGGAAAGAATTTCGCACAATAGGAACAGTGGAGGCAAATAAATTGATTTCTACTCTCTTGCTCTTTCAAAGCAATTTACCAACTCTTGTATCTCTTTTAACAATGACTGGGACTGTTCTCTTATGAGAGCAAATATAAAAAACTCTACACCAATAGCTTAAGTCTTAATCATATATAGTTCGACTTTTTTTTACAAATTTACTCTTAATTATACGAATTTATTAATAACAATATATTTTAGTTTTTATTTATAAGGTTGTTTTATAAATTTTTTTTTTATCTAAAAATACAAAAATGTTATTAAACATTAATTTCTTTATATGAGTATATTAATAAGATTTATAAAATATTATAAACTTCAGTACCCAAATTTTTGTTCGTCATTGATTTGTGGGGTGCGGTCATTAAGTTCTTTGACTTATTAGACATTGAGGCGGTTAATGACCGTTAAAACCAATGTCATTATTAAATAATACATGGATATGATTTAATAATTTTAAAACTTCCATATTTAAATCTACACAACAAAGTCAAGTAAATAATATTAATATAAAAATATTAAAATAATATATGAGTTGATTATATAATATAAAATAAATCTAATAATATTAAATGTACACTGAAAAAAAAAAAAAATATTTCAAAATTAAAAAGTTAATTGAAGATGAAAACGTAATTAGAAAATTAATTGTCTTCCTTTTTAATCAAATTACAAAGAAAAAATAAAGTCAATTAAGAAAATGATGGAAATTAAAATTTTATTCTTAGCATTTTAATTAAATATTTACAATTAAAAATATAATTGAAATTTTTTCTGCAGTGAAACCTCTCAGAAGTGGACACTCACGGCCGCCTAAATTTTGTCCATATTTAGGAGGTGTCCAGTTATGAGAGGCTAATGTGTTAATATAGAAAAAGTCTCCCCACAGTTGCTCACTTTTGAGAGGTGTCGGGTTTTCAGAGTGTCTAAATTTGGGAGGTTTCATTGCAATTATTTTCTATATACACTGAAAAAAATATTGTCGTGAGGTCAAAGATTTCATGTCCTTAATATACGAATGCAACTTTTGCTGGGCATAGAAGACGCATTTCTCTAATATAAATTTTTGTCCTTGTCCAAAAGTCGATAAATTTTTCAATGAAGCCGTGTTGTCCTTATAATTAAGTGATTTGACTTAAAAATGGGTATCATAACATGAAAGAAAAATTTGTTGGCCTAAAGTCATAAATTCAGAAAAATTCTTTAATTTTAATGAGATTGTCTTTAAATTTGTTGTCTTTTTGCATCTTGACTACAAAGCAAAAAATCGTTCAAATATAGGACATGTTTTTCAAAACTTTATTTTAAAGACGTTTTTTTCCTTGAAACATAGCATAATTTCCACTGGAAGTCGAGTCTTAATTTGAAAAATAAAGTTGTCGTTAACTCGTTGTTAAAGGATTTTGATAGCATATGAAGAAGAAAGGCTGAAAATGCGAAAAATTAAAATTTCCTTCTTAGAAGAAAGTACACAAAACCCAAATTTAAAAGAGAATTGTGTCTTAAAAGTATCCATACTTGTATTCTCCGCTTCTTTGGCTCGGAATCAATACAAAAATTTTTAAAGTAAAGACAAAATCTTTGGAACCGGGCATGCTATTTTTTCAGTGCAAAACTGATTTTAAAACGTAATTATTATTTAACAGGTTGGCTGATAAATCCCCGGTCTAACAAAGAAAAACACATTTTTTGTCAAAATTCATATTTATTATTCAACATAGTTCCCTTCAAGAGCGATACAACGATTATAACGACCTTCCAATTTTTTGATACCATTTTGGTAGTAATCCTTCGGTTTTGCCTCAAAATAGGCCTCAGTTTCGGCGATCACCCCATTGCAGCCAAATTTTTTTCCCTGCGAGCATCCTTTTGAGACTGGGGGGCCAGATCTGGAGAATACGGTGGGTGGGGAAGCAATTCGAAGCCCAATTCATGAATTTTTGCCATCGTTCTCAATGACTTGTGGCACGGTACGTTGTCTTGGTGGAACAACACTTTTTTCTTCTTCATATGGGGCCGTTTTGCCGCGATTTCGACCTTCAAACGCTAAATTAACGTCATATAATAGGCACTGTTAATGGTTTTTCCCCTTCTCAAGATAATCGATAAAAATTATTCCATGCGCATCCCAAAAAACAGAGGCCATTACTTTGCCAGCGGACTTTTGAGTCTTTATACGCTTCAGAGACGGTTCACCGGTCTCTGTCCACTCAGCCGACTGTCGATTGGACTCAGGAGTGTAGTGATGGAGCCATGTTTCATCCATTGTCACATATCGACGGAAAAACTCGGGTGTATTACGAGTTAACAGCTGCAACCACCGCTCAGAATCATCATGTTGTTGTTGTTGGTCAAATGTGAGCTCGCGCGGCACCCATTTTGCACAGAGCTTCTGGATATCCAAATATTTATGAATGATATGACCAACACGTTCCTTTGATATCTTTAAGGCCTCTGCTATCTCGATCAACTTCATTTTACGGTCATTCAAAATCATTTTGTGGATTTTTTGATGTTTTCGTCGGTAACCACCTCTTTCGGGCGTCCAATGCGTTCACCGTCCTCAATTATTGTTGATTTCCCTGGGGCAGAGTCCGGAAACTCATAATCAAGCCAAGTTTTTGCTTCCACCGTATTTTTTCCCTTCAGAAAACAGCATTTCATGAAAACACGAAATTCCTTTTTTTTCATTTTTTTTACAATAACAAAAGTTGCTTCAAAAAGACGCTCTATCTCACAAATTAATTGTCTAAGGGACGTCAAATTTTGACACGTTGGTACTATATGAAGGTTGGTACTATATAAAAATAATATGCATTTAATACTAGCGACGCCATCTATGTTCCAGACCGGGGACTTATCAGCCAACCTGTTATGTACAAGGGTTAATTGAATGTAACCTTATTTATTTATTTAAAATTCTAATTAGGATATTTAATATTTCAATTCAAAAGTAAAAAAAAAAATCCTATCAATTTCTTAAATGTATTTTCAATATATTGTAGCAATGAACTTTTGACCATGAACACATTTTCAGTTCCGATGTTTTTTTCCCCCGAAATTCCATAAAAGAAAATTTTCGTCTTAAAACAAAAGCTGGCAACTCTAAAACATTATTCATATCAAATTTGTTAATTGGAGAATTTTTCTACAATCGCATTTCATTGAGAGAACTTCAATATAGCATTGAGAGAATAACAACAACTTTTGATTCTCTTTATATTCTTAAACTTTCTTCTCTCCATATATTCTACTACTAAAAAAATTGTTGCTATACCAATGGGGGGGGGAGAAACAACAAACATGTATGCATATATAAATTCAAACATTTAATGTACTGTATATGTATGATACGAGGGTATGTCCACAACTACGTCATTAAATATACAACAATAACAAGAGCAGAATTTATTGTCGTCATCATTATAAAAACACAAACGCACACACACACAACAACGCAAATATACAAGTAACTACACATAGTGAGATATGGAAATTGAGCTTTTTACTTTGCAGAGTCAAACAAAGCGTAAAGGGAGATAGAATAGATAGCTCCTGCAGTGTGGGAGAAACTACAACGGAAACCGACCCCAAGGGCATGCCAAGCAATCGTTGGTCTATCAATTATGAAGAGAGTTTTGAGAATGTGCCTGCAGTGATAAAGCAATAGTTCGTTCAGGTATAGGTGCGAATAACATTTGCAATAACAAACTATAAACATTTGTGCTATATTCAGTAAGGAAGTGCATTCTTTTGTTAAGTGATTTTTATTTTGTAAGAAAGAGATTGGAGAAAGAGAGCTTATGCACTTAAGATAAGGAATTTGAGCTTTGCTACTTAACTACAATAGAGTAGATTTACTGAAGGAGAACAATAGAGAGAGATACACATTAAGTAACATGTAAGCAACTACAAAAACTACTTCTAAATGTCATGGTTAATTGTGAAGACAACTTTTATTACAAGGATATAATTGGCTTTTTTCTACATTCGTAGACCTTTTACAAGAGGAAAGCGATGCATATTCTATTGACGACAAATAGACAACAATGAATCTTCGCTTGTGAACGTGTCAATATGAACCTTTGCCCGATTAATAATTTTTTCTAAATATCACCATTTGATTGTAACCAACTTCAGGTTGCAAAACCGCTCGTTTGACAGTTAACATGTGTATATAAGAGACAGTTCATTTTATTGTTTATAAGCATACAAAAGCATTTTGATTTATTGCATTTAGAAATAAAGCTATTAGTGTGATGGAATAAAAGAGTGATAATGTGATTGATTAGGTGGTAAACCACAATTGGCTATCGTTAGAGACATCCAAACATTTAAATGTGAAAAGTTGTGGGCAAATTTGATTGAATATCAAGCCGTAGTGGTACAAAACTTTCCCCTGAGCTGAACATATCTTGAGAACGGATGGAACACGTATTGAAAAAAAAATTACTTTGAATAAAAGCCATTAAACTTCCAAAATAAGAGCTCACCGATGCACAACAAAAGTTAGACAGGAAAGAGGCAAAGAGATGCACGAATGAGGTCATTTACCGAATTTTGTTTTCTTCGATAAGAAGTGATTCTAAATTGATAATTTTATGAACATACAAAAGAATCGGATTTTTGCCAAAGAGTTTCGCTGAACTCAAGCGCCCCAGAATGATATGAGCCGTCATAATGGCCGATGGTCTATATATCTAAAAATAAAATTTTAACAAAATTTTCTATAAAAATAAAATTTTGACAAAATTTTCTACAGAAATCAAATGTTGATAAATTTTCTATAGAAATAAAAGTTTGACAAAAATTTCCATAGACCTAACATTGTGACAAAATTTTCTATAAAAATAAAATGTTGAAAATTTTTTCTATAAAAATAAAATTGTAACAAAATTTTCTGTAAAAATAAAATTTTTACAAAATTTTCTATAGAAATAAAATTTTGACAAAATTTGCTATAGAAATAAAATTTTGACAAAATGTTCTATAGAAATAACATTTTGACAAAGTTTTCTATAGAAATAGAATTTTGACAAAAATTTCTATAGAAATAAAATTTTGACAAAATGTTCTATAGAAACAAAATTCTGACAAAATTTTCTTTAGAACTAAAATTTTGACAAAATTTTCTATAGAAATAACATTTTGACAAAATTTTCTATAGAAATAAAATTTTGACAAAATTTTCTATAGAAATAAAATTTTGACAAAATTTTCTATAGAAATAAAATTTTGACAAAATTTTCTATAGAAATAAAATTTTGACAAAATTTTCTATAGAAATAAAATTTTGACAAAATTTTCTATAGAAATAAAATTTTGACAAAATTTTCTATAGAAATAAAATTTTGAAAAAATTTTTTATAGAAATAAAATTTTGACAAAATTTTCTATAGAAATAAAATTTTGACAAAATTTTCCATAGAAATAAAATTTTGACAAAATTTTCTATAGAAATAAAATTTTGACAAAATTTTCTATAGAAATAAAATTTTGACAAAATTTTCTATAGAAATAAAATTTTGACAAAATTTTCCATAGAATAAAAATTTATACAAATAAAATTTTGACAAAATTTTCTATACAAATAAAATGTTGACAAAATTTTCTATAGAAATAAAATTTTGACAAAAGTTTCTATAGAAATAAAATTTTGTAAAAAATTTTCTATAGAAATAAAATTTTGACAAACTTTTCCATAGAAATAAAATTTTGACAAAATTTTCTATAGAAATAAAATTTTGACAAAATTTTCCATAGAATAAAATTTTTACAAAATTTTCTATAGAAATAAAACTTTGACAAAAATTTCTATACAAATAAAATGTTGAAAAAAAAAATCTATAGAAACAATATTTTGACAAAAATTTCTATAAAAATAAAATTTTGATAAAATTTTCTATAGAAATAAAATTTTGACAAAATTTTCCATAGAAATAAAATTTTGACAAAATTTTCTATAGAAATAAAATTTTGACAAAATTTTCTATAGAAATAAAATTTTGACAAAATTTTCTATAGAAATAAAATTTTGACAAAATTTTCCATAGAATAAAATTTTTACAAAATTTTCTATAGAAATAAAACTTTGACAAAAATTTCTATACAAATAAAATGTTGAAAAAAAATTCTATAGAAATAATATTTTGACAAAAATTTCGATAAAAATAAAATTTTAATAAAATTTTCTATAGAAATAAAATTTTGACAAAATTTTCTATACAAATAAAATTTTGACAAAATTTTCTATACAAATAAAATGTTGACAAAATTTTCTATAGAAATAAAATTTTGACAAAAGTTTCTATAGAAATAAAATTTTGTATACAATTTTCTATAGAAATAAAATTTTGACAAACTTTTCCATAGAAATAAAATTTTGACAAAATTTTCTATAGAAATAAAATTTTGACAAAATTTTCCATAGAATAAAATTTTTACAAAATTTTCTATAGAAATAAAACTTTGACAAAAATTTCTATACAAATAAAATGTTGAAAAAAAAATTCTATAGAAATAATATTTTGACAAAAATTTCTATAAAAATAAAATTTTGATAAAATGTTCTATAGAAATAAAATTTGGACAAAGTTTTCTATAGAAATAAAATTTTGACAAAATTTTCTATAGAAATAAAATTTTGACAAAATTTTCTATAGAAATAAAATTTTGACAAAATTTTCTATAGAAATAAAATTTTGACAAAATTTTCTATAGAAATAAAATTTTGACAAAATTTTCTATAGAAATAAAATTTTGAAAAAATTTTTTATAGAAATAAAATTTTGACAAAATTTTCTATAGAAATAAAATTTTGACAAAATTTTCCATAGAAATAAAATTTTGACAAAATTTTCTATAGAAATAAAATTTTGACAAAATTTTCTATAGAAATAAAATTTTGACAAAATTTTCTATAGAAATAAAATTTTGACAAAATTTTCCATAGAATAAAAATTTATACAAATAAAATTTTGACAAAATTTTCTATACAAATAAAATGTTGACAAAATTTTCTATAGAAATAAAATTTTGACAAAAGTTTCTATAGAAATAAAATTTTGTAAAAAATTTTCTATAGAAATAAAATTTTGACAAACTTTTCCATAGAAATAAAATTTTGACAAAATTTTCTATAGAAATAAAATTTTGACAAAATTTTCCATAGAATAAAATTTTTACAAAATTTTCTATAGAAATAAAACTTTGACAAAAATTTCTATACAAATAAAATGTTGAAAAAAAAAATCTATAGAAACAATATTTTGACAAAAATTTCTATAAAAATAAAATTTTGATAAAATTTTCTATAGAAATAAAATTTTGACAAAATTTTCCATAGAAATAAAATTTTGACAAAATTTTCTATAGAAATAAAATTTTGACAAAATTTTCTATAGAAATAAAATTTTGACAAAATTTTCTATAGAAATAAAATTTTGACAAAATTTTCCATAGAATAAAATTTTTACAAAATTTTCTATAGAAATAAAACTTTGACAAAAATTTCTATACAAATAAAATGTTGAAAAAAAATTCTATAGAAATAATATTTTGACAAAAATTTCGATAAAAATAAAATTTTAATAAAATTTTCTATAGAAATAAAATTTTGACAAAATTTTCTATACAAATAAAATTTTGACAAAATTTTCTATACAAATAAAATGTTGACAAAATTTTCTATAGAAATAAAATTTTGACAAAAGTTTCTATAGAAATAAAATTTTGTATACAATTTTCTATAGAAATAAAATTTTGACAAACTTTTCCATAGAAATAAAATTTTGACAAAATTTTCTATAGAAATAAAATTTTGACAAAATTTTCCATAGAATAAAATTTTTACAAAATTTTCTATAGAAATAAAACTTTGACAAAAATTTCTATACAAATAAAATGTTGAAAAAAAAATTCTATAGAAATAATATTTTGACAAAAATTTCTATAAAAATAAAATTTTGATAAAATGTTCTATAGAAATAAAATTTGGACAAAGTTTTCTATAGAAATAAAATTTTGACAAAATTTTCTATAGAAATAAAATTTTGACAAAATTTTCCATAGAAATAAAATTTTGACAAAATTTTCTATAGAAATAAAATTTTGACAAAATTTTCTATAGAAATAAAATTTTGACAAAATTTTCTATAGAAATAAAATTTTGACAAAATTTTCCATAGAATAAAATTTTTACAAAATTTTCTATAGAAATAAAACTTTGACAAAAATTTCTATACAAATAAAATGTTGAAAAAAAATTCTATAGAAATAATATTTTGACAAAAATTTCGATAAAAAGAAAATTTTAATAAAATTTTCTATAGAAATAAAATTTTGACAAAATTTTCTATACAAATAAAATGTTGACAAAATTTTCTATAGAAATAAAATTTTGACAAAAGTTTCTATAGAAATAAAATTTTGTAAAAAATTTTCTATAGAAATAAAATTTTGACAAACTTTTCCATAGAAATAAAATTTTGACAAAATTTTCTATAGAAATAAAATTTTGACAAAATTTTCCATAGAATAAAATTTTTACAAAATTTTCTATAGAAATAAAACTTTGACAAAAATTTCTATAAAAATAAAATGTTGAAAAAAAAATTCTATAGAAATAATATTTTGACAAAAATTTCTATAAAAATAAAATTTTGATAAAATTTTCTATAGAAATAAAATTTTGACACAATTTTCTATAGAAATAAAATTTTGACAAAAATTTCTATAGAAATAAAATTTTGACAAAATTTTTAGAGAACTAACATTGTGACAAAATGTTCAATAGAAATAAAATTTTGACAAAATTTTCTATAGAAATAAAACTTTGACAAAATTTTCTATAGAAATAATAGTTTGACAAAATTGTCTATAGAAATAAAATCTTCACAAAATTTTCTATACAAGTAAAATTTTGACAAAATTTTCTATACAAATAAAATTTTGACAAAATTTTCTATAGAAATAAAATTTTGACAAAATTTTCTATAGAAATAAAATTTTGAAAAAATTTTCTATAGAAATAAAACATTGACAACATTTTCTATAGAAATAAAAATTTACCAAATTTTTTTATTTATTTTTTTATTTTATTAAAAAGTTATCTCCGTGAATTTTTGAATTGATTACATTTTCAATTTAAATCAAAATTCTTATATTATCTCTCTACCAGATTTTACATCTTGCATTATACAGTTTTACACTCATATAACAAAAAATACTTATATAAATATTTCCTATGCAAACTTAAATTTATGAAACTTTTCGGCAATATATTATTTTCACACGGATTCTGTCATGTGCCTTATAACCCTTTCATTTAATTCTTTATATCCTGGATTATTATAAAATATTGTATACCTGCAAAGGTCAGAGTTGAAATACTGGAATGAATAGTGTGGGTGTATGGTAATGGTGAAGGAATTAAATGGAGCAATGGATGTCGTAGTAAAAATGAAAGCATCCTATGCACCATGAAGACGAACGACGACACGTGTACCATATAACCAAAAATTTCCTATAAAACTGTAACTTAATTGATTGCATTCTTATCTAGGAAATGTAAGTGGAGGAGGAGTGTAGATAACTAGTGTCTTAGAGACAAGCAAGGAAAAGTGATGGACGCATTCTAGCAAAAAGGAAAACAACGCAGAGTCAAATCAAAGAACTAGGAAAACTAAAAAATAACTCCTAGTAACTAAATGGAGACAAACTTAATGTTAGGCTAGTTAAGGTCTAATTTAATTTATTTTACTACGCTTTATAATATACTCATATAAATGTGACTAATTGTTGCCAAGAGTGCCTTTTTCTGTTATTTTATTTCTATTGAAATCTCTGTCAAAATTTAATTTCTATAGAAAATTTTGTCAAAATTTTATTTCTATAGAAAATTGTGTCAAAATTTTATTTTTATAGAAAATTTTGTTAAAATTTTATTTCTATAGAAAATTTTGTCAAAATTTTATTTCTGTAGAAATTTTTGTCAAAATTCAAATTTTGTCAAATTTTGGTCAAAAACCAACAGAGGAAAAGAAAAGGTTAAGCTACACTTGTAGTTTAGTCAATGTATGGTTTTAAGCTGACATCAAAAAAACAACAACAATGATTAAAGACCAAAAAAGCAACAATAACAACACAAAACAAAATTTTATTTCTATAGAAAATTTTGTCAAAATTTTATTTCTATAGAAAATGTTGTCAAATTTTTATTTCTATAGAAAATTTTGTCAAAATTTTATTTCTAAAGAAAATTTTGTACAAAATTTATTTCTATGGTAATAATTTTGTAAAAATTTTATTTCTATAGAAAATTTTGTCAAAATGTTATTTCTAGAGAAATCTTAGTCAAAATTTTATTTCTATTAAATTCTTCGTCAAAATAGAAAATTTTTAGTGAAAATGTTATTTCTATACAAAATTTTGTCAAAATTTTATTTCTATAGAAAATTTGGTAAACATTTTATTTCTATAGAAAATTTTGTCAAAATTTTATTTCTATAGAAAATTTTGTCAAAATTTTATTTCTATAGACAATTTCGTCCAAATTTTATTTCTATAGAAAATTTTGTCAAAATTTTATTTCTATTCTTCGTCAAAATAGAAAATTTTTAGCCAAAAATTTATTTCTATAGAAAATTTTCTCAAAATTTTATTTCTATAGAAAATTTTCTCAAAATTTTATTTCTATAGAAAATTTTCTCAAAATATTATTTCTATTGAAAATTTTCTCAAAATTTTATTTTTATAGAAAATTTTCTCAAAATTTTATTTCTATAGAAAATTTTGTCCAAATTTTATTTCTATAGAAAATTTTGTCCAAATTTTATTTCTATAGAATATTTTATCAAAATTCTATAGTAATAATTTTGTCAAAATTTTATTTCTATAGCAAATTTTGTCAAAATTTTATTTCTATTGAAAATTTTGTCAAAATTTTATTTCTATAGAAAATTTTGTCAAAATGTTGTTTCTATTGAATTCTTCGTCAAAATAGAAAATTTTTAGTCAAAAATTTATTTCTATAGAAAATCTTGTCAAAATTTTATTTCTATAGAATATTTGGGAGCCACCGGTTAGCATGCCCGCCTTGCATACACAAGGTCGTGGGTTCGATTCCTGCTTCGACCGAACACCAAAAAGTTTTTCAGAGGTGGATTATCCCACCTCAGTAATGCTGGTGACATTTCTGAGGGCTTCAAAGCTTCTCTAAGTGGTTTCAGTGCAATGTGGAACGCCGTTCGGACACGGCGATAAAAAGAAGGTCCCTTGTCATTGAGCTTAACATGGAATCGGGCAGCACTCAGTAATAAGAGAGAAGTTCACCAATGTGGTATCACAATGGACTGAATAGAATAAGTGAGTCTGATACATTTTATTTCTTTAGAAAATTTTTTTTCTTTAGAAAATTTTGTTTTTTTTTCTTTTTATTTCTTTTCTTTAGAAAATTTTGTAAAAATTTTATTTGTAGAGAAAATTTTGTCAAAATTTTATTTCTATATAAAATTTTGTCAAAATTTTATTTCTATATAAAATTTTGTCAAAATTTTATTTTTATAGAAAATTTTGTGAAAATGTTATTCCTGTAGAAAATTTTGTCAAAATTTCATTTCTATAGAAAATTTTCTAAAAAGTTTATTTCTGTAGAAAATTTGGTTAAAATTTTATTTGTAGGGAAAATTTTGTCAAAATTTTATTTCTGTAGAAAATTTTGTGAAATTTTTATTTCTATAGAAAATTTTGTCAAAAATTTATTTCTATTGAAAATTTTGTCAAAATTTTATTCTATGGAAAATTTTGTCAAAATTTTATTTCTATAGAAAAATTTGTCAATATTTTATTTCTATCGAAAATTTTGTGAAAATTTTATTTCTATATAACATTTTGTCAAAATTTTATTTCTAGAGAAAATTTTGTCAAAATTTTATTTCTAGAGAAATCTTTTTATATAAAATTTTTTAAAAAGGAAACTAGCAACAATAGTAAATATTATTTGGATCAATAACCTTTTGTTACTATATTTGCCTTCAAAATATAGCGAATTTGACAACAAAAGGAAGTTTTGTATTTTTTTCAATTTCATTTCGATTAAAATTAATTGAACTTTTGCGTGAATCCTTAATTAATATTGCATACTCTTATCCTTGGATTATTTGCAATCGCAATTAAAGGTTAATACTTGATGACATTTATACTATGGCATAGTTTAATGTCTTCTAATGTCCTTTAGAATCATTAGAATATCGCGTGTTTTGCAAACTAAATTTGCAATGAATGCTATGTGAAAATTGAAGGACCAATTTTCATCAAAAAAGTTCATTCGCCTTAGCCAGGGTGATGGACAATGGAAAGATTATCGTAAGGAAATATTGATATCATAAAAAAGTAAATTAATACTAAGCAATGTCATTACTTCTATGTCCTCGATAACACTAAAAGAGAATATGATACATTATAAAAAAAAATTACACCCACTCAAACTAAAAAAAAAAGGTTTGTAACCAAATAAAAAAGTACTTTATATTAAATTAGTATTACGTTGTAAAGATAATAAATTATTTTTTTGCGTGAGGGTAGATAAAGAATTTATTAGCTTCATTGTCACCTTCTAGATATGCGAATATTTTAAGAGACTATTTTATACTCACTGTAATTCAGATACTTATTACGTACTTGTCCTATCCTTAACAGGTTGTAGTCACTTACCTATAAGAAGAAAAAATACAGAAATAATTAAATATAACATAATATCAAAATATTTGATTATTACTATAATAAAAAATTACACGGAAATATATCACCAAAATACTTTCAATTAAAATGTTGGTTGACACTAACTAAACCACATAGTGGTAAGGGTATAATAACTTTGATCTGCCAACAAAATGTTCCTACCAGAAATATTGAGACCCCATAAGCTATATATACCAATCGACCCAGAATCACCTCTGGAATCTATTTACCCCTTGGTGTCCGTCTGTCCGTTCATGTATTTGATGTTCGCAGGATTTCGATCGAATTTCTATAGTAATAAAATTTTGAATTTCAATAGAAATTATTTCGAATTTCTATAGAAATAACATTTTGAAAAAATTTTCAATAGAAATACATTTTTTACAAATTTGTCTATAGAAACAAGATTTGAAGAAAATTTTCTAAAGAAATAAAATTTTGAGAAAAATTTATATAGAAATAAAATTTAGACAAAATTTTCTATAGAAATAAAATTTTGACAAAATTTTCTATAGAAATAAAATGTTGACAAAATTTTCTATAGAAATAAAATGTTGACAAAATTTTCTATAGAAATAAAATTTTGACAATATTTTCTATAGAAGTAAAATTTTGACAAATTTTTCTAGAGAAATAAAATTTTCTAGAGAAATAAATTTTTTACAAAATTTTCTAGAGAAATAAAATTTTTACATAATTTTCTATAGAAATACAATTTTGACAAAATTTTTTATATTTTCTATAGAAATAAAATTTTGACAAAATTTTCTATAGACATAAAATTTTGACAAAATTTTCTAGAGTTTTTTGTTCTAGTTGGTCTTATTACTTACGTTAGAGTATCATCTATACGATCATGAAGAGAAACTGGACGTTTTTTTTTCAATGGGATATACTTTTTCAGGCGGAAAAGGTTCATTGTAACGATTGTACAATTTTTTTTTTGAAAATTTGACTTTTTCGCATCGATATTTTTTGAACCACTTAACTTATCACAGTTCCAATTATACACGATTTTTCGTCATCTTAATACCTTTCATTTAAGTAGGAACAACGATATAATCAGACATTTCTAAGTGGAGATAGTGAAAAAGATCGAAAAACTCAAAATAACGGGATATCTCAAAAACTCTTCCAACCTATTTTTTGGAATTCAGCAGATCAAAATACATAAGTCGACTCTCATCAAGTGTACAAGTCGACTCTCATCAAGTGTACATTTTCAGTGTAAACTAGTGTAATTGATTGATAGTTTTGCTGCATGTAGAGGATGCTAATGAGGAGTGTGGATAATTCCGAAACGTGCGTCCATCCAACCATCTTGCAGTCTATAGGGCTTTGTCCAAATAAATTTGACAAACAATCTTTTCTTCTGTTGGTTAAGCTACTCTTGCAGTTTTGACAAAATTTTATATAGAAATATAACTATAGAAATAAAATTTTGACAAAATTTTCTAGAGAAATAAAAATTTTACATAATTTTCTATAGAAATAAAATTTTGGCAAATTTCTCTATAGAAATAAAATTTTGATAAAATTTTCTAGAGAAATAAAATTTTTACATAATTTTTGATAGAAATAAAATTTTGAAAAAATTTTTTACAGATATATAATTTTGACAAAATTTTCTATAGAAATAAGATTTTGACAAAATTTTCTATAGAAATAAAATATAGGCAAAATTTTCTACAGAAATAAAATTTTGACAAAATTTTCTATAGAAATAAAATTTGACAAAATTTTCTATAGAAATAAAATTTTGACAAAATTTTCTATAGAAATAAAATTTTGACAAAATTTTCTATAGAAATAATATGTGGACAAAACTTTGTAAAGAATAAAAAAATCTCGAAACTTTCTATAGAAATAAAATCTTGACAAAATTTTTTATAGAAATAAAATCTTGAAAAAAAATTCCATAGAAATAAAATTTTGACAAAATGTTCTATAGAAATAAAATTTTGACAAAATTTATAGAAATAAATTTTTGACAAAATTTTCTATAGAAATAAAATTTTGACAAAATTTTCTTAGAAATAAAATTTAAAAAAAAATTTTCTATAGAAATAAAATTTTAACAAAATTTTCTATAGAAATAAAATTTTGACAAAGTTTTCTATAGAAATAAAATTTTGACAAAATTTTCTATAGAAATAAAATTTTGACAAAATTTTCTATAGAAATAAAATTTTGACAAAATTTTCTATAGAAATAAAATTTTAACAAAATTTTCTATAGAAATAAAATTTTAACAAAATTTTCTATAGAAATAAAATTTTAACAAAATTTTCTATGGAAATAAAATGTTTACAAAATTTTCTATGGAAATAAAATTTTGGCAAAATTTTATACAGAAATAAAATTTTGCAAAATTTACTATAGAAATAAAATTGTGATAAAATTTTCTATAGAAATAAAATTTTGACAAAATTTTCTATAGAAATAAAATTTTGACAAAATTTTCTATAGAAATAAAATTTTGACAAAATTTTCTATAGAAATAAAATTGTGATAAAATTTTCTATAGAAATAAAATTTTGACACAAATAAAATGTAGACAAAACTTTGTAAAGAATAAAAAAATCTTGAAACTTTCTATAGAAATAAAATCTTGACAAAATTTTTTATAGAAATAAAATCTTGAAAAAAATGTCTATAGAAATAAAATTTTGACAAAATTTTCTATAGAAATAAAATTTTGACAAAATTTTCTATAGAAATAAAATTTTTACAAAATTTTCTATAGAAATAAAATTTTGACAAAATTTTCTTATAAATAAAATTTTTACAAAATTTTCTATAGAAATAAAATTTTGACAAAATTTTCTATAAATAAAATTTTGACAAAATTTTCTATAGAAATAAAATTTTGACAAAATTTTCTATAGAAATAAAATTTTGACAAGATTTTCTTTAGAAATGAAATTTTGACAAAATTTTCTATAGAAATAAAATGTTGACAAAACTTTGTAAAGAAATATAAAAATCTTGAAAACATTTTCTATAAAATTTGATATAATTTTCTATAGAAATAAAATATTGGCATATTGGGAAGTGAAAAACGATTGATAAAAACTACTTCCTTTCAGTCCACCTCTAGTAAGTAGATTTGTGTTAGTGAATAAGCTCTAAAAATTTTATAATATATCAAAAAATTATTTCCACATATTTTTCAGACATTTCATGACCAAAAAAGGTCATGTTTACTCAAAAACCTAGAATCGCTCAAAGGAGTATTGAACCCAAGAGGAGAAAACCAAAAAAAAAATATAAGCCTAAAATGAAATTAACTCCTGAGCCATTTTATCATTACCAACCACGCACATGATACCAAAGTACAGAGGCCAAAGACCTCATCGAAGGATACCTTCAAAAGACCATAGTATCAAGCGTGCCATCTTAAAGGAAAATATGTTCCAATCTAGCCTCCTCCTCTCTCATTTAATGTCCCAAAATGGACATACTCCAAAATCTATATGTTTGTCTTTCCCTATGAACTGATGGTCCAAACCCTTTGTGTGTATATGTACGTGTGTCCGTCCTAGATACAACAAGTAAATAAACCCAAGATCCATGGGAATGGACAAACTACTGCATTATGTATAGAAGATGAATGAGTCTGAGGCTGTTGCCTCTAAAAAGAGAAAACGAACGAAAAAAATGGAATGTCTGCAATGGTAAATTGCCATAAACCAATTCTCACTGACAAAAGCAGAACAGAAGCCCACAACCACCATCAGTAACAACTCACAAGACACAGAAGCAAAAAAACAAAATCTTCTTTATTTCATTTTTGTCTTAAGCAAAGGGAGAATTTATACTATAAACCCGGGAACGAATGAACCTTTAATAACGACATAAAGTTTATTGTCCTCTGGCAGACAGGGCCAGACATGTCAATGCCACACAAAAATTTCGTGTTTTTGCAGGATGTTATATTTTGAATTTGGATCTGTTTTGGATGTTAGTATGTGACATTTTGAGAGCAAAAGAATTTTAAATGTGAAACGAAATAACGTAGAGATCTTAGTAGATATATTTTGAGTTTTAATCATTAATCAATTCAGATGTAAGGGAGTTAAGTGTTCATTGAAGGCAACCACAGAAAAATATTTTGAATTCCAATTTTATATTGGTCCTTCGATTACGAATGAGTTCTCTCTATGACGTCTAATCCATCAGTTATATTGTCATACCGTGAACTTATTTTGGAGATCCATCTATTTCACAGCTATACTTTTGGTCCTTCGATGTCACGTATCCCTTAAATTGTGCCATTTGCTCATACACATCAGTGTGGTCCTTCGACCTGTTGGTTTGGAAGATTTAAATCGTATATTTCAATTCAAAACTTATATTGGTCCTTCAACTACGAATGAGTCCTTTATTTGGACTACAGTCCATCAGTTAGGCATATTGTTACAACTTGAACTTATTTTGGAGATGTATCTATTTCACGGCTATATTTTTGGTCCTTCGACATCACGTATCCTTTAATTTGTGTCATAATTGCGCGCGCCCCTTCCCATCTATTTTCGACCTACACATTGTGGTCCTTCGACCTGGTGGTTTAGAAGATTTAAACTGTATATTTCAATTCAAATCTAATATTGGTCCTTCGACCACGAATGAGTCCTTTATATAGACTACAGTCTCTATGAAGTCTAATCCGTCAGTTAGGTATATTGTCAAACCTTGAACTTATTTTGGAGATCCATCTATTTCACAGCTACACTTTTGGTCCTTCGACGTCACGTATCCTTTAATTTGTGCCATTCGCTCATATAATTGCGTGAGCCCCTTCCTATCTAATTTCGACCTACCCATTGTGGTCCTTCGACCTGGAGTTCTAGAAAATTTAAATCGTATATTTCAATGCTAATCTTATATTGGCCCTTCGACCACAAATGAGTCCTTTATATAGACTACAGTCTCTATGAAGTCTAATCCATCAGTTAGGCATATTGTCACATCTTGAACTTATTTTGGAGATCCATCTATTTCACAGCTATATTTTTGGTCCTTCGACGTCACGTATACCTTAATTTGTGCCATTTGCCCATATAATTGCGCGCGCTCCTTCCCATCTAATTTCGACCTACACAATGTGGTCCTTCGGCGTGGAGATTTATAAGATTTAAATCTTATATTTCAATTCAAATCTTATATTGGTCCTTCGACTACGGATGAGTCCTCTACATAGACTGAAATCTCAGTGAAAAAAATCCATCAATTACGTATATTATGAAACCTTGAAGTTATTATTGAAATACATCCATTTAACGGCTACATTTTTGGTCCTTCGACCTCATATTTTTGTACATTCAAGTCGTTTTCCTTAACTTAAACTGATAAATGGCTTTCTTCTTCCTTCAATCTCGAGAGACCTACAACCTACGAACTGGTGTTTTAGGCAATTTAAATCGTATATTTCAATGCAGGTCTTATATTGGCTCTCTTACCATGGTTGAGTCTCCTCTTTATAAACAGCAGTTTCGATAAAGACTAGTATAATCCATCAGGTAAATCTTGAACTTGTTTTTGAGATCCATCAACATTTCTGGTCCTACCTCACGTTTTTGTATATTCAAATCGTATCCTTTACATTGAACTGATAAGAATTTTCTTCTTCCTAAAAAGAAGTAAGCATTGCGAGCCTCTTCTCATCTAATTTCGATATACACGTTGTGGTCCTTCGGCGTGGAGATTTAGAAGCTATAAATCGTATTTTTCAATTCAAATCTTATGTTGGTCATTCGACCACTTAAGGTATATCCACTTAACTGCTACATTTTTGGTCCTTCGACCTCACATTTTTGTATATTCAAATCGTATTCCTTAATTTAAACTGGCGAAAGACTTTATTGTTCCTAAAACGATGTAAGCAATCTATGTCTGATTTATCGCGACACCCTTCTCATATAATTTCGACGTACAAATTATGGTCCTTCGACCACGGATGAGTTCTCGATATAGACTCTAGTCTCTATTAGGAAGCCTAATCTACTAATTAGGTGTGAAACCTTGAAGTTATTATGGAGATCCATCCTTTTAACGGCTATACTCTTGGTCTTTCGACCTCAAGTATATTCAAATCGTATCCCTTAATTTGCATCCTTCCCATATAATTTTGCGTGTGCCTTCTCATCTAATTTTGACCTACAAATTGTGGTCCTTCGACGTGGAGTTTTTAGAAGATTTAAATCATGCATTTAAATTTATATTGACCACGAATGAGTCCTCTATATAGAATGGAGACTCTATGACGAAGTCTAATCCATCAACTAGGTATATTGTGACACTTTGAAGATATTACTTAGATCCATTTAACAGCGACACTTTTGGTCCTTCGACTTGTCAAACTTTTAGTGTTGTACACTTCATTTTATTATTGAGATCCATCAAATTAACTATCTTCGGCTTATATCATGTTCCTCTTACTCATACTAAAGTCTTCTTTCGTATTTCAAAAGAAAATTGTTTTTGGTTTCTCTAATTCGAAGTAGCAGTCAAACGTATAGAATATGTGTCAAGAAAAAATTTAAAACATTTTGAATGAATTCTCCGCCCAAAAATTTGAAAATACTCAGTTTTGATTATCCAATGTATTCTCATGCAAAAGAAATAAACATTCAAAAAGAGATAACCCCAAATTTACTAGAATTCGAGTGAATTTTCTTTCGAATAGGGTTTCTTACGATTTACAGAAACAGGCCAGTACATTTTTGGTCCTTCGACCTGGTATTTTTGTATAGCCAAATCGTTTTCTTTAACCTAAACAGATAAAGATTTGTTTTTTTATGTAAACACTTTGTATCTACTCTCTCATATCATTTCGGCAAATGCTGGTCCTTCGGCCTGATGTTTTACAAGATTGAAGTTGAATTCAGTGATTTTGAGATCCTATATGAAAAATATTTAGCTTTCTGCAACTGATATTAACTTCCCTCAATACCCAATTCTCCCTGAAAAGAATTGAACGTCCTTTTGATTAAAATCCAATCGAGATAAACCGATAGTTACATAGTTTTAATTGAAATGCAATAAGTCGCATATTCATTAATATGGACTGAAAAATAATCAATTCTTATCTCACAGTTCCCCAAATGTTATCAATCTACCCAGACAGTCATCAAGGGGGTATGTATTGTGCACATAAAAATCTACCAAGTTTTGGAAATTCTATAGAAGCGTTCAAATCATACAACAATTCAACAAACATGGATTTGTGTGAACGTACTTGAACTCTGTCTGGATAACTCGATTTAAGAGAGAACCAAAAAATCATTTGGTTATATAGCCCATGAATTGCGTTCTCTTAAATCAACAATACTGAGGTCAATGGCTTGATGTTACCGTCGTCAGTCACGTACGATGATACCAGCCAATGCGAAAAAAGTTAAAGAATACTTGAAGTTTTTCAATATTATTTTTGTTGATAATGTCTTTTGGTTTGTTGCTCCTACCTTGCGACGCCGTCGTATGTCTGGAAGGGGAGTGGAAATTAGCAAAACAAAATCTCAAAAAAATCGCTGACTCTTGCGAGACAAAGGAAGTTGAACTGTGAACAGAAAAATTGCCGAAAAAACAACGACTAAGGAACTTTAATTCCACACAGGAAATATAAAGGACCACTATGTCTAAGAAATGCAATTCCTGTGAAACAAAGAAGGATTCAAAACAAAAGAATACTTTCCCCTTTTACCTACAATAAAACACACACCGTTTACGTCTCGTCTCTTCGATTGGGAATTGTATCTGGACTTCTTTTGGAAGTTGTAAAGTACAGTTTTCCCTTTCATGACTGCCGAATATTATGAGTAGTGCAGACTAATTTTTGGTATTCATTCATTTTTATACAGCCATTAAGTTCAAAGACCTATGACAATGAAACTAATATTACCATGTGATGTTTGGTCACGGCGTCAAGGATTAAATATACTTTTTTTTCAAAAAGGTTAAATGAAAAGTCTATCTGTCCAAAAGTGGACAAAAATAATTATCACCTTATGTACAGTGGGGAGCCGAATACATGTTTTCACTTTTTGCAATATTTATTAAATAGAAAATGTCTAGTAAGGCCCACAGATTTTTTGGTCAGCTGGAACAAAAGCAAGTAGGTTAGGTTAAAGTGGCAGCCCGATTAAGATTCAGGCTCACTTAGACTATTCGGTCCATTGTGATACAACCATTGTGGAACAAAAGCAAGTAGATACAGCAGTAAGTTCGGCCAGGCCGAATCTTAAATACCCACCACCATGAATCAAATATAACAGTTATCTTTGAAAACTCTTCGTCGTAGCGTGTTACTTGATAATATATAGCGGGTTGATAATATATAGAAATGATTAAATAACGCCTTGATTTGAAATCTAAAATCTATAGATTTGGAAATTTTACTTTCAGTTTCAAGAAATGTTCATGATCAGTGCGCCTTCTATACCCTCAAGAAGTGAAATCGGTCTACATGGAGGCCTTACCAAATGGAGCGATAAAAACTAATTCCGTTACAGGTAAATCGGCTAAAACCTACGGTATATACAGGGTGCGGCTAAAGTTACTATATGATGTAAAACAATTGTAACTTCTTTGCTTGCGAGTATTTAACTTTTTCCTTTTTTCTATTTCAGAAATTAAACTTGGGAGAATATTTAAAAATGGAACGCTATACAATTGCGCAAAGAACTAAGATTGTTTTACTATTCATTGAAAATTATCGTTCGATAATTAATACTCAATGTGCATACAGAAGATTTTATGGTGTAAGAACTGCTCCAACGGGTCCAAACATTCGTTCGTTGGTGAATAATTTTGCTGAATATGGGACTCTCGGAGATTCAAGACGTACGGGCAGACTTCGAACTGGCAGATCGGCCGAAAATATTGATGCTGTGCGACAGAGCGTCGAAGAAAATCCGATTTGCACCTCTTCCCTTACAAAATCCAACTAGTCCAAAAACTAAATCCTGAGGGCTTCGTATTGCGCTTGGAATATGCTAGAGCAGTTTTAAATCTCGTTGATCAAAATGAAAATTTTTTGTCAAATTTGAAATGGCCGCCACGATCGCCAGATTTGACTGCACCGGATTTTTCTTGTGGGGCTATCTCAAAGACAAAGTTTATGTGAATAAGCCCCAAACCTTGCAGCAACTAAAGGACAACATTCAAGAAGAAATTGATCGTATACCTCAAGAAACACTCAACAAAGTTATGGAAAATGGCATAAAAAGAGCACATTTTTGCGTTAGAGAAAACTAACATACATTAAACTTTCTTTTTATCATATTTTTTTTTTTTTCATTCCATTCAATAGTTATTTAAAAGACAAATCATATAGTTACTTTAGCCGCACCCTGTATAAGCCCAAGGAGTTAAATCAGAAAATCTGTCTATATAAAACCTACAGAATTTATACCACAAATCGGTGGGCGGGTTTATAAGGGGGATATATCTATACCGATACACAATTTACTCGGAACACATGGTCCTGCAAAACCTCTAGATTTCAAATTTCAAGCATATTGAATAAAAATTACGGTTTCTAGAAGCCCAAGAAGTAAAATCAGGAGATCGGTCTATATGGGGGCTATACCAAAACATGGACCGATACACCTCATTTTCCACACACCTATTTTTAATCCTAAAATACCTACAGATTTCTAATTTCAGGCAAATTGGGTAGAAAATACAGATTCTAGAAGCCCAATACCCCAAAATCGGGGGTCGGTTTATATGGGGCTATACCAAAACATGGACCGAAACACCTCTTTTTCCACACACCTATTTTTGATCCAGATTTCTAATTTCAGGAAGATCGGATTGAAAATATGGTTTCTAGAAGCCCAAGAAGTAAAATTGGGAGATCGGTCTAACATGGACCAATAAGCACCATTTTCGGCACACTTATTTATGGTCCTAAAATACCACTAGGTTTGCAAATTCATGCAAATCGGATAGAAAATACAGATTCTAGAAGCCCAAGACCCCAAAATCGGGGGGTCGGTTTATATGGGGGCTATCCCAAAACATGGACCGATATAGCCCATCTTCGAACTTGACCTGAACAAAAACGAGTTTGTTCAAAAATTAAGCAAGATAGCTTTATTTTCGAAGGCTGTAGCGTGATTACAACAGACATCCAGACAGACAGACGGGCATCGTTATATCGTCTTAGAATTTCTCCCTGATCAAGAATATACGAGGGCGGTTCGGAAACTTCTTAGCCTATCAATGAAAGAGAATAATTAGTTTTTCAAAATATTTTTATTTTTCAATATAATCTCCTGAAACTTCAATACACTTAGTCCAACGCTTTTCTACACACAAAAAAATTTCACGAAAAATTTTCCAATTAAAATTTTAATTGAGTTTTAAAAAATATTCAATTAAAAATTTGATTGATTCAACAAATTTTTTAATTGAAACAAAAATCAATCACAACAAGTATATACGGCCGTAAGTTCGGCCAGGCCGAAGCTTATGTACCCTCCATCATGGATTGCGTAGAAACTTCTTCTAAACACTGCCATCCACAATCGAATTACTTAAGTTGCGGCAACGCTTGCCGATGGCAAGGTATCTAAAAACCTCCTAACACCATCTTCTAAATTTTATGTAAGTCCATACGTGGTATATATTAAATCAAAAAAGATCGATCCAATACGTATATAATTCAGTTTGACAAAGTAGACATAAAATTTTGACAAAATTTTGTACAGAAATAAAATTTTAACAAAATTTTCTATAGAACTAAAATTTTCACAAAATTTTCTATAGAAATAAAAATTTTGACAAAAATTTCTACAGAAATAAAATTTTAACAAAATTTTCTATAGAAATAAACTTTTGACAAAATTTTCTATAGAAATAAAATCTTGGTAGATTATTTTTGGCTCGAGTGGCAACCATGATTATGAACCGATATGGACCAATTTTTGTGTGATTGGACCAATTTTGGTATGGTTGTTAGCGACCATATACTAACACCACGTTCCTAATTTTAACCGGATCGGATGAATTTTGCTCCTCCAAGAGGCTCCGGAGGTCAAATCTGGAGAACGTTTTATATGGGGGCTATATATAATTATGGACCGATTTGGACCAATTCTGGCACGGTTGTTAAAGATCATATACTAACACCATGTTCCAAATTACAACCGGATTGGATGAAATTTGATTCTCTTGGAGACTTCGCAAGCCAAATCTGGGGATCGGTTTATACGGGGGCTATATATAATTATGAACCGATGTGGACCAATTTTTGCATGGTTGTTAGAGGCCATATACCAATATCATGTACCAAATTTTAGGCGGATCGGATGAAATTTGCTTCTCTTTGAGGCTCCGCAACCCAAATCTGGGGATCGGTTTATGTGGGCGCTATATATAATTATGGACCGATGTGGACCAATTTTTTCACGGTTGTTAGAGACCATATACCAATACCATGTACCAAATTTCAGCCGGATCGGATGCAATTTGCTTCTCTTTGAGGCTTCGCAAGCCAAATCTGGAGATCGGTTTATATGGGGTCTATATATAATTATGGACCGATGTGGACCAATTTTTGCATGATTGTTAGAGACCATATCCCAACATCATGTACCAAATTTTAGCCGGATCGGATGAAATTTGCTTCTCTTTGAGGATCCGCAAGCCAAATCTGGGGACCGGTTTATATAGGGGCTATATATAATTATGGACCGATGTGAACCAATTTTTGCATGGTTGTTAGAGACCATATACCAACACCATGTACCAAATTTCAGCCGGATCGGATGAAATTTGCTTCTCTTAGAGGCTCCACAAACCAAATCTGGAGATCGGTTTATATGGGGGCTATATATAATTATGGACCGATGTGGACCAATTTTTGCATGGTTGTTAGAGACCATATACCAATACCATATACCAAATTTCAGCCGGATCGGATGAAATATGCTTCTGTTTGAGGCTCCACAAGCCAAATCTGAGGGTCCCTTTATATGGGGGCTATACGTAAAAGTGGACCGATATGGTCCATTTTCAATACCATCCGACCTACATCGATAACAACTACTTGTGCCAAGTTTCAAGTCGATAGCTTGTTTCGTTCGGAAGTTAGAGTGATTTCAACAGACGGACGGACGGACATGCTTAGATCGACTCAGTATTTCACCACGACCCAGAATATATATACTTTATGGGGTCTTAGAGCAGCGTTGCCAATTTAGCTTTTTTCCCGCTAGATTTGGCTTTTTTTGAAGACGTTTAGCGGGAAAAAAATGCATTTAGCTTTTAGCTTTTTTTCTGGCTTTTTTTCATGACCCTTTTAGCTATTTTTGGCTTTTTTTATTTTCGACATGTTTCTACTGAAATATGGATAAATCGGCGTTTTTATCTAAGCCTTGCTGCAAGTATAAGGGTTTCCACATATTTCAAAGCTCAGTTGAAACATTAATAATGAGTCCAGCCATTATGCGGGCATTTTTGTAGCAAATACACCTTGTTGTAAAGTTTTTTCATTATATACATAAAAGTTATCGTAAACTTTAAATCTACTATTACCATACAAATTTGTTAGATAAACTGTCAGTAAATTATTGGGAATATTATCATTTGACTCGTTTATCCTTTTTATGTTATTATAATATTCTAAAGTTATTACGATATTACTAAATTAAAATAGTAGACGTGAATAGCTTTGTGCACTGAAAAAATTTTGTCGTCTCCTTAAAATACGATCGCGAATTTTGGTTATAATAGCATTTGTGAATTTCTTTTATATAAACTGTTTTCCTTGTCCAAAAGACGATAAAATCGTTTTGTCCCTATAATTAAGTGATTCA
Source organism: Haematobia irritans (assembly GCF_050003625.1). NCBI lineage: Eukaryota > Metazoa > Arthropoda > Insecta > Diptera > Muscidae > Haematobia > Haematobia irritans. The sequence goes on from NC_134398.1 coordinate 25,785,019, forward strand.
ACTTAAAAATGGGTATGTTTTCATGAAAGAAGGAAGAATTAATGAAATAGTCTTTAAATGTGAGGAGTTTTTGCATCTTAACCACAAACCAAAATAGCGTTCAAAAATAGAAGATGTTTTTCAACACTTTATTTTAAAAACGTATATATACAATAATTTCTACTTGAAGTCGAGTCTGAATTTGGAAATTTAAGTTGGCGTTAGCACGTTTTTAAAGCACTTTGATAGCTCATGAAGAAAAGGAAAATGTTTTTACTGGGAAATGTAAACTATAGGTATTTTCTACAATTTAAATAAAAGTAATGTATTTCGAATTTTTCACAATTTCAAATCCAAACTAAAATTTTAGTTGTGTTCCTTTACTTTACTCGTAGTAGAAAGTAGTAAAAGAGAGAAATATTGAAAATCCTCTCAGAGTTAAAAATTTGTTAAATGTACAGGAACAAATCCAAAGCATGCTTAGATCATTTAATATTTTAAAATAACAAGTAAATAAAATAGAGGTGTTGGGAAGGTACACGCAAAAAAATAATTCTTTCCTCCCAAACGAAATTTTAGACAAACAAAGTTCGTTTCTCATTTGCTTTTCGTTGAAAGGAAGTGTATTTGGAAGAAAAGTATATACTTTTTGTGATAAACGTTTATTCTTTTCCAGGCTGTAAAAGCAATTTCATAAAGACTAACTCAAAAAAAATTTTTTTCTGGCTAATTGCATTTTCCCTCACATCTTTCTCACTTCCACGAAGTTTTTTAGTTCTTAGCACCTTTTTCTGTAATACAAACAATGTAGAAGAAATTATACGATTTTATAAATTTTAAAATTTTTTTTACCTTTCGCCTGGACTGAGAATCGAACCGCGGACCATGCAATTTGTAAGGCAGCACACTATCCACTGAGCTATGTAGCTGTTATTGTCATCAATAGCTAATTATCCATATAAGTTATATTAATATAGCATAGCTTGCGGCGCCCACGAGCCGATTAAACAAAGTTTATTTAACAGAAAAATACATTTAGTTTGGGACCGTGGAGCAGTGGTTGCTACGTCGGACTTGCATGCCAAGGGTCGTGGGTTCGATCCCTGCTTCGACCAAAGTTTTTTTTTTTTTTTTTTACATATATTCCAGATATGGTTGGAAGATTCCGAAAAAAAATTTCAACATTACATTCTACTATATTAAATTTTTACTATGAACTGTAAAATGTGTCTTATTAAAGACCTAAAGTCAGAAAAGAACAGTGTTTGATATAAACGAAATGGACTGTGTTGTTGGTTCAAAAATAACTCTTTTTATTGAAAAAATAAAAATTGTGTAACAAACGAATTTTTTTGGTGATAAAAGTGTATACTTTTCGAAGCAATTCAAAAAACTCTAACAAAAGAAAAACGGTTTCGGTACACGTTTTCCAAACGTTTTTTTTCTTTGCGTGTAGCTCCCACAAAACGAAGGACTTCCAGTAAAAAATTTGTGATAGTAATAAAAATGTATCGAATACGCAAACAGAGCTAATATTCCTTAGATATTGTTACAGTCTCACAGAAGTGGAATTAAAATGAAAATAATATGCATTGTAAGTGAAATAAAGCCTTTAAGTTTGTTAAATTTCAATCAAAAATGTGACTTTTGATACAAAAAAATTAGCTTTTTTCTAGCTATTTTTTAGAATTTTTTAGCTTTTTTTAGCTATTTTTTGGGGCAAATCTAGCGGTTTTTGGTGAAACAATTCTGGCAACGCTGTCTTAGAGCAATATTTCGATGTGTTACAAACGGAATGACAAAGTTAATATACCCCCATCCTATGGTGGAGGGTATAAACATCTTTGGAACAGGGCATGCTTTTTTCCGTGCACATTGTCTCAGAACCCACAGTACACGTAACGAAGAAACACTTTCCTCCACAACGAGATTTTATACAAACGATATTCCGATTTTTCATAAATGAGTCTTTGTAAGGGGAAATAAACCCCAGTTTATGACAAGTGTTGGATCGATAGTATCTAGCCTTTTGTATTTGTTTTAAAGAAAATTTTGTAGCTTCAAAAGCAATTTTCATTTGTCTAAAAATCCATTCCTCCAGAAGGGAAGAAAACAAGAGTTTCCTGTGTATACTATTAGGATATTTAAAAGGCAGACGTATGCCACATACTAGCAACTCACTGCGTTCGATTCTCGGCTAATGATACGATTTTCACATCGGTCTTTTTACGCAGTGTTAAAAATAAATCATTTATGGTAAAAATAAAGCTTTATTCAATTTCATATTATAACCGGCTTCTTCTGCAAGGTCGATAACCTCTAAAATGAAAGGGTTGCTAAATCCAAGACAAAAACACATCGACCACAACGCCAAGCCGACAACATGAATCGATCCCATTGAACAAGTTCATCCCGTTTCACAAAAATGCAATTTGTACAGTGCAATGCAATGCAATCCACCACATGTGTGTAGTTTCAAGAAGCCTAAGACCTCGGACAATTCAATAATTGTTAGGGATGTAGAGAGAACATTGGAGGAGTGGAATTCCATGTGAGTTGTGTTTTTTTCATAGGCCATTGTTGTAGTAGAATCACATCGTAAAATGTTGATGGTATGCGAATATGTATTTTGTTGGCAAAGGCACAAAGAGGACAACAAACAGCAACAATAACAAAACGAACAACATCAACAACAAAACAATAATAAAATTTACCAAGTAAAGCGGTGGTATGCACTCATCAAACAAAAAAAATCCAGATAGGAAACATTGTACGCACAATGGAAGGAATAAAGATTTACGAGGTCCGTATGAAAAGCTTTGGAAATTACTCAATGTGCCATTTATTAGTTGTTGCGAGTGTGAAATAATGGAGAAAACAATATTATCACTGCCCTAATAGAAAAAATTACGGTCCCAAATGGTGAAAGGACGGTTAGAAATTGAAACGGAAACGTTTACGAAAAATCAAAACGAAATGTTCACGCTTCCGTGCACGAGCGTTAACGATTTCATGGACGGCTTTCATTTTTCTTTGGCCATAAAAAGTCTTAAAATATTCGTTAGACGTTCTTATGGCAACTCCGTTGGTGGTGCAATGTGCTGAAGCGACTGTTCGCGCAATGTGCTAAAGCGACAATTCGAGTCAAGGTTGCGAATTTTTTTTTTTATAAAATCGTAACCATTGCGTTTTCAAATCAATAGCACCAAGTTGGCATCACTGCCCAGCAAAAAAAAAAAGCGTTGACAAAAAAGTTGTGAAAATGTTCTTTTTGGATCCAGAAGTGGTGCAAAATTGGCGCAGAAGCGATGAATTTAACACGGACTTGTCATAGGACGGATGTCCACCATTTGAACAGCCGTTGCATTGAATTTGAAACACTTTTTAGGGTGTGATTTGAAATCAGTGTTTTGATGTTAATTTAAACATTTTGTGATGTTTTGACAAATAAAATTTTTTTATAATTTTTTATGATTTTTTATGATTTTTATGCATTCTAAGGCTTGTTTTGAAACGTTTGAACTCAAATATTAGATTGGATTTTTAATTTTTATCGAAAAAATTCGAATAATTTGTCTCATTTTATTAAATCTTACTCTGTTTTTAATCTATTTGAAACAAACAAAGATAAAATTACACATTAAAAATATGAAGAAAGCGAGTTATAAAAAATGAATTAAAAGCACTTCTTGTAGTTAGAATAAAGAACGTCTGTTGGAGGACATTTTTGGAAGTGCTTCTAAAGTTGTGCTTTTAGAAGAACTTCTAAATTTTTTGCTGGGTGTTTAAGGTGATCCTATTCCGAAAACTTCCCAAATGTCCAACTAAAAAAATTAGACATAGCTCTTATACAGACCGATCGCCAGGTTAGACTTCTTATCTGCGATTATTAGCGACCGTTGCTAGTATAATTTTGTACACAATGCATGATAATGAGTACATAAAATTCGTAAGTAAATTTTGTCCACATTTTAGAGGTCTCCAGGTATGAGAAGTTAATTTTAATGTATTCAACGAAAACGAAATACTTCAAATACTGTTAACCACTTAGGAGGTTAAAATTTTACTACAAATCTACCAACTTATAAAAATCCCAAAAATAAATTGGACAAACATACTTTTCTCTCTCTGTTGCTTAAACTACTCTTGCTAGTTTTATTTCTATAGAAATTATTGTCAAAATTTTATTTCTATAGGAAATGTTGTCAACATTTTATATCTATAGAAAACTTTGTCAAAATTTTATATCTATACAAAATTTTGTCAAAATTGTATATCTATAGAAAATTTTGTAAAAATTTTATTTCTATAGAAAATTTTGTCAAAATTTTATTCCTATAGAAAATTTTGTCAAAATTTTTTTTCTATAGAAAATTTTGTCAAAATTTTATTTCTATAGAACATTTTGTCAAAATTTTATTTCAATAGAAAATTTTGTAAAAATTTTATTTCTATAGAACAAAAAGCAAGAGTAGCTTTATTTCTATAGAAAATTTTGACAAAATTTTATTTCAATCCAAAATTTTGTCAAAATTTTATATCTATAGAAAATTTTGTCAAAATTTTATTTCTATAGGAAATTTTGTCAAAATTTTATTTCTATAGAACATTTTGTCAAAATTTATATCTATAGAAAACTTTGTCAAAATTTTATATCTATACAAAATTTTGTCAAAATTGTATATCTATAGAAAATTTTGTAAAAATTTTATTTCTATAGAAAATTTTGTCAAAATTTTATTTCTATAGAAAATTTTGTCAAAATTTTATTTCTATAGAAAATTTTGTCAAAATTTTATTTCTTTAGAAAATTTTTTCAACATTTTATTTCTATAGAACATTTTGTCAAAATTTTATTTCAATAGAAAATTTTGTCAACATTTTATTTCTATAGAACAAAAAGCAAGAGTAGCTTTATTGCTATAGAAAATTTTGACAAAATTTTATTTCAATCCAAAATTTTGACAAAATTTTATTTCAATCCAAAATTTTGTCAAAATTTTATATCTATAGAAAATTTTGTCGAAATTTTATTTCTATAGGAAATTTTGTCAAAATGTTATTTCTATAGAACATTTTGTCAAAATTTATATCTATAGAAAACTTTGTCAAAATTTTATATCTATACAAAATTTTGTCAAAATTGTATATCTATAGAAAATTTTGTAAAAATTTTATTTCTATAGAAAATTTTGTAAAAATTTTATTTCTATAGAATATTTTGTCAAAATTTTATTTCTATAGAAAATTTTGTCAAAATTTTATTTCTTTAGAAAATTTTTTCAACATTTTATTTCTATAGAACATTTTGTCAAAATTTTATTTCAATAGAAAATTTTGTCAACATTTTATTTCTATAGTACAAAAAGCAAGAGAAGCTTTATTGCTATAGAAAATTTTGACAAAATTTTATTTCAATCCAAAATTTTGTCAAAATTTTATATCTATAGAAAATTTTGTCAAAATTTTATTTCTATAGAAAATTTTGTCAAAATTTTATTTCTATAGAAAATTTTGTCAAAATTTTATTTCTATAGAAAATTTTGTCAAAATTTTATTTCTATAGAAAATTTTGTCAAAATTTTATTTCTATAGAAAATGTTGTCAAAATTTTATTTCTATAGAAAATTTTGTCAAAATTTTATTTATATATAAAATTTTATTTCCATAGAAAATTTTGTCAAAATTTTATTTCCATAAAAAATTTCTATAGAATATTTTGTCAAAATTTTATTTATATATAACATTTTTTCAAAATTTTATTTCCATAGAAAATTTTGCCAAAATTTTATTTCTATAGAAAAGTTTGTCAAAATTTTATGTCTATAGAAAATTTTTCAAAATTTTATTTCTATAGAAAATTTTGTCAAAATTGTATTTCTATAGAAAATGTTGTCAAAATTTTATTTCTATAGAAAATTTTGTCAAATTTTTATTTCTATAGAAAATTTTGTCAAAATTTTATTTCTATAGAAAATTTTGTCAAAATTTTATTTCTATAGAAAATTTTGTCAAAATTTTATTTCTATAGAAAATTTTGTCAAAATTTTATTTATATATAAAATTTTTTCAAAATTTTATTTCCATAGAAAATTTTGTCAAAATTTTATTTCCATAAAAAATTTCTATAGAATATTTTGTCAAAATTTTATTTATATATAAAATTTTTTCAAAATTTTATTTCCATAGAAAATTTTGTCAAAATTTTATTTCTATAGAAAAGTTTGTCAAAATTTTATGTCTATAGAAAATTTTTTCAAAATTTTATTTCTATAGAAAATTTTGTCAAAATTTTATATCGTGTCTTGTTTTTTATTTTTGGTTTGTACTTCAATCATATTTGTTGTTTTGATCTCAGCTTTATAACCATTGTGTTGACTAAACTATAAGAGTAGCTTAACCAACAGAGGAAAATAATGGTTGTCAAATTTATTTGGGCAAAGTACTATAGACTGGAAGATGGTTGGATGGACGCAGGTTTCAGAATTACCACATTCCTCATCAGCATCCTGTACTTGCAGCAAAACTATCAACCAATTATCAGAATAAATTCTGGCAGTTCACTAAACCCAAAGTGAACCACACTTGAACCGTCCGAAAAGAAGGTTTATGATAGCCGGCTTATGCCGAAATAAATTCATACAAACATTTCTCTTTTCCTTCAAATCAAATCATCGATTTGAGTGCAGTTGGCTGGGTTAATTTTGATTTCTATAGAAAATTTTACTTCTATAGAAAATTTTGTCAAAATTTTATTTCTATAGAAAATTTTGTCAAAATTTTATTTCTATAGAAAATTTTGTCAAAATTTTTTTTCTATAGAAAATTTTGTCAAAATTGTATTTCTATAGAACATTTTGTCAAAATTTTATTTCTATAGAAAATTTTGTAAAAATTTTATTTCTATAGAAAATTTTGTCAAAATTTTATTTCCAAAGAAAATTTTGACAAAATGTTATCTCTATAGAAAATTTTGTCAAAATTTTATTTCTATGGAAAATTTTGTCAAAATTTTATTTCTATGAAAATTTTGTCAAAATTTTGTCAAAGTTTTATATCTATAGCAAATTGTGTCAATATTTTACTTCTATAGAAAATTTTCTCAAAATTTATATCGTGTTTTGTTTTTTTTTTTATTGTTGTTTTGTACTTTCTGAATTTATTCTGATAATTGCTTCATAGTTTGCTGCAAGTAGAGGATGCTGATGAGGAATGTAGTTCCGAAACGTGCGTCTATCCAACCATCTTGCAGTCTATAGGGCTTTGTCCAAATAAATTTGACAAACATTCTTTTTCACTGTTGGTTAAGCTACTCTTGTAGTTTAGTCAACACAATGGTTTCAAAGCTGAGATCAAAACAACAAATAGAATTTTATATCTATAGAAAATTTTGTCAAAATTTTATTTCTATAGAAAATTTAAGTACCTCTACGTTGGAGAGGAATGTTTCAGAAAATCTACCAAAACAACAAGAATTCTACCAATCCACCAAATAGTAAAATGTCTACCGTTTTTGGTAGAATTCTACCACCTGTGGCAACCGTGATTGGAACCCTCATATTTCCTGAAGTAAATACACACAAAATAGATAATTCTATCCATAAAATGGGTCTGGACGATAGATTTGTTTTTGTCCAAGATAGTGACCCCAAGCATTCGTCCCATATTCTTAAAGAATACTGGGTATACAACACCAAAAAAGTATTATCTCACCCTCCGCAGAGCACGAACGTGAAACTAATTGAACACCAATCGGCATATGTGATGAAGCGGAAGAATTTTAAAATTTCTAGGAAAGAAACTCCGTATGGATAAACTGAAAAAAACAGAGAACCAACCAGGAAGAAAATTTTGGATTAATTTTATGAAATTTATATAATTTTTAGAAAAAAGAAGAGGAAGCACGCTCAAAATAAACCCAGCCAACTGAATTCAAATCGATGATTTGACAGTGGCATAGGAAAAGAGATATGTTTGTTTTGAATTTATTTCGGCATAAGCGGTCTAACATACAAAACCTTTTTTCAAGTGTGGTTCATTGTTGGGTTTAATGAACTGCCTGAATTTATTCTGATAATTGGTTGATAGTTTTGCTGCAAGTAGAGGATGCTGATGAGGAATGTGGTAATTCCGAAACGTGCGTCCATCCAACCATCTTGCAGTCTATAGGGCTTTGCCCTAATAAATTTGACAAACATTCTTTTCCTCTGTTGGTTAAGCTACACTTGTAGTTTAGTCAATGTATGGTTTTAAGCTGCAATAAAAACAACAACAATGCTTTTAGAAAATGTTAACTAAACAGTATTACAAACGCTGACATCACGCCGATATCATAAAAATAAGTAAATATTTTTCGACAAATTCAAGAAAATTTATTAGACATATATAATTTTTTTGTCACTTGTTAAAGAAAATTTTATTGTTTGAAGCAAAAAAAAATGGAGTCCAAAAATGCAAGAATGTCTTTAGTGCCATACGAAGTTCAAGATGGGCACATTTGGAGTAAAATTTACAAATTTAAAGATATAACGAACTATTTTGTGGGAAGTACGAATTTAGTAGTGCTTCATTTATGTATGATTTTTCCCGTTTTTTAGTTCATTTAACTAACGTACGCAAAAAATTACAAAACTCAAGGAAATTTTCTCCAAACATAATAATTCCATGAACAAAAATAAAATTAAATGGTTAAATAGTTCACTTTTTTGAGTGTTTAAGGTATAATACATATACAGTGACGCACATAAGTATTGGCATACCAAACAATTTTGTTTAAAAACCACATGTTAAAAGTGTTATTAAGCTAATTTAAATTAAACCAGATTTTAATTTGGATTATGGCTGCATTAAGAATCTAGATCATTTTTTATTTTAGAAAAAGTTATGAAATTTTTAAGTTATAAAAAACTAAAAAAAATGGCACATTTGTTGAGGAACAAAAGTATTGGCATAGGTAGTTCTAAATTAGTTTTTTGCTACATTTTGTAGTTTTTGGGTATTCCTTTTTGTTTGATAATAGCATCAAACAGTCTAGACAATGAATGGCCCAAGTTTTTGTTTTATTTGAACCTATATTCCATCATTCTTCCATCAACACTGTACCAAATTTCATCAAAATCGGTATATAATAGTGACCTGAATACTGTGAATAACACATATGTGGTCAGGCGGACGAACACCAAGGCCTAAACCGACTCAGGAGATGGTTCTGAGCCGATCGATATATATTTTATGAAGCTTATGTTAAAATCAATATTTCTAGTAGACACCCTGACCACTCTGTGGTTTAGGGTGCTGTGCCAATACTTATGTATGGCACTGTATATTTACTTCATATTTTCCATATCGTTTCACAATTTATTTCACATGATTGGTGTACAAATTTTTTTGCTGACTGTAGGTATGTTGATATATAAAACGCCCTAGCTGCTTGTGCTTCCTTATATGTTACACACTGATGTGTTTGATAAATGTGCGCATGCATCATCCTCATCATCAACGCACAGAGCAATGTATACAACATATGTTGCTTGCAACTCCATACAACTACACAATCGGTTAGACAATGCAAAAAGTGCATTGACTTTGGACTCTGTATGTTGTTTTTGAGAGACCTCAGACACAAAGACTTCATCGGTACGGTTGGGTTAAGGAGAAGGGTAAAAACCATTGGCCGAATATCAAATGGGGAACAAAGTAAAGACGGACAATTGAAAATGAGGACAACTCTTATTTGTCTGCATTCCGGTAATGTTTTTGTTTTTTTAATGTTGCAAAATAAAATATATATTAGGACAACAAATGCAAAGAGAGGAGGAGGACTAGGATCAAAGCAAATTTATTGAAGGGTCATGATGTAAAAATAATTAATTGATTTATTTTACCAACTAAACGGAAAAGTTGTTGTTTCAAAAACATTAAATACTCTCGGCAAATGTTGGAAATACAATTAAACCCAGTTTCGACCAAGTTTCTCAGCTGTGGATTATCCCACCTCAGTAATGCTGGTGGCATTTCTGAGTGTTTCAAAGCTTCTCTAAGTGGTTTCACTGCAATGTGGAACGCTGTTCGGACTCGGCTAACATTATTTTATATTATTTTTATATAGTACCAACCTTCAAATGATTCGTGTCAAAATTTGACGTCTGTAAGTCAATTAGTTTGTTAGATAGAGCGTCTTTTGTGAAAAAATTGAAAAAACGGAATTTCGTGTTTTGATAAAATACTGTTTTCTGAAGGAAAAAAATACGGTGGAAGCAAAAAGTTGGCTTGATAATGAGTTCCCGGACTCAATTGATTGGTATGCAAAATTCAAGCGTGGTGAAATGAGCACGGAGGACGGTGAACGCAGTGGACGCCCGAAACAGGTGGTTACTGACGAAAACATCAAAAAAATTCACAAAATGATTTTGAATGACCGTAAAATGAAGTTGATCGAGATAGCAGAGGCCTTAAAGATATCAAAGGAACGTGTTGGTCGTATCATTCATCAATACTTGCATATGCGAAAGCTCTGTGCAAAATGGGTGCCGCGCGAGCTCACATTTGACCAAAAACAACAATGTGTTGATGATTCTGAGTGGTGTTTGCAGCTGTTAACTCGTAATTCACCCGAGTTTTTCCGTCGATATGTTACAATGGATGAAACATGGCTCCATCACTACACTCCTGAGTCCAATCGACAGTCGGCTGAGTGGACAGCGATCGGTGAACCGTCTCGGAAGCGTGGAAAGACTCAAAAGTCCGCTGGCAAAGTAATGGCCTCTGTGTTTTGGGATGCGCATGGAATAATTTTTATCGATTATCTTGAGAAGTGAAAAAACATCAACAGTGACTATTATATGGCGTTATTGGAGCGTTTGAAGGTCGAAATCGCGGCAAAACGGCCCCATATGAAAAAGTTTTGTTCCACCAAGATAATGGACTGAATAGTCTAAGTGAGCCTGAATCTTAATCGGGCTGCCACTTTAACCTAGAATTGCTTCCCCACCCACCGTATTCTCCAGATCTGGCCCCAGCGACTTTTTCTTGTTCTCAGACCTCAAAAGGATGCTCGCAGGGAAAAAAATTTGGCTACAATGAAGAGGTGAGGCCTATTTTGAGGCAAAACCGAAGAAGTACTACCAAAATGGTATAAAAAAATGGAAGGTCGTTATAATCGTTGTATCCCTCTTGAAGGGAACTATGTTGAATAATAAAGACGAATGTTGACAAAAAAAATGTGTTTTTCTTTGTTAGACCGGGGACTTATCAGCCAACCTGTTAAAGGCAAATAAATTCAGGATTTTATGAATTGTTTCTATTGACCTTTAGTCTTGATACTGAAGTCACTTCTGCCGGACCATGGACAACTCATCAGTGAAAAATATTTCCAATATTGAATGCCTTATTACCAATTTTTGCTCCAAAATTGCAGTCACTCTATGACTCAATACATTCATACCATGAAGGTTTTAGAATTTTGACTCGTTATGACCAAAGAATGTATTTGCTCATTCCCCACGAATATCGATGGACAGTGGGAACTTTAATTTCCAAAATATTCGGCTCCAACTAAGAGGTACATAAATAGAAATAAAATCTCGACAAAATTTTCTATAAAATTAAAATTTTTACAAAATTTTCTATAGAAATAAAATTTGGACACAATTTTTTATATAAATAAATTTGGGAATAAAATTTTGACCCAATTTTCTATAGAAATAAAATTTTGACAAAATTTTCTATAGAAATACAATTTTGACAAATTTTTCTATAGAAATAACATTTTGACAAATTTTTCTATAGAAATAAAATTTTGACCAAATTTTCTATAGAAATACAATTTTGACAAAATTTTCTATAGAAATAAAATTTTGACAAAATTTTCTATAGAAATAAAATGTTGACACATTTTCTATAGATATAAAATTTAGACAAAATTTTCTATAGAAATAAAATTTTGACAAAAATTTCTATAGAAATACAATTTTGACAAAATTTTTCCATAGAAATAAAACTTTGACAAAATTTTGTATAGAAATAACATTTAGACAAAATTTTGTATAGAAATAAAATTTTGACAAAATTTTGTATAGAAATAAAATTTTGACAAAATTTACTATAAAAAAGAATTTTCTATAGAAATACAATTTTGACCAAATTTGCTATAGAAATAAAATTTTGAAAAAATTATAGAAATCTAATCGAAATTTATAGAAATAAAATTTTGACAAAATTTTCTATAGAAATAAAATTTTATTTATTGTTTTGATCTCAGCTTTAAAACCATTGTGTTGACTAAACTACAAGAGTAGCTTAAACAACAGAGGAAAAGAATGTTTGTCAAATTTATTTGGGCAAAGCCCTATAGACTGCAAGATGGTTGGATGGACGCACGTTTCGGAATTACCACATTCCTCATCAGCATCCGCTACTTGCAGCAAAACTATCAACCAATTATCAGAATAAATTCAGGCAGTTCACTAAACCCATGGTGAACCACAGTTGAACCTTCCGAAGAAATAAAATTTTGATAAAATTTTCTATATAGAAATAACATTTGGCCACAATTTTCTATAGAAATACAATTTTTACAAAATTTTCGCATAGAAATAAAATTTTGACAAAATTTTCTATAGAAATAAAATTTTGACAAAATTTTCTATAGAAATAAAGTTTTGGCAAAATTTTCTATAGAGATAAATTTTTGACAAAAATTTTCTATGGAAATAAAATTTTGACAAATTTGCCAATAGAAATTAAATTTTGACAAATTCAATAGAAATAAAATGTTGACAAAATTTTCTATACAAACAAAATTTGTCCAAAATTTTTTATAAAAATACAATTTTTACAAAATTTTCCCATAGAAATAAAATTTTGACAAAATTTTCTATAGAAATAAAATTTTGACAAAATTTTCTATAGAAATAAAATTTTGGCAAAATTTTCTAAAGAAATAAAATTTTGACAAATTTTCCAATAGAAATACAATTTTGACAAATTCAATAGAAATAAAATGTTGACAAAATTTTCTATAGAAATAACATTTTGATAAAATTTTCTAAGAAATAAAAATCAAAAAAAAAATTGGCCAAAATTTTCTATAAAAATACAACTTTGACAAAATTTTCTATAGAAACAAAATTTTGACAAAATTTTCTATAGAAATAAAATTTTGACAAAATTTTCTATGGAAATAAAATTTTGACAAAATTTTCTATAGAGATAAATTTTTGACAAAATTCTCTATAGAAATAAAATTTTGAAAAATTTTCTATAGAGATAAATTTTTGACAAAATTTTTTATAAAAATAAAATTTGGACTATATAAATAAAAATTTGACAAAATTTTCTATAGAAATGACATTTTGATAAAATTTTCTATATAGAAATAAAATTTGGCCAAAATTTTCTATAGAAATACAATTTTTACAAAATTTTCCTATAGAAATAAAATTTTGACAAAATTTTCTATAGAAATAAAATTTTGACAAAATTTTCTATAGAAATAAAATGTTGGCAAAATTTTCTATAGAGATAAATTTTTGACAAAATTTTCTATAGAAATAAAATTTTGACAAATTTTCCAATAGAAATAAAATTTTGACAAATTCAACAGAAATAAAATGTTGACAAAATTTTCTATAGAAATACAATTTTTACAAAATTTTCCCATAGAAATAAAATTTTGACAAAATTTTCTATAGAAATAAATAATGACAACATTTTCTATAGAAATAAAATAATGACAACATATTCTGTAGAAATAAAATTCTGACAAAACTTTCTATAGAAATAAAATTTTGACAAAATTTTCTATAAAAATAAAATTTTGACAAAATTTTCTATAAAAATAAAATTTTGACAAAATTTTCTATAGAAATAAAATTAAAAAAAAATAAATTAAACGGATTGAAATATAATTTTTTAGCTGTGTATGGTAATTATAGCCTGTCATTTCAAGTAAAAATAATGGTTTTCCTCTTACTATACCTTATATTATTATAATTTTTTTTTTCAAACAATTATCGCAGTTTGTGCTATACCTATTATATATATTCGACCGGTGTGTTTTACCTGTAAATTTCAATATTATCAGTTATGCCTCTACATCTACACAGGTTTTATTCCAAGGTTAAAAGACAAATTCTTGCTTTCACTGGCAAATGTTAATGAATTTACGAACTCTATACAATATCTTGTTGTGCAAAGTATTTGGCATTGTCCTAAAAGGGCAGTTGAAATAATTTCTTATCTTCATTTTTACATTGAAAATGTATTCTTTTCTTGTCACCCAAGAGTAACTCAATCTTTCAAAAGGTCACAAAAGGAGAAAATAAACATTTTGCGACGAATCTCAAGTTCAAGGTCATAGTGTTGGCGGCGTTTGGTTGTTAGAATAAATAAAATAATACATTTAACAAATCAACCAGACCTGATAGCTCGCTAGCTAGCTATAAACAACGCCATCATATGTATATCAAATTTCGAATTCTTATGAATTGAATTAACTCCAAGCATTCGATCCCCATATGGGGGAGAATTTCATAGAACTAATAAATCACGAATATATTTTTGCATATGTGTGGTCGGTGTATGACGTTTTTGTTTTTTTTTTTAATTTTTTTATCAGTGGCTTATTTTCTTTTTGTGAAATATCACATTGAGAGCACTATAGGGGTTTGATTTCATCATTAAAACGGAAAGCAAATACGAGTAATTCATTTAGATTTTTTGTTTTGAGATATTGAACAAGCGTCATTATTATTATTATTACTTTTTATATTGATATATTTCATATATTAATATATCATAGAGTAATATGTTATTGCTTTTATATTAATATATTTCATCATCATTTGGTTAAAAGAAGGACTATCAATTTATTGTAAAATGCTAATGGTTTTAGACATGTTTTTTTCTTATAAGAAACAATTATTATAAATTACAATTCAATTACGAAAATAATTCACGAAAATCGCAGATATAATTATAAATAAAAAAAAACTTAAAAATAATTTTTTAGATTAAAAATAATTTTTTCACTGATTGGATTAAAACTTTAATTAATTTTGGTTACAAAAATCAATTAATATTTTATTTGAAGCATTTAATTATTTATTCTATTATTTATATACATTTCACTGAAGATTTTGGCCAGACCTTGTGTCTTTTTTAAAACAAGAAAGTTTTTAAGAAGACATCTAGCTTTAAATCTATGCCAAATACAGATCTTATTTACACGCATCTTGCAGTCTATAGGTCTTTGCCCAAATACGTTTGACAAGCATACTTTTCCTCTGTTGGTTAAGCTACACTTGTAGTTTAGTCAATGAATGATTTTAAGCTGAAATCAAAAACAACAATAATAATTTTATTTCTGTAGAAAATTTTGTCATAATTTTATTTCTATAGAAAATTTTGTCAAAATTTTATTTCTATAGAAAATTTTGTCAAAATTTAATTTCGTTAAAAAATTTTGTCAAAATTTTATTTCTATAGAAAATTTTGTCAAAATTTTATTTCTATAGAAAATTTTGTCAAAATTTTATTTCTATAGAAAATTTTGTCAAAATTTTATTTCTATAGAAAATTTTGTCAAAATTTTATTTCTGTAGAAATTTAGTCAAAATTTTATTTCTATAGAAAATTTTGTCAAAATTTTATTTCTGTAGAATTTTTTTCAAAAATTTTATTTCTATAGAAAATTTTGTCAAAATTTTTTTAATAAAAAAGTTTGCCAAAATTTTATTTCTATAGAAAATTTTGTGAACGTTTTATTTCTATAAAAAAATTGATTTCTATATAAAATTTTGGCAAAATTGTATTTCTATAGAAAATTTTGTCAATTTTTTTTTTGTCAAAATTTTTTATATAGAAAATTTTGCCAAAATTTTATTTTTTGTGAGACGTTTATTTCTATAAAAAATGTTATTTCTATAGAAAATTTTGTCAAAATTGTATTTCTATAGAAAATTTTGTCAAAATTTTTTATATAGAAAAATTTGCAAAAATTTTATTTCTATAGAAAATTTTGTCAAAATTTTATTTCTACAGAAAATTTTGCCAAAATTTTATTTGTACAGAAAATTTTGTCAAAAGTTTATTTCTGTAGAAAATTTTGTCAAAATTTTATTTCTATAGAAAATTTGGTCAAAATTTTATTTCTATAGAAAATTTTGTCAAAATTTTATTTCTATAGAAAATTTTGTCAAAATTTTATTTCTGTAGAAATTTTGTCAAAATTTTATTTCTATAGAAAATTTTGTGCAACTTTTATTTCTATAGATAATTTTGTCAAAATTTTTTTATATAGAAAATTTTGTCAAAATTTTTTTATATAGAAAATTTTGCCAAAATTTTATTTCTATAGAAAATTTTGTCAACATTTTATTTTTGTAGAAAATTTTGTCAAAATTTTATTTCTATAGAAAATTTTGTGAACGTTTTATTTCTATAAAAAAATGTATTTCTTTATAAAATTTTGGCAAAATTGTATTTCTATAGAAAATTTTGTCAAAATAATTTTTTTTTTTCAAAATTTTTTATATAGAAAATTTTGCCAAAATTTTATTTCTATCGAAAATTTTGTGAAACGTTTATTTCTATAAAAAATGTTATTTCTATAGAAAATTTTTTCAAAATTGTATTTCTATAGAAAATTTTGTGAAAATTTTTATATAGAAAATTTTGCAAAAATTTTATTTCTATAGAAAATTTTGTCAAAATTATATTTCGAGAGAAAATTTTGTCAAAATTTTTATTTCTATAGAAAATTTTGTCAAAATTTTATTTCTACAGAAAATTTTGCCAAAATTTTATTTGTACAGAAAATTTTGTCAAAAGTTTATTTCTGTAGAAAATTTTGTCAAAATTTTATTTCTATACAAAATTTTGTCAAAATTTTATTTCTATACAAAATTTTGTCAAAATTTTATTTCTATAGAAAATTTTGTGCAACTTTTATTTCTATAAAAAATGTTATTTCTATAGAAAATGTTGTCAATTTTTTTTTTTATATATAACATTTTGTCAAAATTTTATTTCTATAGAACATTTTGTCAAAATTTTATTTCTAAAGAAAATTTTGTCAAAATTTTATTTCTATAGAAAATTTTGTGAAAGTTTTATTTCTATAGAAAATTTTGTGAAAGTTTTATTTCTATGAAAAATTTTATTTCTATATAAAATTTTATCAAACTTTTTATATAGAAAATTTTGCCAAAATTTTATTTCTATAGAAAATTTTGTGAAACTTTTATTTCTATAAAAAAATGTTATTTCTATAGAAAATTTTGTCAAAATTGCATTTCTATAGAAAATTTTGGCAACAATTTTTTTTTGTCAAAATTTTTTATATAGAAAATTTTGCTAAAATTTTATTTCTATAGAAAATTTTGTGAAACTCTTATTTCTATAAAAATGTTATTTCTATCGAAAATTTTGTCAAAATTGTATTTCTATAGAAAATTTTGTCAAAATTTTTTATATAGAAAATTTTGCTAAAATTTTATTTCTATAGAAAATTTTGTCAAAATTATATTTCTAGAGAAAATTTTGTCAAAATTTTTATTTCTTTAGAAAATTTTGTCAAAATTTTATTTCTACAGAAAATTTTGTCAAAAATTTATTTGTACAGAAAATTTTGTCAAAATTTTATTTCTATAGAAAATTTTGTCAAAATTTTATTTCTACAGAAAATTTTGTCAAAATTGTATTTCTATAATAAGTCAAAATTTTACTTGGTTAAAAAATTAATTGATGTCATCAGAAAATTTCAAATAATTTTTTAATTAATGTTGATTGCAAAAGTCAATTAATTTTTTCATTGAAAACGTAACTATTTTCATTTAAAATCCATCACTTTTGTTTAATTGACTCACAGAAAAAATTTTCACAAAAACATATCTAATTAAAATTTTAATTGAATTTTCAAAAATATACAATTAATAAATATACAAATTAATTAAATTCAACAAATTTTTTTAATTAAAGCAAACATTAATAGTATCCATTAATTTTTTAATTGAAGACATTTCAATTAAAAATTAATTAAATCAATTTATTTCTTGATTGAATCCAAAAATTATTTTTTGGTGTTCTTAGTCTTCCGAGTTTGATTAAAAAGTTGATTGTATGAATTAATTTTTAAATTGAAAATTTTACAATTTTCAAACATTGACTTAACTTAATGTTTCTATATTGATTAAAATGTTAATTGTATCAATTAATTTAGTAATTGAAAAAAAATCAAATTCAATCAACTTTTTATTTTCATCTTTAATTCAAAGATGGAATATTTCAGTTAATTTAAAGATGAATTCATGAAATTGAAAATAATTTTCTTTACTTTAAGGACAATTGGCCTTCACAATAACCAATATCCCCAAATTATTTCCAATTACAAAGTTCATTGAAGGTGAAAACGTCTCAATTAAAAAAGTAAGTAATTGATACAATAAACTTTTTAATCGAATTAGAAAATAAAATCAATTAAAAAAATGATAGCAAATTTTAAAATTTTCAATTAAAATTTTAATAATACCATTTGATATTTTAATTTAAAGAAAATATCCAATTAAAAATATAATTAAAAATTTCCTTTGGAAATAATTAGTTTAAGTTTTCACTCAAATCTATAGAAAAATTCAACTATGATTATAATTTTAAAATTTTCAATTAAAATTTTAATAATACCATTTGATATTTTAATTTAAAGAAAATATCCAATTAAAAATATAATTAAAAATTTCCTTTGGAAATAATTAGTTTAAGTTTTCACTCAAATCTATAGAAAAATTCAACTATGATTATAATCGGAAAAAATATAAACTCATGTAAAATTCGAAAAAAATAACAAATTATTGCGACTATAGGGAAAATAATTATAAATAAGTATACAATAACACAACAAATAATAGATTGTCTTAATTAAAAAATTAATTGAATTTCGAGGGAAGCACATTTCAAAGGTTTGTATCCCAAATTTAATGAAAACAAATTTTAAATCAAAGATTATGAAATTTCTTTGGATTCAAATTTATTTATATTTAAAGAAATTTGTCCTTAATATTGTGTAAATTGTAAGTCCTAAAATTTAAGTTTCATAATCTATCATATTAGGTCAATAGTTTTGTTTTCAGTGCACACCTATTACATAGGCTTCAAGAAAATAAAACCTTGCATACTGTTAGGCTGATATGATCTTAAATTAACCGCAATATAGTTTGAGTAGTATAAATTTGTTCTAGATATAAATTCCAAACCTTCGGCTAAATAAAAAAAAATATTAATGCCTAATCATAACTAAAAAAAATGCACACTTTTAGGAGGCCATAAATATTAACTTCACTTTCATCAAAATTTTGATGATTTAACTTTAGCAAAGGAAAAATTGATATGTTTGTGCAAATTTATAAAGGCAAAGTCGACTATCAAAAAACTTTTTTCGGGAGGTTCGAGTGTAATTCACATTGGGTTTAGTGAATTATCCGAATTTATTATGATTTTTTTTTTTTATTTTTTAAAGCTTTTTAGCTTTGTAAGATGATTTTATTGAGATATTGCAGAATTTTTGAGATTTATTAAAACTAAGTTATGCTCAGCTCAAGGGAACTTTCTTGTATATAAAAATCCCATTCTAAAATTGAATCACCTATTTCTAAGGATAAAACACCTTCAATGAACAACTTTTCGGTCAAGTAAAAATTCTTTGTATCAGACAAAACAAGCAAAATACGCATTTTAATATTAATTCACCTATTTCTAAGGAAAAAACGCCTTCAACGAACAACTTTTCGGTCAAGTAAAAATTCTACGCAAAAATTGCATTGAAATGTTTGTGCTACGATACTATTTTCTACGGTGTATTTGGCCATTAATTAACATATTCTATGAAATGTTCCAATTGAATTTTGGACAGGAAGTTTATCCAAAAAAAAAACAACTAAAATTATTTTATATCGATTGCAGACATTTTTGCAAACTTATTTATAAACATCAGAAAAAATTGTCCCAACATCTGCAGCCTACCTTCAGGCATATTTAAGACATATTTCTTTAGTCAAGTTATATACAATTTATCTACTTTTTCGTTAGCACAGATATCTTAAAATTAATTTCCATATTAAATCGTCTAAATTAAATCGTCCCATACACCAAATTAGGTATGTATTTGTCAATCAAAAACTCCTAAAATTATGCTAAAATTTTTCTAAGTAATTTATTTTTATTTGCAAAAATTTTTTAAATTAATAAACATTTTATAAATATTAAATAATATTTCAAACACTATTGATATTAATATAGTATAAATTTTAATTACAAACCACATTTCAAAGTCGTACAATTTACAAAATCAATTATAGTTTATTAAAAGCCAACTTCAACAGCATATTAAATGTGTGAAGTATTCAAAATGTTGAAATTTATTACAAGTTAAAATCATTAACATATGCCACAAATTCTCTGCCAGCCACAGGAACAAGTGGCTTTGAAAACTTTTTGCCAGCAAAAAGCAATTAAGGGATAAAAGCTCGAAGAGTGGGTTTCGCAACAGTGTAAGGTCAGCTATGTTTCCCAAATAAGCTTATAAAAAAAAAACAAACAATACTAATGAAATAAAATATGTATTTTAGGACAAGCATATGTATTTATTTGCCTAGTTTTAAGGGTTTTTATTATCTTATATTTGGCACTAAAAAATTTAATTGATTCAACAAATTTTTTAATTAAAACAAAAATCAATCACAAAAATTATTAGCATCAATCAATTTTCTAATTGGATCAATTAATTTTTTTATTGACCTTCAATTAATTTTTTAATGGATACTTTCTATGATTGAAGACATTTCAATTTAAAAATTAATTGGATCAATTAATTTCGTGATTGAGTCAGAAAAAAAAATTTTTGTGTGTAACAAAAGTTAATTTTCTTAATAGCCTTCTAGATGACACATTAGCTGTCGGTTTTCGTTTTGTTTTGGTTTGGAATTTGGTACGTGCCGCCTCTTAATATTATATGACATGAAAGTGACGACACTTTTTGCAAAATCAATATTCCTTTTGTAAAGGCTATGCCAAACATCAAGCAAATAGGTTTAAATAAATCAAATAAAACATGAGACTTAATCAAAGCATACTTTAAGGATTTCACACTTTGTTGTCGTGGAATTCTTAAGATGATTTACATGACTTTACAGAAAGTTGAGAAGAACGTTTAAGAAGGTGAAATGAAAGAAAATAAAATGAAAGAAAAAGAAAATATAATCATGAAAAAAATGGAACCAAATGTTTATTTATTTCGCCTCCAAGAAGAATATATAATGGGACATTTGTAATTGCTTTGTTTTCATTAAAGAACATTTATCTTAGACAAAGCTTGAAGAATTTTAATGTATTTTGTAAATAAATATTTAAATATGTAAAAGCTTTTTTTTGTGTCAATTTAATAAATTTGTTTTTCCTTGGGGTATATGTAGGATGGAAATTTTTATGCAAACTTTGAGCCATCTATATATTCTATTAGTCATACAAATTAAAAAAAAAAAAAAGATTTATGAATGAGATACATAGAACATAACATAAGAAAGATAATAATAAATACATAATTATACATAAAACATACAAAAGATAAGCATAAAAAGATCTCTTTTTCCTCCATACACTATGCAACATTATTCACATCCCTAAAATTATGCAATAATATTACTTAGTAATAAAAAATAGTGATGAGTTAATTTGCGGAAAAACGTGTTGTATACAAATGGTACAACAATTTTATACAGTTACCACAATGTTGCCGAAACCCCATGCAAAGACCACACGTGCAAAAATATGCAACACTGATACATAATCCCAACAAGTGGTTTGTGAACAAAAGAAAATTAAAAAAAAAATCCAAATTTTTCGATTGTTGTCAAAATTTTATTTCTATAGAAAAATTTTGTCAAAATTTTATTTCTATAGAAAAATTGTATCAAAATTTTATTTCTATAGAAAAATTTTATGAAGATTTCATTTCAAGGGAAACATTTGTCAATATTTTAATTTTATAGAAAATTTTGTCAAAATGTTATCTCTATAGAAAACTTTGTCAAATTTTCTTTTATTTTATTTTATTTCTAAAAAAAATTTGTCAAAATTTTAGTTTAAAAAAAAATTGTTAAAATTTTATTTCTAAAGAAAAATTTTGTCAAAATTTTATTTCTATAGAAAATTGTTTCAAAATTTTATTCCTATAGAAAATTTTTTCAACATTTTGATTCTATAGAAAATTTTGTTAAAATTTTATTTCTAGGGAAATTTTGTTAAAATTTTATTTCTATATAAAATTTTGTCAAAAATTTATTTCTATAGAAAATTTTGTCAAAATTTTATTTCTATAGAAAATTTTGCCAAAATTTTATTTCTATTGAAAATTTTGTCAAAATTTTATTTTTATAGAAAATTTTGTTAAAAATTTATTAATATAGAATATTTTGTCAAAATTTTATTTCTATAGAAAATTTTGTCAAAATTTTATTTCTATAGAAAATTTTGTCAAAATTGTATTTCTATAGAAAATTTTGTCAAAATTTTATTTCTATAGAAAATTTTGTCAAAATTTTATTTCTATAGAAAATTTTGTCAAAATTTTCTTCAAAGTTTATTTCTATAGAAAATTTTGTCAAAATTTTATTTATATAGAAAATTTTGTCAAAATTTTATTTCTGTAAAAATTTTTTTCAAAATTTTATTTCTATAGAAAATGTTGTCAAAATTTTGTCAACATTTTATTTCTATATAAAATTTTGTCAAAATTTTATTTCAATAGAAAATTTTGTCAAAATTTTATTTCAATAGAAAATTTTGTCAAAATTTTATTTCTATAAAAAATTTTATTTCTATAGAAAATTTTGTCAAAGTTTTATCAAAATTTTATTTCTATAGAAAGTTTTTATCAAAATTTTATTACTATAGAAAATTTTATCAAAATTTTATTACTATAGAAAATTTTGTCAAAATTGTAATACTATAGAAAATTTTATCAAAATTTTATTTCGATAGAAAATTTTGTCAACATTTTATTACTATAGAAAATTTTGTCGAAATTTTATTACTATAGAAAATTTTATCAAAATTTTATTTCTATAGAAAATTTTGTCACAATTTTATTTCTATAGAAAATTTTGTCAAAATTTTATTCCTAGGGAAATTTTGTTAAAATGTTATTTCTATAGAAAATTTTGTCAAAATTTTATTTCTATAGAAAATATTGTCAATACTTTATTTCTATAGAAAATTTTATCAAGATTTCATTTCAAGAGAAATGTTTGTCATCATTTTATTTCTATAGAAAATTTTGTCAACATTTTATTTCTATAGAAAGTTTTGTCAACTTTTTATTTCTAGAGAAAATTTTGCCAAAATGTTATTTCTTCAGAAAATTTTGTCAAAATTTTATTTCTGTAAGAAATTTTGTCAAAATTTTATTTCGATAAAAAATGTTGTCAAAATTTTTTCAAAATTATATTTCTATAGAAAAAATTTATCAAAATTTTATTTTATAGAAAATCTTGTCAAAATTTTATTTCTATAGAAATTTTGTAAAAATTTTATTTTAATAGAAAATTTTTTCAAAATGTTATTTCTATAGAAAATATTGTCAAAATTTTATTTGTATAGAAAATTTTGTCAAAATTTTATATCTATAGAAAATTTTGTCAAGATTTTATTTCTATAGAAAATTTTGTCAAAATTTTATTTCTATAGAAAAATTTTATGAAGATTTCATTTCAAGAGAAATTTTTGACAGCATTTTATTTCTATAGAAAATGTTGTCAAAATTTTATTTCTATAGAAAATTTTGTCAAAATTTTATTTCCAAAAAAAACTTTGTCAAAATTGTATTTTATTTCTAAAAAAATTTTATCAAAATTTTATTTCGATAAAAAATTTTGTGAAGATTTTTTCAAAATTTTATTTCTATAGAAAATTTTGTCAAAATTTTATTACTATGGAAAATTTTGACAAAATTTTATTACTATATCAAATTTTATCAAATTTTTATTACTATAGAAAGTTTTGTCAAAATTGTATTTCTATAGAAAATTTTGTCAAAATTTTATTACTATAGAAAATTTTGTCAAAATTTTATTTCTATAGAAAATTTTGTCAAAATTTTATTTTTATAGAAAATTTTGTTAAAATTTGATTAATATAGAACATTTCGTCAAAATTTTATTTCTAAAGAACATTTTTTCAAAAATTTAATTCTATAGAAAATTTTGTCAGAATTTTATTTGTATGGTATTCGTAAGCCTAAAGATATGCAACATTTTTTAACTTATTTAAAATATTAAAGTATACCCCACATTACATTAAAATGTGAAGAAAACTTCACATATAATGTTTATCCTTCAAAAATGTCATCTGATCACAAACCTTGAAATAGGGTTTAACTCTGACTTCCCTGCCATTTATCTTCCATAATGAATGTATACAGAACGACGTACTCGTTCCTCAACACTATGAATTTTTAAATTGCGTTTCTTTGTCACAAATAATTTATATTAATAAAACACGCAATGTTAAGGTTAAACCACATATAAATTCTTAATAAAAGAAAACAGAATATTGCAAAAAGAAAAGAAATATAAGCAAATATTATATATCATCAGCAATTTATGTGGGTAATAAAGTAAACGAGTGTAATGAAAAAAAAGAGAAATTGGTATAAAATTATCATAACCAATTAATAAATACTAATGGAAGAAATAAATCTAGATTAACAATTAAGGTAGAAAATGTGCATGATGATGATTTTTCCATAATAACATTTTCCAAATTGCTTTTGATAGAAGTAAGAATCTGCTTCGAACCCTGAAGAGGAGAACTCGTTGATGAAAACCTTCCAAATACTATGTCACTGAACTTTATATGAGACAGATGTTCAACAACACCAAACACATTTTTTCTGTATCTAAAAACTTTTGCCGCGTGAATATTTATATTTAATTTATATGTAGAAGATTTGCAATATCATATAACAGCAACAGCCTATGAAAATTTATTCAAACGTTGTTAAGAAATTAAGGAATATGATATCACACAAATTACATAGTTACATTACATAGTTTGTTTTTGTTATAAAAAAGTGCTTCTCTTTATAGTATAGCCCTTGTTGTTTACTAATGAAGAATACCAGCATAGACAATCTAGCAATCTCTATGATTCACATTCATTTGGGAAATGTGAACTCATGCTTTTACCTACACACAAAAAAATTTCACGAACATTTTTCCAATTAAAATTTTAATTGAGTTTTAAACAAGTATATACGGCCGTAAGTTCGGCCAGGCCGAAGCTTATGTACCCTCCATCATGGATTGCGTAGAAACTTCTTCTAAACACTGCCATCCACAATGGAATTACTTAAGTTGCGGTAACGCTTGCCGATGGCAAGGTATCTTAAAACCACATAACACCATCTTCTAAATTGTATGTAAGTCCATACGTGGTATATATTAAATCAAAAAAGATCGATCCAATACGTATATAATTCAGTTTGACAAAGTAGACATAAAATTTTGACAAAATTTTCTACAGAAATAAAATTTTAACAAAATTTTCTATAGAAATAAAATTTTCACAAAATTTTCTATAGAAAAAAAAATTTTGACAAAATATTCTATAGAAAGAAAATTTTGACAAAAATTTCTACAGAAATAAAATTTTAACAAAATTTTCTATAGAAATAAACTTTTGACAAAATTTTCTATAGAAATAAAATCTTGGTAGATTATTTGTGGCTCGAGTGGCAACCATGATTATGAACCGAATAAAATTTGAACAAAATTTTCTATAGAAATAAAATTTTGACAAAATTTTCAATAGAAATAAAATTTTGAAAATGATGAAAATTTTATTATGAACCGAATAAAATTTTAACAAGATTTTCTCTAGAAATAAAATGTTGACAACATTTTCTATAGAAATAAAATTTTGACAAAGTTTTCTATAGAAATAAAATTTTGGTAGATTATTTTTGGCTCTAGTGGCAACCATGATTATGAACCGATATGGTACAATTTTTGTATGATTGGACCAATTTTGGTATGGTTGTTAGCGACCATATACTAACACCACGTTCCTAATTTGAACCGGATCGGATGAATTTTGCTCCTCCAAGAGGCTCCGGAGGTCAAATCTGGAGAACGTTTTATATGGGGGCTATATATAATTATGGACCGATATGGACCAATTCTGGCACGGTTGTTAAAGATCATATACTAACACCATGTTCCAAATTACAACCGGCTTGGATGGATTTGCTTCTCTTGGAGACTTCGCAAGCCAAATCTGGGGATCGGTTTATATGGGGGCTATATATAATTATGAACCGATGTGGACCAATTTTTGCATGGTTGTTAGAGACCATATACCAACATCATGTACCAAATTTCAGCCGGATAGGATGAAATATGCTTCTCTTTGAGGCTCCGCAAGCCAAATCTGGGGATCGGTTTATATGGGGGTTATATATAATTATGGACCGATGTGGACCAATTTTTGCATGATTGTTAGAGACCATATACCAACACCATGTACCAAATTTCAGCCGGATCGGATGAAATATGCTTCTCTTAGAGGCTCCACAAGCCAAATCTGGGGATCGGTTTATATGGGGGCTATATATAATTATGGACCGATGTGGACCAATTTTTGCATGGTTGTTAGAGACCATATAGCAACACTATGTACCAAATTTCAGCTGGATCGGATGAAATTTGCTTCTCATTTAGGCTCCGCAAGCCAAATCTGGGGATCGGTTTATATGGGGGCTATATATAATTATGGACCGATGTGGACCAAGTTTTGCATGGTTGTTAGAGACCATAAACCAACACCATGTACCAAATTTCAGCCGGATCGGATGAAATTTGCTTCTGTTTTAGGCTCCGCAAGCCAAATCTGGGGATCGGTTTATATGGGGGCTATATATAATTATGGATCGATGTGGACCAATTTTTGCATGGTTGTTAGAGACCATATACTAACACCATGTACCAAATTTCAGCCGGATCGGATGAAATATACTTCTGTTAGGGGCTCTACAAGCCAAATCTGAGGGTCCCTTTATATGGGGGCTATACGTAAAAGTGGACCGATATGGCCCATTTTCAATACCATCCGACCTACATCGATAACAACTACTTGTGCCAAGTTTCAAGTCGATAGCTTGTTTCGTTCGGAAGTTAGCGTGATTTCAACAGACGGACGGACGGACGGACGGACATGCTTAGATCGACTCAGAATTTCACCAGGACCCAGAATATATATACTTTATGGAGTCTTAGAGCAATATTTCGATGTGTTACAAACGGAATGACAAAGTTAATATACCCCCATCCTATGATGGAGGGTATAAAAATATTCAATTAAAAATTTAATTGATTCAACAAATTTTTTAATTGAAACAAAAATCAATCACAAAAATAATAGTATTAATTAATTTTTTAATTGGATCAATTAACTTTTTAATTGACCTTCAATTAATTTTTTAATTGATACTATCATTTCTGTGATTGAAGACATTTCAATTAAAAATTAATTGGATCAATTAATTTCGTGATTGAATCAGAAAATTTTTTTTGTGTGTATGGATACGTAATTAAAGATGTCGGTCTTTTTTTGTGATATTTAATGAATTTCGTGGTTCTTTTATTAAAAGCCCAAAAGTATGCTTCAGATAACAGATAACAAGAACTCTTAAAAGTATGCAGTAACAAATGTTTTCCATATTTACTGAATTATTTTCAAGATGCCCTAAAGTAGGCAACAAATAATTAAAAGAAGTCAAGTCAGATTTACCATTCTCCCTTATTAGAAGGAATGGTGCCTCTTATTCCGAGCGCTGCTTCTATTGTGGAACATAGGAAAAATATAACTAAAGGACTAAAAAAATTTTTTTTAATTTCTATTAAAGTTTAAAAAATAATCAACCAAAAATCGAACAAAGAACTTAATTGGAATAATTAATTTTTTAATTGGTGTTGGTGATTGATGAAAAATGTTTACTAAGATTTTTTTTAATATCAAAAATATAAATCAAAGTTGATATGCACGCCAACAATCAACACAAAGAATATAATTGAAGTAATTATTTTCCTTTCCGCAATTAAAGCTCATCTAGTACTTAGAAAAAAATCACTAATAATTTTTCTATAAGAATTTTTTAATAAAATTGAAAATATATTCAAACGAAAATTCACACAAAGAAATTAATTGTGGTGGTTCCAATTAAAAATTTTTGGAATTAATTTATTTTAAAACAAAAAATTTTAGAGTTGAAGTTTCTCCTAATTTTTTTTAAGAATGATATTCAAAATACTAAAATAGCATTATAATCCAAAGCGAAATCAATTCAGCGGATGCTTAAAAATATGACTTCCACCCTATGACAAGCCCTTGTAATTATACCCTAAACCACATAGTGGTCAGGGTATAATAACTTTGATTTGCCAAAAAAATGTGCCTCAGAATCACCTCCCGACTCGATCTAGAAGGACACTCTGTCCATGTATTTGTGGTTCGATGGATTTCGGTCGCAGTTAATAACCGATTTTGATGAAATTTGGTGCAGAGTGTTTGTTTGGCCCAAGGATGAACGCCATTGCATTTGGAAAAAAATCGGATCAAATTTAGATATAGCTCCCATATATATGTATCATCCGATTTCGATAAATGGGTTCAGATTTCGCTCATTTACTAACCGATCAGAGTCAAATTTGCCACAAATTAATCTAATTTACCACCCTTTAAGCGTGCAAAAAATTATCGAAATCGGTCCAATTTAATTAATTAATTAATTGCTGACAAACTACTGCCTATTGTTAGGCTCTCAAAAATAAGATTTAAGAAATTTCTTAAATTTTTTTCAAATTTTTTTTATCACAACTTTCTTATGCATATACATTTTTGTTATGTATTGAAATCTATGCCTTGTCAATGTCTACTCTAAAATCCCTGATGTTCCCATCTTTCGAGTCAAGCGTCATCCCCATACATTAATCCTTGACATTTTATACATTTTGAGACATATTTCCACTCTTAATTTAATATGCACCCACCACGTCAATTTAATAACCACCATTACGCAACCACTCTGTTCTCCGCTAACCAAGTGAAAATTCCAAACAAAAAACGGTTTGTATGAATTAAGGTATTGCCTATTTCTAGGCTGTACAAAAATGTGGTTGCGCAAGAAATAAAATAAATATAACAAATAAAATATTGTTATGCAGCCATACCTTCTACCTATGGTAAATGTTTCAAAACTAAGATTTTAAAAAATCGTAGAATTTTTCATAACTCTCTTATGCATCCAAAATTTTGAAATAAATTGAAATGAATTTAACAAATTTCTGAAAAACTGCTGCATATTTTTACGCTCAGTACTAGGCTATAAAAAATTGGTTGCATATTGTTAGGCAGCCATTAATTGTAAATCTCTCAAAAATAAGATTTAAGAAATCTCTTAATTTTTTTCTAGTTTTCTATCACGTATGCATTTTGTGAAATAAATTAATATCACCGCCTTGTCAATGTCAATAAATTACAAAAAATCCCCATCTTTCGAGTCAAGCGTCATTCTTATACATTCATCCTTGTCATTTTATAAAATTTGAGACATATTTCCGCTCCTAATTTAATATGCACTCACAATGTCAATTTAATAACGGACATTGCGCAACCACTGTTCTACGCTAACCAAGTGAAAATTAAAAAAAAACGCTTTATACGGATTAAACTATTGCCTATTTCTAGGCTGCCTATTTCATGTTGTTGAGCAGGAACCAAACTAAATAAATAAAAAAAAAATAAATATTGTTAGGCAGTCATAACTACTACCTATGGTAAATGTTTCAAAACTAAGATTTAAAAAATTTCTTATAATTTGTTCATAATTTGCTTACGCATCCCAACTTTTGAAATAAATTAAAATCAATTAATTTAAAATTTTTCTGACAAACTACTGCCTATTTTTAGGCTCAAAATATAAAAGATAAATTTTGCATATTGTTAGGCAGCCATAAATGTTACCAATTATAAATCTCTCAAAAATAAGAATTAAACAATTTAATTTTTTGTTTAAATTTTTTTTCATCACAACTTTCTTATACATCCAAATTTTTAAAATAAAATGATATCAACGACTTGTCAATGTCTATATTAAGTCACTCTAAAATCCCTGATATTCCCATACTCATCTTTGGAGTTAAGCGTCCTTCTTATAGTATATTCAGCCTTGTCATTTTATAAAATTTGAAACATGTTTCCGCCCTTAATTTAATATGCACTCACAATGTCAATTTAAAAACCGCCATCGCACCATCACTCTATTCTCCGCTAACCAAGTGAAAATGCCAAACAAAAAACGCGTTTTTTATGTACAATCATTGCACAGCAACGGGCAACAACAATATTACAAATGAAACCACAATGCCATCACATGTACACAACGCCACCGCAGAAGTCGCAGTAAGCCATCCAAGACCATACTTTAAACAATTCGTGGGATAGATGTTCACAGACAACATGGAATACATTGTAACAACTCCATATGATACACACATCATATACGGCAAAGCTATTTACCAAAAAAACAAAAACAACCCAACGATATGTATGTATAGCCTCCCCAAAACGAAAGCATATACACAAAGGCGTCAGACAGTCGCGTCTGAATATTTGTCTAAAGTTAAGGATTCGAATTATGGCTTGGTACGGTATTTCATGTACAAGGAGAAATATTTGCCCAAAGAGAAAATGTTTCGCTAGACAACTTTTTTTTGGAGACTTTAGCTGTATAAAGAAATATTCTCTTCGCTCTTTCAAGAAATATTACATTGAGAAAGGTATATTTCTCCAAATGTTGTACTCCTAAAAGTATACTTCATAATTCTCTTTTTCTTGTTAGACATTTCTCTTTTGAACATTAGAAAAGTTCGTTAGATTTTGTTGCTGTTATTACTAAGAAATATTAAGATATTATTTAGTTAAAATTTTTTGTTAAAGCATACATTTAGGCAATTAGACTTAATCGTTCCAAAGTGACGAAATTATGTTGTCATGTTAGCTACAACTTTGACACTTTTTTGACGCGGTTTTTTATGACACAATTTTTACTTTTGTTTGTGACAGCACCCATCGTCGTCACTTTAGTATTGCAAATTTGCAAAATTTGTGCCACTACCCAGCAAAAAATTTGGAAGTTCTTCCAAAGGCACAACTTTAAAAGCACTTCCAGAAGATGCACTCCCAATGATGTTCTTTATTTTAACTACCCAGGAAGTTCTTTCAATTCAATTTTTTAGAACTTGGTTTTTTATACTTTTAATGGATAATTTTAACTTTTTTGTTTCAAACACGTTAAAAACGGAGTATGAATTCATAAAATGGTACAAATCATTTAAATTTTGTCAAAAAAAATGCAAAATCCAATCTGAAAAAAATTGAGAATTTTTGAAAATATTATAAAGTCAAACGTTTCCGACAAGCGTTAGAATCCATTAAAAATTATAAAAAATTATAAGAATTATTTATTTGACAAAATATCACAGAATTCTTTAATTTACAACCAAAACATTGAATTCGGATCACACCTAAAGAAGTGATGCAGATTCAGTGCAACGACTGTTCAAATGGAGGACTTCCGTCCTATGACAAGCCCATGTTAAATTCATCGCTTCTGCGTCAATTTTGCACCCCCTCCGGATCCAAAAAGAACATTTTCATTACTTTTTTGGCGACGCTTTTTTGCTGGGTAACAATGTCATAATTTTTAAATTTTTTACCATCTTTTTGACACTTTATGCCGTTTTTAAATAATTCTTTTTATGCTGTAATATATTCTGTAAATTTTGATTCCCATTCAGTAATCTTAGGATATGACCGCCAACTTAACAAATAAACGAGTTTACGCTACCAACATTATATTTGTGACTGCTTTACCCTTTTGCAAGCGGACACATATACCGCCTAAAACTATACAACGAAATTCTACTTTAGTAGGTAAATTGTGTTACACGCAAGATTGCAACAGTTTGTAGAATTCTGCAATAAATGGTAGATTTGTTACCTTTGGTAGATTGGCAGAATTCTGGATGTTTTGATAGAAATTTTCAATAGAAATGAAATTTTGACAAAAATTTCTATAGAAATAAAATTTTTACAAAATTTTCTATAGAAATAAAATTTAGACAATATTTTTTATAGAAATAAAATTTTGACAAAATTTTCTAATAGAAATAAAATTTTGACAAAATTTTCTATAGATATAACATTTTGACAAAATTTTCTATAGAAATAAAATTTTAACAACATTTTCTATAGAAATAAAACTTTGACAAAATTTTCTATAGAAATAAAATTTTGACAAAAATTTCTATAGAAATAAAATTTTGACAAAATTTTCTATAGAAATAAAATTTTGACAAAATTTTCTATAGAAATAAAATTTTAACAAAATTTTCTATAGAAATAAAATTTTGACAAAAATTTCTACAGAAATAAAATGTTGACATAATTTTCTATAGAAATAAAATTTAGACAAAATTTTCTATAGAAATAAAATTTTGTCAAAATTTTCTATAGAAATAAAATTTTGACAAAATTTTTTATAGAAATAAAATTTTGACGACTGTTCAAATGGAGGACTTCCGTCCTATGACAAGCCCATGTTAAATTCATCGCTTCTGCGTCAATTTTGCACCCCCTCCGGTTCCAAAAAGAACATTTTCATTACTTTTTTGGCGACGCTTTTTTGCTGGGTAACAATGTCATAATTTTTAAATTTTTTACCATCTTTTTGACACTTTATGCCGTTTTTAAATAATTCTTTTTATGCTGTAATATATTCTGTAAATTTTGATTCCCATTCAGTAATCTTAGGATATGACCGCCAACTTAACAAATAAACGAGTGTACGCTACCAACATTATATTTGTGACTGCTTTACCTTTTTGCAAGCGGACACATATACCGCCTAAAACCATACAACGAAATTCTACTTTAGTAGGTAAATTGTGTTACACCCAAGATTACAACAGTTTTTATAATTCTGCAATAAATGGTAGATTTGTTACCTTTGTTACATTGGCAGAATTCTGGATGTTTTGATAGAAATTTTCAATAGAAATGAGATTTTGGCAAAAATTTCTATAGAAATAAAATTTTGACAAAATTTTCTATAGAAATAAAATTTGGACAAAATTTTTTATAGAAATAAAATGTTGACAAAATTTTTCTATGGAAATGAGATTTTGGCAAAAATTTTCTATAGAAATAAAATTTTGACAAAATTTTCTATAGAAATATAATTTCGACAAAATTTTCTATAGAAATAAAATTTTGACAAAAATTTCTATAGAAATAAAATTTTGACAAAATTTTCTATAGAAATAAAATTTTGACAAAATTTTCTATAGAAATAAAATTTTAACAAAATTTTCTATAGAAATAAAATTTTGACAAAAATTTCTATAGAAATAAAATGTTGACATAATTTTCTATAGAAATAAAATTTAGACAAAATTTTCTATAGAAATAAAATTTTGACAAAATTTTCTATAGAAATAAAATTTTGACAAAATTTTTTATAGAAATAAAATTTTGACAAAATTTTCTTTAGAAATAAAATTTTGACAAAATTTTCTTTAGAAATAAAATTTTGACAAAATTATCTTTAGAAATAAAATTTTGACAAAATTTTCTTAAGAAATAATATTACGACAAAATTTTCTATAGAAATAAAATTTTGACAAAATTTTCTATAGAAATAAAATTTTGACAAAATTTTCTATAGAAATAAAATTTTGACAAAATTTTCTATAGAAATAAAATTTTGACAAAATTTTCTATAGAAATAAAATTTTGACAAAATTTTCTATAGAAATAAAATTTTGACAAAAATTTCTATAGAAATAAAATTTTGACAAAATTTTCTATAGAAATAAAATTTTGACAAAATTTTCTATAGAAATACAATTTTGACAAAATTTTCTATAGAATTAAAATCTTGACAACAGTTTCAATAGAAATAAAATTTTGACAAAATTTTCTATAGAAATAAAATTTTGACAAAATTTTCTATAGAAAAAAAATTTTTGACCAAATTTTCTATTAAAATAAAATTTTGACAAAATTTTCTATAGAAATAAAATTTTGAAAAAATTTTCTATAAAAATAACATTTTGATAAAATTTTCAATAGAAATAAAATGTTGACATAATTTTCTATAGAAATAAAATTTAGACAAAATTTTCTATAGAAATAAAATTTTGACAAAATTTTCTATAGAAATAAAATTTTGACAAAATTTTCTATAAAGAAAAAATTTTGATAACATTTTCTATAGAAATAAAATTTTGACAAAATTTTCTATAGAAATAAAATTTTGACATAATTTTCTAAAGAAATAAAATTTTGACAAAATTTTCTATAGAAATAAAATTTTGACAAAATTTTCTATAGAAATAAAATTTTGACAAAATTTTTTATAGAAATAAAATTTTGACGACTGTTCAAATGGAGGACTTCCGTCCTATGACAAGCCCATGTTAAATTCATCGCTTCTGCGTCAATTTTGCACCCCCTCCGGTTCCAAAAAGAACATTTTCATTACTTTTTTGGCGACGCTTTTTTGCTGGGTAACAATGTCATAATTTTTAAATTTTTTACCATCTTTTTGACACTTTATGCCGTTTTTAAATAATTCTTTTTATGCTGTAATATATTCTGTAAATTTTGATTCCCATTCAGTAATCTTAGGATATGACCGCCAACTTAACAAATAAACGAGTGTACGCTACCAACATTATATTTGTGACTGCTTTACCTTTTTGCAAGCGGACACATATACCGCCTAAAACCATACAACGAAATTCTACTTTAGTAGGTAAATTGTGTTACACCCAAGATTACAACAGTTTTTATAATTCTGCAATAAATGGTAGATTTGTTACCTTTGTTACATTGGCAGAATTCTGGATGTTTTGATAGAAATTTTCAATAGAAATGAGATTTTGGCAAAAATTTCTATAGAAATAAAATTTTGACAAAATTTTCTATAGAAATAAAATTTGGACAAAATTTTTTATAGAAATAAAATGTTGACAAAATTTTTCTATGGAAATGAGATTTTGGCAAAAATTTTCTATAGAAATAAAATTTTGACAAAATTTTCTATAGAAATATAATTTCGACAAAATTTTCTATAGAAATAAAATTTTGACAAAAATTTCTATAGAAATAAAATTTTGACAAAATTTTCTATAGAAATAAAATTTTGACAAAATTTTCTATAGAAATAAAATTTTAACAAAATTTTCTATAGAAATAAAATTTTGACAAAAATTTCTATAGAAATAAAATGTTGACATAATTTTCTATAGAAATAAAATTTAGACAAAATTTTCTATAGAAATAAAATTTTGACAAAATTTTCTATAGAAATAAAATTTTGACAAAATTTTTTATAGAAATAAAATTTTGACAAAATTTTCTTTAGAAATAAAATTTTGACAAAATTTTCTTTAGAAATAAAATTTTGACAAAATTATCTTTAGAAATAAAATTTTGACAAAATTTTCTTAAGAAATAATATTACGACAAAATTTTCTATAGAAATAAAATTTTGACAAAATTTTCTATAGAAATAAAATTTTGACAAAATTTTCTATAGAAATAAAATTTTGACAAAATTTTCTATAGAAATAAAATTTTGACAAAATTTTCTATAGAAATAAAATTTTGACAAAATTTTCTATAGAAATAAAATTTTGACAAAAATTTCTATAGAAATAAAATTTTGACAAAATTTTCTATAGAAATAAAATTTTGACAAAATTTTCTATAGAAATACAATTTTGACAAAATTTTCTATAGAATTAAAATCTTGACAACAGTTTCAATAGAAATAAAATTTTGACAAAATTTTCTATAGAAATAAAATTTTGACAAAATTTTCTATAGAAAAAAAATTTTTGACCAAATTTTCTATTAAAATAAAATTTTGACAAAATTTTCTATAGAAATAAAATTTTGAAAAAATTTTCTATAAAAATAACATTTTGATAAAATTTTCAATAGAAATAAAATGTTGACATAATTTTCTATAGAAATAAAATTTAGACAAAATTTTCTATAGAAATAAAATTTTGACAAAATTTTCTATAGAAATAAAATTTTGACAAAATTTTCTATAAAGAAAAAATTTTGATAACATTTTCTATAGAAATAAAATTTTGACAAAATTTTCTATAGAAATAAAATTTTGACATAATTTTCTAAAGAAATAAAATTTTGACAAAATTTTCTATAGAAATAAAATTTTGACAAAATTTTCTATAGAAATAAAATTTTGACAAAATTTTCTATAGAAATAAAATTTTGACAAAATTTTCTATAGAAATAAAATTTTGACAAAATATTCTATAGAAATAAAATTTTAACAACATTTTCTATAGAAATAAAATTTTGACAAAATTTTCTATAGAAATAAAATTTTTACAAAATTTTCTATAGAAATAAAATTTTAACAAAATTTTCTATAGAAATAAAATTTTAACAAAATTTTCTATAGAAATACAATTTTGACAAAATTTTGTATAGAAATAAAATTTTAACAAAATTTTCTATAGAAATAAAATTTTGACAAAATTTTCTATAGAAATAAAATTTTGACAAAATTTTCTATAGAAATTAAATTTTGACAAAATTTTCTATAGAAATAAAATTTTTACAAAGTTTTCTATAGAAATTAAATTTTAACAAAAGTTTCTATAGAAAAAATGTTCGACACTTTTTGTGATAATTTTTAGAAATTCTGAATGTTAACCCTGATTCCAGATATGATCAGTGTTATATATAATAGTGCTGCCGTGTACTGTAATAAAATCAGGAACATCATTCCGAACTAAGATGCAAGTTAGAGGGACCCTCGAACCAAAATTTACTTGGATCTAAAGATTTCGAGCTTTTCCAAAAAATTTTGGTGTTGATTCTGAGCCAAAGGTGGAGGCTCTTTTAAACTAGAGACTTTTTAGGTCAGTCATCTTTAAATCTAAAAAAATCGAAAGTTTAAATATCCCAATTAATTTAAAGATGAATTTTTAAGCCATGAATGTTTTCATTTCAGGAAAATTTTCCATACTTCAAAGACATACGACTTCAACAGAAGGATGCAAATTTCCTATCCTAAATTTAATGAATTCTTTTTCCGTAAATTGTCAGTCCTAAAAATTAGGCTGTATACATCAATAATTTCTTCAGTGCACGGAATCGAATCATTCAAAAATGAAATTTTATCATGTTGTATCACATCATCTTACCTAACGTAAGCTACACAATTGTATCTGATATCCTCCTCGTTATATCTAAAACATTTTCCTTGTTTACTTCAAACATTTGTTCAGCCATTTCTCTTTCTCTACAAATATAACAAGATGTGTGAGAATATTTTGTTTTGATTTGTGGCCAAAAGGACATTGACCCTGATAATTGTTTACAAAACAAGGTTGCTTGACGTTGATGGTTGTTGTTTATATAATAGCCATGACTCGTTGACAAAGCGATTGAATTTTGTTAGCCATATAAAAGGCATGCCGTGTTGCATGACTTGTATATGGTTGATGGCTAATAACGGGGTAGCAAGAAGTTACATTTGGCAACAATGGCCACATGGCAATTAGCCTAAAAGTATACTTTAAAATTTTTTGTTTGTAGACATGCTTAGGATACATAAAAAAATTCAAGACTTAAGATAATTTAGTTATTAATATTAATTTATTTATTATATATTAGTTAATTTTATTTATTTAACTGCATTAGATTACCATGATATTTTTTAGGGTATGTATATGTGATGGGTAATCATTTACATTTGACAATAATTGAATTTACGGTAGGTACAAATCGTAATTAGCCTGAAAGTATGCTTTAAAATTGTATGTTTGTAGACTTGTTAGGCTGCATAAAAACTTCAAGACTAAAGATAATTTATTTATTTTAATTTATTTAACTGTATTAGATTAACATAAGAATATTTTGGGTAGGGGGAAATCATTAACATTCGACAACAATGGAATTTACGGTTTGTGTAAATGGTAATTAGTCTGAAAGCATGCTATAAAATTTTTTGTTTGTATGTTGTTTTTATACCCTTCACCACTACTGTGGTACAGGGTATAATAAGTTTGTGCATTTGTATGTAACGCCAAGAAGGAAAAGTCTGAGACCCATTGTTTAGTATACCGATCGTCTTAGAATTAAATTCTGAGTCGATTTAGCGATGTCCGTCTGTCTGTCTGTCTGTCTGTCTGCCTGTCTGTCTGTCTGTCTGTCTGTCTGTCTGTCTGTCTGTCTGTCCGTCTGTCTGTCTGTTGATGTATTTTTGTGTGCAAAGTACAGCTCGCAGTTTTAGTCCGATTGTCCTAAAATTTGGTATGGGGTCCTGTTTCGGCTCAAAGACGATCCCTATTGATTTTGGAAAAAATCGGTTCAGATTTAGACATAGCTGCCATATATATTTTTCACCGATCTGGTCATAATTGGCGTGTATATCAACCGATCTTCCTCAAATTCCGTACATCCGAATATTTTATGAGTCTCGAAAAACTTGCAAAATATCAGCCAAATCGGTTCAGATTTCGATATAGCTCCCATATATAGCTTTCGCCCGATTTACACTCATTTGCCCACAGAGGCCAATTTTTTGCTCCGATTTAGTTGAAATTTTGCATAGGGAGTAGAATTAGCGTTGTAACTATGCGTGCCAAATTTGCTTGAAATCGGTTCAGATTTGGATATATCTCCCATATAAAGCTTTCGCCCGATTTACACTCATATGACCACAGAGGCCAATTTTTAACTCCGATTTAGTTGAAATTTTGCACAGGGAGTAGAATTAGCATTGTAGCTATGCGTGTCAAATTTGGTTGAAATCGGTTCAGATTTAGATATATCTCCCATATATAGCTTTCGCCCGATTTACACTCATATGGCCACAGAGGCCAATTTTTAACTCCGATTTAGTTGAAATTTTGCACAGAGAGTAGAATTAGCATTGTTGCTATGCGTGCCAAATTTGGTTGAAATCGGTTCAGATTTAGATATAGCTCCCATATATATGTTTTTCTGATTTCGACAAAAATGGTCAAAATACCAACAATTTCCTTGTAAAATCGCCACTGTTTAGTCGCAAAGTTGTAAAAATGACTCTAATTTTCCTAAACTTCTAATACATATATATCGAGCGATAAATCATAAATAAACTTTTGCAAAGTTTCCTTAAAATTGCTTCAGATTTAAATGTTTCCCATATTTTTTTACTAACATTGTGTTCCACCCTAGTGCATTAGCCGACTTAAATTTTGAGTCTATAGATTTTGTAGAAGTCTATCAAATTCTTCCAGATCGAGTGATATTTAAATGTATGTATTTGTGACAAACCTTTATATATAGCCCCAAACACATTTGACGGATGTGATATGGTATCGAAAATTTAGATCTGCAAAGTGGTGCAGGGTATAATATAGTCGGCCCCGCCCGAATTTAGACTTTCCTTACTGGTTTTTTACATTGGTTTGGCTACATAAAAAATTCAAGACTTAAGATATTTTATTTATTAATTTTAATTTATTTATTTATTTAACTGCATTAGATTAACAGGTTGGCTGATAAGTCCCCGGTCTGACACATAAAGGGTGATACGGTCAAAATTTGGTTAAGGGAAAACACGTGTAAATCGGTGAAATCGTTTATTTAAAAAATCAAATTAAATTTCTTTTTCAAGTTCAATTAGTATAAAATTCAGGAAAAATATTCAGTTAGGCTTTCGCTTTTCCAAATCCGAATTGCCGGGCCTCACGCTTGACACCTGCCATCAGTGTTTGTACAGCCACCTTGTCCACCTTCTTCGCCGCAGAAAGCCAGTTTGCCTTGAACTGCTGCTCGTCCTTAGCAGTTTTTTTGGTCTTCTTTAGGTTCCGCTTGACAATAGCCCAGTATTTCTCAATTGGGCGGAGCTCTGGCGTGTTGGGAGGGTTCTTGTCCTTGGGAACCACCTGCTCGTTGTTGACGACGTACCACTCCATGGCCTTTTTACCGTAATGGCAAGATGCCAAATCCGGCCAAAACAGTACGGAACAACCGTGTTTCTTCAGGAAAGACAGCAGACGTTTATTCAAACACTCTTTCACGTAAATTTCTTGGTTGACAGTCCCGAAGCTATGAAAATGATGCTTTTCAAGCCACAGGTACAGATGGCTTGCCAAACCAGATATTTCTTTGCAAACTTTGACAGTTTTATGTGCTTGAAAATATCTGCTACCTTTCCCCTTCCTTTTGCCGTATAAAACTCCTGTCCCGGAAGCTGCTTGTAAACGGCTTTGACGTAGGTTTCGTCGTCCATTACAACGCAGTCAAACTTCATCAGCATCGTCGTGTACAGCCTCCGGGATCGCGCTTTGGCCGTCGTATTTTGTTTATCATCGCGATTTGGAGTCACTACCTTCTTGTAAGTCGATAGTCCGGCTCGTTTTTTGGCTCGATACACGGTTGTAGACGATACACCCAGCTTATTTGCGGCATCTCGGAGAGAGAGGTTAGGGTTTCGCTTGAAACTACCGGCAACTCTCTTTGTCGTCTCAGCGGCTTCCGGTTTTCGATTTCCCCCCGATCCAGACTTCCTGGCTGTCGACAAACGTTCCCCAAACACTTTAATTACATTTGTAACGGTTGATTTGGCAACTTTTAGCGATTTTAGCGAAAGCTGGCAATTGCGTGCCAGTAGCTCGGATTTTCGCGATGCGCGAGCAAAATTTTGATACGCTGCTCTTCTTGCTTGGACGGCATTTTGACAACTGAAGAGTGAATTCCAAAATCAAAATACGAGCAACATTCTACACACACACACCTTCAAAATGAGGGGTGTTCAGGTTTTTTAAATGCAAAATTGAAAGAAATACGTCAAGTTTATATTGACCAAATTTTGACCGTATCACCCTTTAGATGGCGTTGCCAGTATTAAATGCATATTATTTTTATATAGTACCAACCTTCAAATGATTCGTGGCAAAATTTGACGTCTGTAAGATAGAGCGTCTTTTGTGAACCAAATTTTGTTATTGTGAAAAAAATGGAAAAAAAGGAATTTTGTGTTTTGATAAAATACTGTTTTCTGAAGGGACAAAATAATGAGTTTCCGGACTCTGCCCCAGGGAAATCAACAATAATTGATTGGTATGCAAAATTCAAGCGTGGTGAAATGAGCACGGAGGACGGTGAACGCAGTGTACGCCCGAAAGAGGTGGTTACTGACGAAAACATCAAAAAAAATCCACAAAATGATTTTGAATTACCGTAAAATGAAGTTGATCGAGATAGCAGAGGCCTTAAAGATATCAAAGGAACGTGTTGGTCATATCATTCATCAATATTTGGATATGCGGAAGCTCTGTGCAAAATGGGTGCCGCGCGTGCTCACATTTGACCAAAAACAACAACGTGTTGATGATTCTGAGCGGTGTTTGCAGCTGTTAACTCGTAATACACCCGAGTTTTTCCGTCGATATGTGACAATGGATGAAACATGGCTCCATCACTACACTCCTGAGTCCAATCGACAGTCGGCTTAATGGACAGCGACCGGTGAACCGTATCCGAAGCGTGGAAAGACTCAAAAGTCCGCTGGCAAAGTAATGGCCTCTGTTTTGTGGGATGCGCATGGAATAATTTTTATCGATTATCTTGAGAAGGGAAAAACCATCAACAGTGACTATTATATGGCGTTATTGGAGCGTTTGAAGGTCAAAATCGCGGCAAAACGGCCCCATATGAGGAAGAAAAAAATGTTGTTCCACTAAGACAACGCACCATGCCACAAGCCATTGAGAACGATGGCAAAAATTCATGAATTGGGGTTCGAATTGCTTCCCCACCCACCGTATTCTCCAGATCTGGCCTCCAGCGACTTTTTTCTTGTTCTCAGACCTCAAAAGGATGCTCGCAGGGAAAATATTTGGCTGCAATGAAGACGTGATCGCCGAAACTGAGGCCTATTTTGAGGCAAAACCGAAGGAGTACTACCAAAATGGTATTAAAAAATTGGAAGGTCGTTATAATTGTTGCATCGCTCTTGGAGGGAACTATGTTGAATAATAAAAACGAATTTTGACAAAAAAAATGTGTTTTCTTTGTTAGACCGAGGACTTATCAGCCAACCTGTTATATGTACATGATTTTTATTATTATTATTTTTTTTATTTTTTTGGTAAAAATATTTCACAGTTCATTTTCACCTTAGTACAAAAATATGCAAAATGTTTGTCTAGACAGAAATAAATATTTTTTTTTATCCTAAATTACGAAAATAATTGTTCAAATTAATTTTTAATTGAAATTTCTTCAATCACATAAATTATAGTCACCAATCAACAAAGCCAATTAAACAAAACGGTACAATTTAATAATTAATTGATACAGTTTTGTTATTGACTTTGGTATTATATAAAAAAAATTGTAAAGTTTTAATTTAGTATTTTTTAATTTGGGTAAATTTTTTCTGTGTACCATTTATTTCAATTGAAAACTAAAAATCAACCAAAATACAAAGCAAGTTTTCCATGTATTTAAAAATTCTCTTTTATGGCGACAATGACAAAAGTTTCATTAATTGACTGCAAACAAGTGTGGACACAGTAATTGACATTGATAAGCTTAAACCATAAAGCATAGCATGCCTTTAGGCGACTTTTTACCAATGCTATCATCAACACCACATGCCACATAAAAATTTCAAAAGTTTGTTGAACAAATTAATTTCATTTTTATTGGCGGTTAATATTTGGAATGCTTGTTGTAGTTGTACGTATTTACAAACCACAGAATATACATAAAAATATATAAAACTTGCAGTGGAAAAAATAGTCGTGAGGCTAAAGAATTTATGTCCCTAACATGCGAATACGAAGTTTGCTTAGCATAGAGGAACAAGTATTTCTCAAATAAAAAGTCTTTTCCTTGTCCAAAAGTCGATAATCGTTTCAATGAAGTCGTTTTGTCCTTATAATTAAGACATTCGATTTAAAACTACACGGATGAAAAAGGTTGTTTTTCATATGTTTGGCTATAAACATTATATGTTTGGAACACAAATTTTTAAACACAATATTTTTGAGTGCAAGCATATAATGTTCATAAACTAGCATAACATGTTTGGGACATATATGTTAATATGTTAGAACATATTATGTTTGGGACATAAAATGTTTGTAAATATAATATGCTTGGATGCAAACATATATTAATTTAGAAATAGCCTATAAACATATATGTGTTTAGTAGCTTGGAGCGCTATTTAACAGGGAGCGATATTGAATTAAGTTGGTGGTTGTTGCTTGTTTACAAAATTAACATTTTATTTTTCCTTGGGCAATTGATCAGCTACTTCTTTGATCCTTACAAACTGTGTGGTCCGCTGTTCGAATCCCCGTCCGGCAAAAGGTAAAATTAAAATTAAAAAAATCATACAATTGAATAATTTCTTCTACAATGTTTGTATTACAGAAAAAGGTGCTAAGAACTAAAAAATGTCGTGGAAAAGATGTGGGGGAATATACAATTGGGCAGAAACAAAATTTTGAGCATTCAGGTCGAAAACCTATGTTGTTAGCACCTATATTACCTGTTTATTTTCATAATTCGTTATGATTGTAAATAAATAAATAAATAAAATTTTGAGCACAATATTGTTTGGGAGAATTTTTTTAAGCATATAATATTTTTGGGTGCAAAATGCTTCCAAACATATTATATGTTCACATAATAACATATTGTTTTTTGGAAGACAACATTATTGAATTTGGATGCAAAAATACAAAATGTTTGGAACTTAGACTACCCAAACGTATATTGTTTAGACTAATATGCTTTCAAACATATTATATATTGGAAGAGATCAAACATATAAATGTTTGGGCAATACCCAAAAATGTATATGCTTGAAGCAAAATATGTTTGGGAGTATATGT
This sequence comes from Haematobia irritans, assembly GCF_050003625.1. Lineage (NCBI taxonomy): Eukaryota > Metazoa > Arthropoda > Insecta > Diptera > Muscidae > Haematobia > Haematobia irritans. The sequence continues at coordinate 25,829,055 of NC_134398.1, forward strand.
TACAGAAGCGATTTTTTGTGAGCGTGTAGGTATCTTTACACGAAGAAAATGTTGTTTGTCTAAAGTCACCTTGGCTTTAATAATTCTGAACAATTTTTCAAAATCAATGGAATGGTCTATAATTATTTAGGCTTTTTGCATCTTTACCAAAGAACCAAAAATGGGATGTTTTTCAATACTCTATTTCAAAGACGCCTTTTATTTCAAACATAGCTTAATTTAACTTGCAGTCGAGTCGGAATTTGGAGTCGACTATTATATTTGTGAGCAATTTTTTTAACCATAATATTATCAGTGTATACATTTACTGACCAAAAGTAGGCATGAAAAATTTTCTATAGTAGATAAACTGCATTAAATGTAAAGTAATTAATATAAAAAATAAATTACAAAACCTATTTCCTTTTTGGTATTCGCTGCTAAAAACAAAGATCCACTTACTCTTACATCAGGTCAAATCATACTGTTTTCTTTATAAACTTACCTGCAAATAGAAAAAGAAAAATCGATATAAAAACTTGGGTAATGATAGATTAAAAAAACAATTGATATGTTAAAAAAAAATAATTTTTCCTATTGAAATTAAATTTTAACAAAACGTTCGATAGACATTAATTTTTAAGTAAACTTTTAGTAACGTTTTCAATTTTCACCAAAATTTTTCCAATCTTTATTGAGTTTTAAAGTCTTAATTGAGTTTTAAAAAATATTCAATTAAAAATTTAATTGATTCAACAAATTTTTTAATGGAAACAAAAATCAATAAAAAAAAATTAATAGTATCAATTCATATTTTATTTGGATCAATTAATTTTTTATTTCAGCCGGATCGGATGAAATTTGGTTCTCTTAGAGGCTCCGCAAGCCAAATCGGGGGATCGGTTTATATGGGGGCTATATGTAATTATGGACCGATATGGACTAATTTTTGCATGGTTGTTAGAGACCATATACTAACACCATGTACCAAATTTCAGCCGGATCGGATGAAATTTGCTTCTTTACAGCGATCGCAAGCCAAATTGGGGGGTCCGTTTATATGGGGGCTATACGTAAAAGGGGACCGATATGGACCAATTTTTACATAGTTGTTAGAGACCATATACTAACATCATGTACCAAATTTCAGTCGGATCGAATAAAATTTGCTTCTCTTAGAGCAATCGCAAGCCAAATTTGGGGGTCCGTTTATATGGGGGCTATATGTAAAAGTGGACCGATATGGCCCATTTGCAATACCATCCCACCCACATCAATAACAACTACTTGTGCCAAGTTTCAAGTCGATAGCTTGTTTCGTTCGGAAGTCAGTGTGATTTCAACAGACGGACGGACATGCTCAGATCGACTCAGAATTTCACCACGACCCAAAATATATATACTTTATGGGGTCTTAGAGAAATATTTCGATGTGTTACAAACGGAATGACAAAATTAATATACCCCCATCCTATGGTGGAGGGTATAATAATTGGATCTTTTAATTTCGTGATTGAATCAGAAAAAAAATTTTATGTATATAAATTATTTCTGTAATTCGTACCCCTTTGAGATATGCAATATAATTTAATGCCTATTACAATTTTTCATTCAAAGGAAATTGCCCTAAATCAAAAATCACATTTAGAAATTCTTCTAAGAAATCGTTTAATTTTGCAAAACAATACAATATAACATAATAATAATATTTCAATATAATATATTCGCATATAAAGTCCATACATTGCAACCAGACCAAGAGTTTACAATTTCAGCAGCCGCAAGTTATGCCACAACTTTTAATATCCATTAAATATGAATGTTATTGTAATTGTGCAATATTTAATAACTACACCTTAAGGTATGCTTGTAATTAGCTACATAAATTATTTTAATTTGCTTTAATTGCACTTTTATACTTTTAAAATATTGCGATATAGAATGAAATTATTGAATTCCTTTGCTTAAATATGCTTATAGTAATAAAGATAGGATGTTATTAATGTCGTGTATAAATTGCTAGAAAGTCAAAGTAATTTAATTGGAATATTCAATGGTTCTGTTTTTATATAAAATCCAAAATTTTCAAATTAATTGTTATCTTGAATTTACCAATAATTTTGTAAAAACTTTTTCGAAGTTGATACTTTAGAGGACAAATCTTTTTGCCTTTGATATGTAATATTCATTGAGATATTTGCATATTTTTAGGGGGCACGTTTATTTGAAAGCACAATAGTGAAAACGTATCGGATCAATTGTGGTATTCTTGTCCACACTGAAAAAAAAGCATACTCGATTCCAAAGATTTTGTCTTTACTTTAAAAAATTTGGTATTGATTCCGAGCCAAAGAAGCGGAAAATACAAGTAAGGATACTTTTAAGACACAATTCTCTTTTAAATTTAGGTTTTGTGTACTTGCTTCTAGGAAGCAAATTTTAATTTTTCGCTTTCTCAGCTTTTTTTCTTTCATATGCTATCAAAGTCCTTTAAAAACGAGTTAATGGCAACTTTATGTTCCAAATTAAGACTCGACTTCCAGTAGAAATTATGCTATGTTTAAAGTAAAAAACTTCTTTAAAATAAAGTTTTGAAAAACATGTCCTATATTTGAACGATTTTTTGCTTTGTAGTCAAGATGCAAAAAGACAACAAATTTAAAGACAATTTCATTAAATTTGAAGAATTTTTTTGAATTATTAAAGCCAAGTTGACCTTAGCTTATAAATTTTTTCTTTCATGTTAAGATACCCATTTTTAAGTCAAATCACTTAATTATAAGGACAATACGACTTCATTGAAAAGTTTATCGACTTTTGGACAAGGAAAATAACTTTATTTTAGAGAAATGCGTTTTCTATGCTAAGCAAAATTTGTATTCGTATTTTAAAGACATGAAATCTTTGACCTCACGACAATATTTTTTTCAGTGCACGTTTTAGAGGCGTTGCATCGCAAGTATCGCGGTAACAAACAATGGTACAAGAAACGAAAGATTTTTTGACATGTAAATGGTGCACTAGAAAATAGTGACCTAATATGAGAAAATATTTAACCTAAATTTTAGGACACGCAATTTACAGATTATTAAAGGCAAATTTCTTTGAATTAATGAAACTTTAATTAGCGTAAAGTCTCTTGTTTCAAAAAATTTTTTCATTCAATTTAGGACACGAATTTAGGACCTTTGTATCTCTCCGTTAAAGTTGTATGTCTTTGAAGTAAGGCAAAATTTCCTTAAAGTAAAGAAAACCATCGGGCAGCACTCAGTGATAAGAGAGAAGTTCACCAATGTGGTATTACAATGGACTGAATAGTCTAAGTGAGCCTGATACATCGGGCTGCCACCTAAACTAACCTACTAGATTTAAAGCTAAACGTCTTTAGATAAAACAAGTCATATCTTTGGCTCGGAATCAATACCAAAGTCTTTCACGAAAGGTCAAAATCTTTGGATTCAAATAAACTTTTATTTTTTTCGGTTTTTGAGTGCGGGTCTAACGATAACCATTTGTGCTTTTGCAGCCAAATATAAAATAATCACACTATCTGGCTTGAACTCCATATTGGAAGTTTTTGAAGGCACTACTTTGAAAACAATTCCAAAAATGTCTTTTGGAGATGTTATACCTTTTAACTACACAGGAAGTTATTTTAATTCAATTTTCTATAACTCGCTTTGCTTTAGAATGTCCCAGCAAAAAAAGAATGAAAGTTGATCTATAGGCATAACTTTAAAAGCATTTCCTCCCAAAGATGTTATTTTTTTAACTACACAGGAAGATATTTTAATACAATTTTTTATAACTCTCTTTTTTGATATAAAGGGTGATACGGTCAAAATTTGGACAAGGGAAAACGCGTGTAAATCGGATTATTTAAAAAATCAAATTAAATTTCTTTTTCAAGTTCAATTAGTATAAAATTCAGGAAAAATATTCAGTTAGGCTTTCGCTTTTCCAAATCCGAATTGCCGGGCCTCACGCTTGACACTTGCCATCAGATTTTGTACAGCCACCTTGTCCACCTTCTTCGCCGCAGAAAGCCGGTATGCTTTGAACTGCTGCTCGTCCTTAGCAGTTTTTTTGGTCTTCTTTAGGTTCCGCTTGACAATAGCCCAGTATTTCTCAATTGGGCGGAGCTCTGTCGTGTTGGGAGGGTTCTTGTCCTTGGGAACCACCTGCACGTTGTTGGCGGCGTACCACTCCATGGCCTTTTTACCGTAATGGCAAGATGCCAAATCCGGCCAAAACAGTACGGAACAACCGTGTTTCTTCAGGAAAGGCAGCAGACGTTTTTTTAAACACTCTTTCACGTAAATTTCTTGGTTGACAGTCCCGGAAGCTATGAAAATGCTGCTTTTCCAGCCACAGGTACAGATGGCTTGCCAAACCAGATATTTCTTTGCGAACTTTGACAGTTTTATGTGCTTGAAAATATAGGCTACCTTTCCCCTTCCTTTTGTCGTATAAAACTCCTGTCCCGGAAGCTGCTTGTAGTCGGCTTTGACGTAGGTTTCGTCGTCCATTACCACGCAGTCAAACTTCGTCAGCATCGTCGTGTACAGCCTCCGGGATCACGCTTTGGCCGTCGTATTTTGTTTATCATCGCGATATGGAGTCACTACCTTCTTGTAAGTCGATAGTCCGGCTCGTTTTTTGGCTCGATGCACGGTTGTAGACGATACACCCAGCTTATTTGCGGCATCTCGGAGAGAGAGGTTAGGGTTTCGCTTGAAACTAACGGCAACTCTCTTTGTCGTCTCAGAGGCTTCCAGTTTTCGAATTCCCCCGATCCAGACTTCCTGGCTGTCGACAAACGTTCCCCAAACACTTTAATTACATTTGTAACGGATGATTTGGCAACTTTTAGCGATTTTGCCAGCTTTGCGTGCGATTTTCGCGATGCGCGAGCAAAATTTTGATACGCTGCTCTTCTTGCTTGGACGGCATTTTGACAACTGAAGAGTGAATTCCAAAATCAAAATAGAAGCAACATTCTACACACACACACCTTCAAAATGAGGTGTGTTCAGGTTTTTTAAATGCTAAATTGAAAGAAATACGTCAAGTTTATATTGACCGTATCACCCTTTATGTGATGGAAAATTTTAACCTTTTTGGTTTCAAGTACTCTGAACAAAAAGCATGCTCGTTTCCAAAGATTTTGTCTTTACTTTAGAAATTTTGGTATTGATTCCGAGCCAAAGAAGCTGAGAATACAAGTAAGGATTCTTTTAAGACACAATTATCTTTTAAATTTGGGTTTTGTGTACTTGATTCTACAAAGCAAATTTTAATTTTTCTTATTTACAGCTTTTTTTTTCATATGCTATCAAAGTCCTTTAAATTCAGACTCAACTTCCAGTAGAAACGACTTTAAAATAAAGTGTTGAAAAACATGTCCTATATTTGAACGGTTTTTTGCTTTGTAGTCAAGATGCAAAAAGACAATAAATTTAAAGACAATTTCAATGATTTTAAAGAATTTTTCTGAATTATTAAAATCAAGTTGACTTAGCCCTAATATTTTTTCTTTCATGTTATGATACCCCTTTTTTAAGTGAAATCACTTAATTATAAGGACAATACCACTTCATTGAAAAGTTTATCGACTTTTGGACAAGGAAAAAACTTTATGCTAGAGAAATTCGTCTTCTATGCTAAGCAAAATTTGCATTCGTGTTTTAAAGACACGAAATCTTTGACCTCACAACAATATTTTTTTCAGTGTAAGTTTAAAATAGAATAAGAAGTAATAAAATAGTATAAATTATTTAAATTTTGTAGAAAAAAGATGATAATTCCTTTCTAGAAAATTGCGAATTTTTGAAAATATTTGAGATCAAACCATTCAGACAAGCGTTAGAATCCCAACAAAAAAAGCGTCGCCAAAAAAGTAGTTAAAATCCAGAAGTGGATCAAAATTGGCGCAGAAGCGATGATTTTAACATGGGCTTGTCATAAGACGGATGTCCACCATTTCAACAGCCGTTGCACTGAATTTGCATCACTTCTTAAGATGTAATGCGAATCCAGTGATTTGGATGTGAATAAAGAAATTTTGTGATATTTTGACGAATAAATAAATTAAAAAAAATTTTATGATTTTTAATGCATTATAACGCTTGTCCGGAAAGTTTGACATCAAATATTTTCAAAAATTCGCAATTTTTCTAGAAATGATTTAGAATTTTTTTCGGCAAAATTTAAATAATTTGCACTATTTTATTAATTTTTAATCGTTTTTAACCCATTTGAAACAATAAAACTTTAAATTTCCCATTAAAAATATGAAAAAAATTAAGTAATAAAAAATTGACTGAAATAAACTTCCTGTGCAGCAGTTAAAATAAAGAACATCTTTCAAAGAACATTTTTGGAAGTGCTTTTAATGTTGTGCCTTAAGAATAACTTCCAATTTTTTTTGCTGGGGTGCTTTAAAAAACATAAAAAATATAAAAATTATTAATTTTGCAAAATATCACAATGTTTTTTTATTCACATACAAAACACTGAATTCGGATCATACAAATTCAGTGCAACGGCTGTTGAAATGATGGACATCCGCTCTTTTACAACTCAGCAAAAAAAGTGTCGCCAAAAAAGTAATGAAAATGTTCGTTTTGGATCCGGAAGTGGTGCAAAATTGACGCAGAAGCGACTAATTTAACATGGGCTTGTCATAGGACGGAAGTCCTCCATTTCAACAGCCAATGTACTGAATTTGCATCACTTTTTTAGGTGTGATCCGAGTTCAATGTTTTGGATGTAAATTAAAAGAATTCTGTGATATTTTGTCAAATAAATAATTTTTATAATGTTTTATAATTTTTAATGGATTCTAACGCTTGTTGGAAACGTTTGACCTCAAATATTTTTAAAAATTCACAATTTTTTCAGATTGGATTTAACATTTTTTCGACAAAATTTAAATGATTTTTACCATTTTATGAATTCTTACTCTGTTTTAACCTATTTGAAACGAAAAAAAAAATTAAAATTACCCATTAAAAATATAAAAAAACCAAGTTATAAAAAATTGAATTAAAAGAACTTCCTGGCATCTTCTGGAAGTGCTTTTAAGGTTGTGCTTTTAAGGTTGTGCCTTTGGAAGAACTTCCAAATTTTTTTGCTGGAAAGCCCATGTTAAATTCATCGCTTCTGCATCAATTTTGCACCACTTCCGTATACAAAAGGTGGCGACACCTTTTTTTGGGTTGTTTGTCCCATAGCGCCAATGTCATCAGAATTTCATCAAAGGTTATACAGTGAGTGATTATTACAAGTAAACTATTTTTAGCTTCTGTATATTTTAGTTTTGCAAATTGCATTATATCATGTTATTATTCTATTGGCAAAAAAAAATTGTAATTGCTAATTTAGTATTGTTTTTTTTTTTTGTTTTTTTTTTTTTGTAAAAGTGGAAAATTTACAAACTAAACATGTAAGACAAAGTGAGAACAATAAAATGTTTTTTTGTTATTATTCTTTACCTTCAGTTCCTAACAATCCCATCAATCGCATTGAATAATTTCGACAATCGGTCGCCACAATAATATTAAAATTAGTAACAACAAAGCAGTTTACAAAGTACTAAATATTATTTAGTTTTTTTGTTGTACATGCAAGTTTTGCATTGAAATGTACATACTTAGATATACAAATTAATTATCAATTGTTTGGTAACATTTATTAAAAACTATAAAATTCTATTTATTGTCGGGAAACAGCTGACACTCAAATGTTGCCACCGTTGGTGACGCATTGAATTATTTTGGGTGACAAATTTGATGTTTTTCCAATTTCATAGAATCTTTTTTTGACTGATGGGCTGTTAAATTTCACTCGATATGAGCTTTTATACTCCGCGGTGGCGTCGACTGTAGGTGACATCTGCTAAGTCGCCAATATTTCCATATTATAGGAGAATATATCCATATTTTGGATATATCCACTAATGAAAGGTTACTTAATGTTACCCTCTAATCAGTGTTATTCACTAATTTGGATATTCATGATGAAGATGCTCAAAAAAATTTTATTCTGATTCAATCACGAAATTAATTGATCCAATTAATTTTTTATTTGAAATGTCTTCAATCACGGAAATGATCAATTAATTTTTTAATTGATTTTTTAATTGACATGTTTTCAATCACAGAAATGATTGTATCAATTAAAAATTAATTGAAAGTCAATTAAAACATTAATTGATACTATTAATTCACCAAAAATTTTCCAATTAAAGTCGTAATTGAGTTTTAAATAGTATTCAATAAAATATTTAATTGATTCAACAAATTATTTAATTGAAACAAAAATCAATTACTAAAATTAATAGTATCAATTAATTTTTTAATTGGATCAATTAATTTTTTAATTGGATCAATTAATTTTTCAATTGGATCAATTAATTTTTTAATTGGATCAATTAATTTTGGATTGGATTAATTGTGTAATACTACAGAAAAAATTCACCAAAATATTCCCAATTAAAATGTTATTTGAAGTTGAAAATTCAATTAAAAAGCAGTAAGGAAAGTCTAAAGTCGGGCGGGGCCGACTATATTATACCCTGCACCACTTTGTAGATCTAAATTGTCGACACCATATCACATCCGTCAAATGTGTTGGGGGCTATATATAAAGGTTTGTCCCAAATACATACATTTAAATATCACTCGATCTGGAAGAATTTGATAGACTTCTACAAAATCTATAGACTCAAAATTTAAGTCGGCTAATGCACTAGGGTGGAACACAATGTTAGTAAAAAAATATGGGAAACGTTTAAATCTGAAGCAATTTTAAGGAAACTTCGAAAAAGTTTATTTATGATTTATCGCTCGATATATATGTATTAGAAGTTTAGGAAAATGAGAGTCATTTTTACAACTTTTCGACTAAGCAGTGGCGATTTTACAAGGAAAATGTTGGTATTTTGACCATTTTTGTCGAAATCAGAAAAACATATATATGGGATCTATATCTAAATCTGAACCGATTTCAACCAAATTTGGCACGCATATCTACAATGCTAATTCTACTCCCTGTGCAAAATATCAACTAAATCGGCGTTAAAAATTGACCTCTGTGGTCATATGAGTGTAAATCGGGCGAAAGCTTTATATGGGAGATATATCCAAATCTGAACCGATTTCAAGCAAACTTGGCACGCATAGTTACAACGCTAATTCTACTCCCTATGCAAAATTTCAACTAAATCGGAGCAAAAAATTGGCATCTGTGGGCAAATGAGTGTAAATCGGGCGAAAGCTATATATGGGAGCTATATCTAAATCTGAACCGATATTTTGATATTTTGCAAGTTTTTCGAGACTCATAAAATATTCGGATGTACGGAATTCGAGGAAGATCGGTTGATATACACGCCAATTATGACCAGATCGGTGAAAAATATATATGGCAGCTATATCTAAATCTGAACCGATTTTTTCCAAAATCAATAGGGAACGTCTTTGAGCCGAAACAGGACCCTATACCAAATTTTAGGACAATCGGAAAAAACTGCGAGCTCTACTTTGCACACAAAAATACATCAACAGACAGACAGACAGACAGACGGACATCGCTAAATCGACTCAGAATTTAATTCTAAGCCGATCCGTATACTAAAAGGTTGGTCTATGATTACTCCTTCTTGGCGTTACATACAAATGCACAAACTTATTATACCCTGTACCACAGTAGTGGTGAAGGGTATAAATAATTAAATAAATAAATTAAACTTTTAATAGAACTAGAAACATTAAGTTAATTAAGTCAATGATTGAATTTTTTTTAAATTTCAATTAAAACATTTATTGATATAATTAACTTTTTAATCAAACTCGGAAGAGTAAGACAGTAAAAAATTATCGATATATTTTTTTAATTTTTAATTAATTTTTTTTTAACTACCAATTTTTGAATCAAATATAATAATTTTTTTTAATAAATTCCACTTAGCCCACTTTATTGTTCTATAATTTAAATTGCCCGTATGAGAAACATGTGTGAAACCTTCTTTGCCAAGGCATTCGAAAGAGGCATTTTAATATTGAGATAGTATTTTACATTGGCATGTGTCATATTGATATATATTATCATATAAATAATTAAATTGTTGTAAATTATAAAATTCTAAATATATTTGCCGATATCGTAAAATATGTTCCTTTTTTTTGTTAAGATGGGGTTGGCAATGTACCAAGGATATTGTCAATTATAGTGGTTTGTGTGAAATGTATTGAAACAAAATTAATCGAAATATTAAAACACTTGCTGTTAAGGATGACTACATAATTTAAGAAATTAATAGAAAATGTTTGTTTTGATTAAAAACGAAAACGTTATGCCTTGGCAAATCAAAAAGCATTAAAGAAAAATTATCTAAATTGAATTAGGGGTTTGAGTCTTTGAATTGATGACAAAAAAACAGAAAATATAGGATTTCTGTAATTATTCTGAAGACTACACAGAAAAAAATTGCACGAAAATTTTTCCAATTAAAGTCTTAATTGAGTTTAAAAAAATTTTTCAATTAAAAATTTAATTGTTTCAAAAAATTGTTTAATTGAAACAAAAATCAATCACAAAATTTAATAGCATCAATTAATTTTTTAATTGGGTCTCAATTAATTTTTTTATTGACTTTCAATTAATTTTTAATTGATACTATCATTTCTTTGCACACAAAAAACATTTTTCTTATTCAATTACGAAATTAATTGACCCAATTAATTTTTTAATAGAAATGTCTTCAACTACAAAAATGATAGTATTTGGGCATAAAGAATAGTTGAATAAAAAATTAATTGATTTCATTAGAAAATTTCAATTATTTTTTTAATTGATTCACTGAAAAATTTAATTGATGTTGATTGCAGAACTCAATTAATTTTTTAATTAAAAAAAGGTAACTATTTTCAATTACCTTCTGCATTGGCTTAGAGTTTTTACTTGGATTAACAATTGATTGTTTGAAGTATATAGGTTGGCTGATAAGTCCCCGGTCTGACACATAGATGGCGTCGCTAGTATTAAATGCATATTATTTTTATATAGTACCAACCTGCAAATGATTCGTGTCAAATTTATCTGTAAGTCAATTAGTTTGTGAGATAGAGCATCTTTTGTGAAGCAACTTTTGTTATTGTGAAAAAAATGGAAAAAAAGGAATTTCGTGTTTTGATAAAATACTGTTTTCTGGAGGGAAAAAATACGGTGGAAGCAAAAACTTGGCTTGATAATGAGTTTCCGGACTCTGTCCCAGGGAAATCAACAATAATTGATTGGTATGCAAAATTCAAGCGTGGTGAAATGAGCATGGAGGACGGTGAACGCAGTGGACGCCCGAAAGAGGTGGTTACCGACGAAAACATCAAAAAAATCCACAAAATGATTTTGAATGATCGTAAAATGAAGTTGATCGAGATAGCAGGGGCCTTAAAGATATCAAAGGAAAGTGTTGGTCATATCATTCATCAATATTTGGATATGCGGAAGCTCTGTGCAAAATGGGTGCCGCGCGAGCTCACATTTGACCAAAAACAACAACGTGTTGATGATTCTGAGCTGAGGTGTTTGCAGCTGTTAACTCGTAATACACCCGAGTTTTTCCGTCGATATGTGGCAATGGATGAAACATGGCTCCATCACTACACTCCTGAGTCCAATCGACAGTCGGCTGAGTGGACAGCGACCGGTGAACCGTCTCCGAAGCGTGGAAAGACTCAAAAGTCCGCTGGCAAGGTAATGGCCTCTGTTTTTGGGATGCGCATGGAATAATTTTTATCGATTATCTTGAGAAGGGAAAAACCATCAACAGTGACTATTATATGGCGTTATTGGAGCGTTTGATGGTCGAAATCACGGCAAAACGGCCCCATATGAGGAAGAAACAAGTATATACGGCCGTAAGTTCGGCCAGGCCGAATCTTATGTACCCTCCACCATGGATTAAGAGAAACTTCTACGAAAGAATGTCATCCACAAATTTCAACTCACATGGTTGTTAAATATCATATACGTAGCAAATTTCAACAGGATCGGATGAATTTTGCTTGTCCAAAAGGCACCGGAGGTCAAATCTGTGGATCGGTTTATATGGGAGCTATATATTATTATGGACTGATAGGAACCAATTCCTGCATGGTTGTTGGATACCCTATACTAACATCACGTACCAAATTTCAACCGAATGGGAAGAATTTTGCTCTTCGAAGGTGCTCCGGAGGTCAAATCTGGGGATCGGTTTCTATGGGGCCTATATATAATTATGGACCGATATCGACCACTTTTGCATGGGTGTTTGAGGCCATATATTAACATCACGTACCCAATTTCAACTGAATCAGATAAATTTTGGTCTTCCAAGAGGCTCCGCAAGCCAAATCTTGGGATCGGTTTATACGGGGGCTATATATAATTATGGACCGATATGGACCAATTTTTGCATGGTTGTTAGAGACCATATGCTAACGCCATGTACCCAATTTCAGCCGGATCGGATGAAATTTGCTTCCCTTAGAGGCTCCGCAAGCCAAATCGGGGGATCAGTTTAAATGGGAGCTATATATAATTATGGACCGATGTGAACCAATTTTCGCATGGTTGTTAGAGACCATATACTAACACCATGTACCAAATTTCAGCCGGATCGGATGAAATTTGCTTCTCTTAGAGGCTCCGCAAGCCAAATCTGGGGATCGGTTTATACGGGGGCTATATATAATTATGGACCGATATGGACCAATTTTTGCATAGTTGTTAGAGACCATATACTAACATCATGTACCAAATTTCAGCCGGATGGGATGAAATTTGGTTCTTTAAGAGGCTCCGCAAGCCAAATCGGGGGAACGGTTTATATGGGGGCTATATATAATTATGGACCGATTTGAACCAATTTTTGCATGGTTGTTAGAGACCATATGCTAACGCCATGTACCCAATTTCAGCCGGATCGGATGAAATTTGCTTCCCTTAGAGACTCCGCAAGCCAAATCGGGGGATCAGTTTAAATGGGGGCTATATAATTATGGACCGATGTGAACCAATTTTCGCATGGTTGTTAGAGACCATATACTACCACCATGTACCAAATTTTAGCCGGATCGGATGAAATTTGCTTCCCTTAGAGGCTCCGCAAGCCAAATCTGGGGATCGGTTTATACGGGGGCTATATATAATTATGGACCGATATGGACCAATTTTTGCATGGTTGTTAGAGACCATATACTAACATCATGTACCAAATTTCAGCCCGATGGGATGAAATTTGCTTCTTTAAGAGGCTCCGCAAGCCAAATCGGGGGAACGGTTTATATGGGGGCTATATATCATTATGGACCGATTTGAACCAATTTTTGCATGATTGTTAGAGACCATATAATAACACCATGTACCAAATTTCAGCCGGATCGGATGAAATTTGCTTCTCTTAGAGGCCTCGCAAGCCAAATTTGGGGGTTCGTTTATATGGGGGCTAATAGGTAAATGTGGACCGATATGGCCCATTTGCAATACCATCCGACCTACATCAATAACAACTACTTGTGCCAAGTTTCAAGTCGATAGCTTGTTTCGTCCGGAAGTTTGCGTGATTTCAACTGACGGACGGACGGACGGACGGACATGCTCAGATCGACTCAGAATTTCACCACGACCCAGAATATACAGTGAGTCACAGTGAAAATGGCCCACCAGAGTAAATGTAAATATTTTGAAATTTTATCTCATATTTGGCCAATCAGATATCCAAATGTTAGTTTTCTCTTAGGTAAATCTAATTAATAACAATATGTGGTGAGTATAAAGTTCAGGTTTCAGCTATAAATTATTGAAATCAGACATTTAAGAGAAATGTCAGAAATATCATGCCACAGTGAAAATGGCCCACCAAAAGAAATGGCAAAAATATAACGGGTTTCTTCCAGCATTTCATCACATTTGCTTTTACCTGTTACATTAAAATGTTCTTAGAATATTAAAGGTGCAAACACGCCACAAAGTGGTCGATTTCTTAAATTTTCTTAAAAAAAGATAAAACAATCGAAAAATGGGACCTCACACTTCGTTTGAGATGCGAAATTTAATAATAAATCATTTTAAAAACGGCATAATTCAAAGGCGAATTGCAGAAATGGTTCAAGTACCTCGTGGAACCATTAAAAATATAATTAAAAGGTATACTGATGAAAATCGGATCATTGATAAGCCGAGATCCAGTTCAAAAAAAAAAACTGTTTTCTGACAGAGATGAACGATGGATAGTAAATAAATGTCGATCTAACCCCAAACTAAGTGCTCCAAATATTCGAGATTTGGTGGCCAAACATCTCCAAGTGAATTGCCATGCCGAAACCATCAGAGTAGTTCTCCACAGATCAGAATTACATGGACGAATTGCAAGAAAGAAACCGTTCGTAAGTGCTAAGAATAAGAGAGACCGATTACTGTTTGCTCATGCGTATACAGCAAAGGAATTTTCGTATTGGAAAGATGTTCTATTCGTAGATGAGTCGAAATTCAACCTTTTTGGGTCAGATGGTAGAAGAAATGTGTGGAGAAAAGCAAACGAAGAACTGCACCCAAAGCATTTACGGCCAACTGTTAAACATGGCGGAGGGCATGTGATGGCATATGATGTTGGAAATCTCATTTTTATTGAAGGCAACATGGACAAGATGCAATATCTGTCTATTTTGAAAGATAATTTGAAGCACAGTGCAGAAAAGCTGGGCATTGGTAGCTGATTTCATTTTTACCAAGACAACGACCCAAAATATACAGCTCATGTTGTAAAAGAGTGGCTGCTTTATAATTTTCCGCGTGTCATAAAAACTCCAGCCCAGTCTCCGGACTTAAATATAATAGAAAATTTGTGTGGTGGAAATTCGAAAATATCATATATCCTGCAAGGAAGACTTGAAGAGAGCACTAGTGGAAGAATGGCAAAAAATAAGCCCTTCTTACACAACAAAATTGGTAGAATCCATGCCATGACGCTTAAAATCAGTCATTAAACAAAAAGGATTTTCCACTAAATATTAGATATAATTTATTGAATTAAAATATTTAGTTAAACATTTTGGGTCATTTTCACTGTGGCGTGAGTTTTCTTGTTTTCCTTAAAAACATTTCAATTTAAAAATTAATTGGATTAATTAATTTCGAGATTGAATGAGAAAAAAATTTTTGTGTTTATGCATTTTTGGATCAAAAATACTTTTGTCACTTCGATGTAAATATTATGATTTGGATTTTATTGAAAATATTCAAAAGAAAGAAAGTGGACATTTTTATAAATGAAGTCCAAATTTCGAGTTGTCCAGGATTAAATAGGAAAATCATTAAGGTCAAAACGCGAAATAATCATTTGATAATGATGAAAGGAAGTGAGGAAATAAAGCACACCGCTTTATAGAAAATCTTATTTTTTTGTTCGTTCATAATTGATGTTATGCCCTATAAGTATGCTTTCATATTTTGTACAAATACCATAGCCTGAAAATATGCACTATGCATCATATAACCTTGTTTACTAACTAATAACTTCATATTGATAATTACTCATTTCATAATAAATCTTTTTAAATTACACTCATTCCGCATTCCATCGTTCAATTGCTGGCAGACACATATTCCAAGAATAAATGGTTTAATGGTATTCAATCACGTTACAATTATGTAAAGGTATTTTTATAATGATATCCTTTGCTCGTCCTCGTCTCGACATTGATCTGGTAATTGTTGAAATTATACAATTATAACTTAATTGAGTTTACGCCCCATCATAACCCCATTGTTTATTCAATACTGCGTAGGAATAACCTTAGTACGAATGTATGACAATATTTTCCTGGAATGTCCTTTTTTTCTGCAAGTACAATGGCTGTTTATTCCTAATAAACAAACAAACTGCGTCATAACAAGCAATGATAGTAATCGTAGGTTGACATTGTCGTCTATTTGGAAGGGAGGGGGAGATAACATTTGCAAAACATATGGTTCCCACAATGACGTCATAAAACATATGTAATTTAATGGATTTGACATTTTCGATTTGCGACAGATTTGCTTTGAAATAACCACAAAAGGATTTCTTGGAAGGTAACTTTATGTGTTTGATTATATAAAGAAATTTTAACATAAGACTTGCGTATGTGACCTTTGGGATTTATTTACGTTGCATAAATTTCTTTTTACCCAATTTGAAACGATTGACTTTACGAAAAAGCCTACAATTAAAAATTATTCCGTGTTGGCGGAATTTTCCTGTAACCAACGACAAAGGACAAAGATGCGATGTCCTTAAAATACTAATGACATTTTTGTATAGTAAAGAGGACGCATTTCCTCTGATACAAGCGTAACATTAATTGACTTTAAAAACTTCTTAATTCATACCTGTTGCGCTAAAACTTATTCTCACTACGAGGCACTTACCTAAAAAGAAAACGAAAGAAAATTATTAGTTACTAGCTCATTATATGATTTTATATTAATAATTATACCATATCTACATATATATTAGAAAAATTAGAAAAATATAATAAAAATTTCCAAAAAATTTTCCAATTAAAGACTTAATTGAGTTTTAAAAAATAATTAATTAAAAATTTTATTGATTTAATTGATTAATCGAAACAAAAATCAATCACAAAAATTAATAATATCAATTAAATCGATAACTTTTTTAATTGACTTTCAATTAATTTTTTTATTGATACTCAGAAAAAATTTCATGAAAATTTTTCCAATTAAAATCTTAATTGAGTTTTAAAAAAATATTCAATTAAAAATCTAGTTTATTCAACATTTTTTTTAATTGAAACAAAAATCAATCACAAAAATTAATAATATCAATTAATTTTTTAATTGGATCAATTAATTTTTTTATACTATCATTTATGTGACTGAAGACATTTCAATTAAAAACAAGTATATCCGGCCGTAAGTTCGGCCAGCCCGAATCTTTTGTACCCTCCACCATGGATTGCGTAGAAGGTTAGGTTAGGTTAGGTTATGTGGCAGCCCGATGTATCAGGCTCACATAGACTATTCAGTCCATTGTGATACCACAGTGATGTACTCCTCTCTATTATCACTGAGTGCTGCCCGATTCCATGTTAATCTCAATGACAAGGGACCTCCTTTTTATAGCCGAGTCCGAACGGCGTTCCACATTCCAGTGAAACCACTTAGAGAAGCTTTGAAACCCTCAGAAATGTCACCGGCATTACAGAGGTGGGATAATCCACCGCTGAAAAACTTTTTGGTGTTCGGTCGTAGCAGGAATCGAACCCACGACCTTGTGTATGCAAGGCGGGCATGCTAACCATTGCACCACGGTGGCTCCGGTGGCTGGATTGCGTAGAAACTTCCACAATTAAATTACTTGGGTTGCGACCGATGGCAAGGCATCTTAAAACTTCTTAACATCATCTTCTAAATTGTAAGTTAGTCCATGCGGGATATATTGTAGACAACAGAAAGGTCGATTAAATACGTATACATTCAGTTCTTGACCGGTATATATAGGGAAGAAATAATAACGAACCGATATAAACTTTTGTGCGGTAATTATAGAGCCAGAATTGAAATATTATGAACACGAGTTTACCAAAAATGGCAGATTTTTTTACAGTTTGCAAAATATTGCTCTCCAACTATGGAATGCTTCATAATTTTACTATTGAAATAACATTTTGACAAAAGTTTCTACAGAAATAAAAATCTGACAAAATTTTCTATAGAAATAAATTTTTGACAAATTTTTCTGTAGAAATATAAAATTTTTGAGGGCTATCTATATATATAAAATTCAATCTATGTTTGTTTATTTGTTTGTTTGTTTGATTGTTTGTTCGTATGTTCCGAGTTGGCTCCGAAACGGCTGAACCGATTTACTTGAAACTTTCAGAGATCGTAGGGGGCGTTCATGTGGTGAAAATAGGGTACCTCATTTTTTGACACCTGGTCGCGGAGGGGGAACTCCTCTTAGTCGGACTTATTGAAAATTGGACCAAAGTTAACCGATTTGCTTGAAATTTTCATTGAAGGTTGGGGTTGGCATCTTGACAAAGATCCGCTACTTTATATTTCGATATTTGGTGGCGGAGGGGGACCGCCCCTTTGTTAGACTTTTTTAAAGTACAGTGAAAAAACTAAAATTCTTTAAATTATCTGAGATTTACAGAGACCATGCGGTGAGATTATGGAAATAAAATGGGTACATGACGATTTCATATGTGGACGGGGAGGGGGACCTCCCCCTTGCCCTACTTTTTGAAATTTGGAACAAAATTATGCGAGTTCCTTAGATTTTTCATTGAATGTTGGGGTTGGCATCTAGACAAAAATCCGCTATATTATTTTTCGATATTTGGTCGGGGAGGGGGACCACCCCTTTGCCCAATTTTTTTTTAAAGTACAGTGAAAACAAAACTAAACTCTAAGGTTATGAAATTTAATCAGGTTCCTGATTTTTTTAATAAAAATAAAAGGGCATAGGGAAACATCCGCTTCTCTTAAGTACATACAGAGAAACAAGTCCACTTTACCGAGTTACTTGAAATTTACAGAGTACTGGGGAGAGGTTACGATATTAATAGTTGATACCTGATTTTGTGATATTTGGACGGATTTTATTGGACGCCCCTTTAGGCTTATAATTTGCTTGACATTTTCTGGGACGTTTACAAAATATAAGCTACATCACTTTTCGATATTTGGTCGGGGAGGAGGTCCTCCTCTAAAACTGCAAAAAAAACAAACGTTCTTAAGTTTTCTTGAAATTTACAAAGGCAGGTTATGAACGAAGAGGCAACCTTCTTTGCCCCACACTTGAAGCAAAGTTTCAAGAATTTTCAGGGAAGGTTAGGGGTGCTATTCACTACGGTGTTTGTCGATATTGTATTGGGGAAAGTGACGTCCCTTTATAACAATAGAGCAAAATTTAAACATCTCCGATCTACTTGAAATTTACAGGGAACGTGGGAGGATGTGATTAATTTTATAACATACATGATTTTTAAATTAGTATATGATTTTTCGATATCTGGTTGGGGAAGGGTAAAATTGAAATAAACTTTGTCGATTTACTTCGATAGAATTTATATGGACCATTGAGATATCAGGTCGAAGTGGAGCGAAGGGGAGCGAAGGGGAGCGAAGGGGAGAGGGTTCCCTTTTGTCCGTTTTTTTTCTTAAATTAAAAGTAGAGGGTTGTCCGTAAATGGGAACTCGGTACATAATTTTATGATTTTTTGCACAGGCTTCTGCCAGACTTATTTTTAGTAAAGAACTTAAATTTACATGAAATTGACAGCCAAATGATGCACCCATTTTCCAACAAATGTTAATGTGGCAAAATGTTTTACTACTTTTGTATTTTCCGATATTGGATGTGAAACAGTAATTCTTTGTATGTTATTATAATATAGTGCTTAATTTTCAGATATGTTGAGGAGAAGGATACCTTTCCTTGGCAAACCACATTAAAATTCACAAGAAATATAGAAGATTGTCCAACTACTTGAATACAGAACATTATTTAAAAAAATTGGAGGAAAGGGTACACCCTCTCAACGACATTTTTTAAGACGAACCGTTTTACATATACATATTTGTACCTATAAATACGTATTTGTACCTATAAACGAAAAAGGAAGTAGTCCGATTTGTTTGTTTTTCAGCACTTAGGATATGATTGACTAAGTTAACGCAAAATGTTCCTACAAATACGCTTCGGAAGGCGCAGCGAAGCGGGCCGGGTTAAGCTAGTATACAATAAAATCAAAATATTTTCTGATTACTATACAAAATGTAAATAGACTGCTATAAAGCCAAAAAAATCACTCCTGTTCACAAATCATATCTTATCATCTTATATTTCTTTAAGTATATATATGTACATATATTTTATTTTTACTTTGCCATGTCACGAGTTTAACTTGTCAGAGAGAGCACTACAGGGAGAAAAATCAATCTTTGAAGTCGTCAAATTCTATTATAAATACCTGTGGCAAATAAGAACGGTTGGGTCGTCCATAATCATCAACAGTGAAAGGCAAACATAAATCCTAAGAAATTCAAGGAAAATATTTTATTTGACAAATAGCAAATAAGGGATGTACTTCCATGGAAGGGCCAAAATATGTTACTCACTGCATAACAAAAAAAGTGAAATTCTCAAAATAAACAATACTCGAGGAAAACAAAAGCTAACAGCACCCCATATTTTTTAAACGCGTCATACTATTTAAAAAACCATTGACGCAAAATACATTTTACAAACACATTGGGACTGTCTGATGTGGTAAACATTTTTAAACAACAATAAAACCAGCGAGATAGTAGACGAAAGAGGGGAAAACAGAAAAAATCAAATAATAAGACATTTTTAAAAAGCAAATAAGCACAAGATAAAAGCTTGTAGATTTTTTTCTTTTGTAGAAAAAAAAAAACGAAAATACAATTGAAAAACATGCACCTTTGGATGGAAAGAGTACCACGCAATTTTCTTGAGCAAACTAATTTTTTTGTAAATTTTATTTCTTTACAAAATTTTTACAAAATTTCATTTCTGTAGAAATAAAATTTGGACGCAATTTTCTAAAAAATACAATTTTGACAAAATTTTCTATATGAATAAAATTTCGCCAAAATTTCCTAAAGAAAAAAATTTTGACAAAATTTTGTAAATAAATAAAATTCCGACACAATTTTGTATAAAAATAAAATTTTGACAAATTTTTCCAAGGATATACAATTTCGACGCCATTGTCTATAAAACTAAAATGTTGACACAATTTTCTATAAAAATAAAATTTTGACATTTTCTTTAGAAACAAAATTTTCCATAGATATAAAATTTTCTAAATAAATAAAATTTTGACAAACTTTTGGGAAAAAAATTTCGACATATAGAAATAAAATTTTGACAAAATATTTCTTCAGAAAATAAAAATAGAAAAATAAAATTTTTACAAAATTTTTTATAGAAATAAAATTTTTACAAAATTTTTTATAGAAATAACATTTTCTTTAGAAATAATATTCGACAAAATTTTCTATAGAAATAAAATTTTGACAAAATTTTCTATAAAAATATAATTTTGGCAAAATTTTCTAAAGAAATAAAATTTCGACGCAATTTTCTATAAAAATAAAATTTTCACAATATTTTCTAGAGAAATAAAATGTTGAGAAAATTTTCTATTGAAATAAAATTTTGACGAAGTTTCTATAGAAATAAAATTTTGATAAAATTTTGTAAAAAATAAAATTTTGACAACAATTTTCCATAGAAATAAAATTTGGAAAAAATTTTCTAAAGAAATAAAATTTTGACCAAATTTCCTATAAAAATAAAATTTCGACAAAGAAATAAAATTTTGACAAAATTTTCCATAAAAAAAATTACAAATTTTTCTAAATTTTGAAGAAGCCGTATCTTTGGCTCGGAATCAATACCAAAATCCTTAAGGGAAGATCAAAATCTTTGGATCCAAAAAAAATTTTTTTTTTGAGTGTAGCGTCACGTAGGCAAATCTCAAGTTTAAAAGAGAATTGTGTCTTAAATTCAACCTTACTTCAAGTTTCCTCTTCTTTAGTGCAGACAAAATCTTTGGAACTGGGCAAGCTTCTTTTGGGTGCCGGTGATATTTCATGGGGTCTAAAATCAAATCTGGTAATCATATTTTCATGCACACGAAATTAGAAAAATTAATTGAACCTATTAACCCTTTGACTACCGATGTCCACTTAGGAGGACATTCGAAAACGACACCAAACTCTATCTCCCCACTTAGTTTCGATTTAGTTCTAGATGTTATTTTAAAGTAGAGATTTTAATATAAATAAGATTAAATATTTTCCATATTGGTGAGCATTGAAATGCATTTTTATAAACTTCTTTAACAATAGACAAAAAATATGAAATTTTGAGGCCATTTTTGTACTGTATGTATGCCTCTAGTAAATGGATATTCATACAAAAACTATAGTTCGGTTAGGTTAGGTTAGGTGGCAGCCCGATGTACCAGGCTCACTTATACTATTCAGCCCATTGTGATACTTCTCTCTTATCACGCAGTGCTGCCCGATTCCATGTTAAGCTCAATGACAAGGGACCTTCTTTTTATAGCCGACTCCGAACGGCGTTCCACATTGCAGTGAAACCACTTAGAGAAGCTTTGAAACCCTCAGAAATGTCACCAGCATTACTGAGGTGGGATAATCTACCGCTGAAAAACTTGTTGGTGTTCGGTCGAAGCAGGAATTAAACCCACGACCTTGTGTATGCAAGGCGGGCATGCTAACTATTGCATCACGGTGGCTCCTATATTTAATATTTTTCGTGTTTTTTTATATTTTTTCTCACACTTCGAAAGATATTATAGGCCAAATAGCGCTTTTTTTCGTAAGGCCATTTCGTCACAATTCAAGAATCAAGTTTCTAGAAGAAACTCATATAGCGATTGAAGTAATTACAATTTTTGTTGTACATGATGTGAGTACAGTTTTTATCATGAGGCAGTGAAAGGGTTAATAATTGGATGCATAATTTTCTATTAAGAGGAATCGGCGATTGCGATTGATATCATCGTTATAATTGAGATACTTTCAATTACAAATTCTTTTAATTTAATTAATTACGTTGTTGAAACCAAAAAATTTCTTCTTTTTCTGGGTATACACTCATTTTTATATATGGGTATATTTTACCTAATATTCATCACCTTAAACTCCTGAAACAGCTGGAAGTATAGGAATGTTTTTATTGAAAACAATGAAATTTCAAAATAAATGTCACTTCACAAACTAATATATTAATCTGTATTAATTTTCATAAGACTGTTACACTATTTATCAAAAGTCGTTTCACTTAATTTGTAATTGTTTAATCATCAAACAAAAATTTAATCTTAAAAAAAAATAATCACAAAATATAAATGTCTACACATAAGCAGAAAAAATCATTATAATCGCAACATGACACCTAATTTAACAAAAAAAAAACGTGAAACAAAAATAAATTTATTTTATTTTAATTTTAAGTTATCACTTTTAAATTATTGCTCGTGAAGAAGACGTAAATTCTTGCGTTAAAAAATTCGAAAATTCGTTCTCGCGTACGATGTTACTACGGCGAGTAAAAAATCTTTGTGATTTTATGAAAAATTTGCAGCTTTTTTCCATTCTTTATCTTTGATTTTATTAATACTTCATATTAAGCACATAACTTACACGTCTCTTCTCCCAGAAAAATGTTTATACTAAATCAAATCGCCGGATATGATGTTTGTGTGATAATGATCATAAATCAAGGAGTAATTTCAGAATAGCCAAGAATATAGGGGGGTTTATACGAGGACGTTATTCTTGTTATAACCATCATACAGACGTAAATAAGTTTTTGTATTATCAGTTTATGATGATTCTGAATCATGATAAAGTTCTTTCAATGTCTCTTCTTCTCTTTCAGTTGATAAAAATACTTTTAGATTAGATAATTTTTGCACAAAAAAAAAATAATAAAAAGAAAAAATTGTAAAATATATAGTCATGTATTCTCTTTACCTTAGATTTTTGTTTGTGGTATAATCTTTGTTTTAAACATTAGAACGTGCCTAAAAGGAAACTCTGCGAATGAGTTATTAAGTAAATATGGATAAGGAGAAATGGTGTAAAAAAATCAAAATACACGTAAACAAGACATTTGGAATTATAATTGAAAAAATCTTCTACCATAGATAGTAAGTCAGTTTTTTTCTGATTTTTTATGGTTTTTTAAAAGGAATTATTATTTATAAGAAATACTTTCTTTTAAGCATACACTGAACAACATGATTCCGAGCCAAAGAAGCGGAGAATTGAAGTAAGGATATTTGTAGGACATAAATCCCTTCTAAATTTAAGTTTTGCGTACTTGATTCTATGAAACAAATTTGCATTCATTCGTTTTCCATTACAAATGTGCACTGTAAAATATATTTACGTGATATTAAAGATTACACAACCTAAATTTTAGGATGCGCAAATTACAAAATATTAAGAACAAATTTCTTTAAAATAATGAAATTTGAATTAAAATAAAGTTTATAATCTTTACTTCAAAATTTTTTTTTCATTAAATTTAGGACACAAATTTTGTAAATTTTGCGTCCCTCCGTTAAAGTCGTTTGTCTTTGAACTAAGGCTAATTTTCCTTAAAGTAAATAAACATATTTTTGATTTAAAGAAATTGTTCTCAAAGTAACTGAAATATTGAAACTTTAGATTTAAAATAAAAACGCTTCAAATATAGGCTAAGACTTTTTTTTAGGATTTAGCGTCTTTTGTTTAAAGTTTTTTTTTTGGGATTAAGAAAACATTTTTTACTTTGAAGTATCCGTTATAATTTGGATTTTTAAACTGACATTTGTTTGTACGTGAGTACCTTTATCAATAACCGCGAAAAGAGAATGAGAATTTGATAAATGCCATTTGTATCCTAATTTTAATTTTATTGGTCCTAGATTTAAAGCCAGATAACATATTTTGTGTAATTAAAATTTTACTCGTATTTGAACAACTGTGCAGTAATGACTTTACTTGATAGTCAATCACAAGAAATGCAAGACTCAATTAAATTGATATGATTAATTCGGCGATTGTATCAATTTCAATTAAAATTTAATTGGATCACTTAAAATTCGTAGCATCACCAGATATTGGATCGCCCATATCTGGGAAACCATTCGTGGTGAATTGTCCAGATAAACTGCCTGTGGTACATATTGGGCAGAACAAAAAAACCAAAAATATAAAATCAAGAGGCTCAAGTACAATATTTGAGCCGATATCAGGGAGCGCCCATAGCAGGGAAATTATTCATAGTGAATTGACCAGACAAAATGCCAGCAAAGTATATTGGCCAGGAGAAAAATTTAAAATTGAAAATCAAAAGTCTCATGTACAGTAGTTGAGCTATAGCGTCACCAGATATCGGCTAAATATAGTACCGATATTGCATCGCCCATGTCTAAGAAACCATTCTTTGAGTATACACCAGATATTGGTCAGGACAAAAATCAAATATACAAACTCAAAGATCTCATGTACAGTATTTGAACTCCAGATATCGGCTATACACATAGCCCCGATGAGGAATCGATCATATCTGATACATCATATATAGTCATATTTTACTCCATAAACTAAAATAGAATTAAATTGGCTTTAGTGCCATATAGGGTTCCCTTTTTTATACCCGCCACCATAGGATGGCGGGTGTATTAACTTTGTCATTCCGTGTGTACCACATCGAAATATTGCTCTAAGACCCCATAAAGTATATGTTATATATTCTGGGTCGTGGTGAAATTCTGATTCGATCTAAGCATGTCCACTCGTCCGTCCGTCTGTTGAAATCAACGCTAACTTCCGAACGAAATAAGCTATCGACTTTAAACTTGGCACAAGTAGTTGTTATTGATATAGGTCGGATGGTATTGCAAATGGGCCATATCGGTTCACTTTTACGTATAGCCCCCATATAAATGGACCCCCAGATTTGGCTTGCGGATCCTCTAAGAGAAGCAAATTTCATCCGATCTGGCTGAAATTTGGTAAATGGTGTTAGAATATGGTCGATTGGGAAATTGGACAATTGGGTTTCGGCGTATATTCTAATTATCTGGAACTTCGAATAGCGAAAAGATTACCTAATCACTGTAGTGTTTTTCAGACTGAAAGAAGTAATGTTCCAAAAAATGTGGGCATTAATATATACTCAGACAGTCAACCTGCAATAAAATCCTTGGACTCTGTGTTCCTCAACTCGAAAACGGCCATCGACTGCAGCAAATCTCTCAATGAGATGGCTGAGCAGTACAATATTCACCTAATATGGGTGCCTGGCCATAGGAACATACCGGGGAACTGCGAAGAGGATGAGTTGGCAAGGCTAGGGACTACCTTACATATTCCAGGGGAACTAGAATCTGTTGGTCTGACCCTGGCTACCAGCAAGCTCATGCTGCGTGAGAAGGCTGTTATGATGGCAAATGTTCGATGGAAGAATTGCAAGGGCTGTAACGACACCAAGCAAATATGGCCCCATTAAAACTTAAACCGCACACTAGATATGCTTGTGTTCTCGAGACGTCAGATATCACTCCTGATATCTGCTATAACGGGTCGCTGCCTGATAGGCGATTTTGCAAAAACTATAAGCGCGAAGTATAATGACTATTGTATGAGCTGTCATGATGCGGAGGAAAAGGAATCAATTAAACACCTCTTGTGTGAGTGTCCTGCATTTTGATTTCGGTAAGCAGGTTATATTTGACGAGAAAATAACATTTTAGTGACAAACATGTTACATGGTCACCACACAAAAATAACATTTTGCTCTTAAAACATGTTTGATGTGATCATATTCCTTCTCTGGGTGTAATTATATATATAGCCTCCATAAAAACCGATCCCCAGATTTGGCTTGCGGAACCTCTTGGAGGAGCAAAATTTGGTACATGGTGTTGGTATATAGTCTCCAACAACCAAGCAAATATTGGTCCGCATCGGTTCATAATTATATATAGTCCCATATAAACCGATCCCCAGATTTGGCTTGCGGAGCCTCTTGGAAAATTCTTCCGATCCGGCTGAAATTTGGTACATGGTGTTGGTATATGGTCTCTAACAACCATGCAAAAATTGGTCCAAATCGGTTCATAATTATATATAGCCCCCATATAAACCGATCCCCAGATTTGAACTCCGGGGCCTCTTGAAGGAGTAAAATTCATCAGATTCGGTTGAAATTTCGTACATTTCGCTAGTATATGGCCGATAACAACCATGCCAAACTTTGTCCGTATCGATATATGTTATATATAGCCCCTAAATAAACCGATCCCCAATCACAGAAAAATCACGATTGCCACTCGAGTCAAAAATAATCTACCAAAATTTTATTGGCGTAGACAATTTTGTCAAAATTTTATATTTCTGTAGAAAATTTTGCCAATATATTCTTTCTATAGAAACTTTTTTCAACATTTTATTTCTTTAGAAAATTTTGTCAAAATATAATCAAAAATTTATTTCTATATTATTTAAATTTTGTCAGAATTTTTTCTGTAGAAAATTTATAAAGCATTTCATAGTTGGAGAGGAATATTTTGCAAAATCTTCCAAAACATCAAAAATTCTACCAATCTACCAAACAGTAAAAAATCTGCCCTTTTTGGTAGACTCGTGTTCATAATTGTATATAATTGCTTGGTTTTTATTTTATTTTTATTTATTTATTTTATTTATTTATTTTATTTTATTTTATTTTATTTTATTTTATTTTTATTTATTTTATTTTATTTTTATTTATTTGTTTTATTTTATTTTATTTATTTATTTATTTTTTTTTTTTTTGAGTGTATACAATGTAACTTATTGGGGCATTTCACTCCGAAATCCTTACGAGTAATTTTTATCGAATGCTTCTGAACACACACTTTAATATTTCCTTACATTTTTCCTTCTCGCCTCGGTCAAATAGAATGACCTACATTCTCATGCTTTTAAGTAATGACGTGCTATGAATAAAACAGCACGAACCTATTTCACATTCACCTACATTTCATGTAATAATAAATCCTTGATTTCTATGCAATTCTCTGAAATAAAAGCGTGGCGTATACAACAATTGCAACTAGGTTGAACTAGTTTCCGAAACCTACATCTTGAAAATGGCGAAAAGTATATTAGGGTGTTAGGTCATGGTGTTAAGGTTATATCATCTGCTATAAAGTGTATCCTCAATACTATACGCAAAAGAGAAAAACTAGGTCATCATAGTTAAGTGAAATACTTGGAAATAAAAGTAGAACATTTAAATTAGTAGATGACCAATGTAAATACATTGGACCGAGTTCAATGCAGTAAAATATTTTTTTTAATAGTTAGTTTACAATCTAAGTTCCTATGTCCACTCTCATCCTCTAAGCATTTAGAGCAATTGGCAAGAGGAAAATACCTATGGCAATTTTAATTTATGGAAAAATTTTAATAAAATTAGAATGAAATGTTTTTCGTTTTTGTTTTTTGTGATACATGGTTCATATTTGTTGACCTGGTTTACATCTATTGTGACCCAGTCTCTTACCAGTGCTGTGGCTGAATATATACTAAAGCATACATCCGTAGTTTATTGTGAAAAATTTTCATATTTGTTGCCATTGATGTATTTGTAAAAAAACGTAAATGTTTGGGTTACACTTGCCACATCAATGCAATAAACTCTTAATAAAACGGCATGGTCAGATTTTCCATAGACATAAAATTTAGATAAAATTTTCTATAGACATAAAATTTAGATAAAATTTTCTATAGAAATAAAATTTTGACACCATTTTCTATAGAAATAAAATTTTGTAAAAATTTTCTATAGAAATAAAATTTTGACAAAATTTTCTATAGAAACAAAATTTTCTATAGAAGTAAAAATTTACAAAATTCTCTATAGAAATAAAATTATGACACAATTTTCTATAGAAATAAAATTTTGAGACAATTTTCTATAGAAATAAAATTTTGACAAAATTTTCTATAGCAATAAAATTTTGATAAAAATTTTCTATAGAAATAAAATTTTGACAAAATTTTCTATAGAAATAAAATTTTGACACAATTTTCTATAGAAATAAAATGTTGACAAAATTTTCTATAGAAATAAAATGTTGACAAAATTTTCTATAGAAATAAAATTTTGACAAAATTTTCTATACAAAAAAAATTTGGACAAAATTTTCTATAGAAATAAAATTTGGACAACATTTTCTATAGAAATAAAATGTTGACAACATTTTCTATAGAAATAAAATTTTGACAAAATGTTCTATAGAAATAAAATTTTGACAAAAATTTCCATAGAAATAAAAGTTTGAAAAAATTTTCTATAGAAATAAAATTTTGACAAAATTTTATATAGAAATAAAATTTTGACAAAATTTTCTATAGAAATAAATTGTTGATAAAATTTTCTATAGAAATAAAATTTTGACAAAATTTTCTTTAGAAATAAAATTTTGAAAAAAATTTCCATAGAAATAAAATTTTGACAAAAATTTCCATAGAAATAAAATTTTGACAAAAATTTCCATAGAAATAAAATTTTGGCAAAAATTTCCATAGAAATAAAATTTTGGCAAAAATTTCCATAGAAATAAAATTTTGACTAAATTTTCTATAGAAATAAAATTTTGACAAAATTTTCTATATAAATAAAATTATGACAAAATTTTCTATAGAAATAAAATTTTTACAAAATTTTCTATAGAAATAAAATTTTGACACAATTTACTATAGAAATAAAGTTTTGACAAAATTTTCTACAGAAATAAAATTTTGACAAAATTTTCTATAGAAATAAAATTTTGACACAATTTTCTATAGAAATAAAATGTTGACAAAATTTTCTATAGAAATAAAATTTTGACAAAATTTTCTATAGAAATAAAATTTTGACAAAATTTTCTATAGACATAAAATTTTGACAAAATTTTCTATAGAAATAAAATTTTGCAAAATTTTCCATAGAAATAAAATGTTGACACAATTTTCTATAGAAATAAAATTTTGACAAAATTTTCTATAGAAATAAAATTTTACAAAATTCTCTATAGAAATAAAATTTTGATAAAATTTTCTATAGAAATAAAATTTGGACAAAATTTTCTATAGAAATAAAATTTTGACAACATTTTCTATAGAAATAAAATTTTGACAAAATGTTCTATAGAAATAAAATTTTGACAAAAATTTCCATAGAAATAAAAGTTTGAAAAAATTTTCTATAGAAATAAAATTTTGACAAAATTTTCTATAGAAATAAAATTTTCACAAAATTTTCTATAGAAATAAAATTTTGACAAAATTTTCTATAGAAATAAAATTTTGACTACATTTTCTATAGATATAAAATTTTGACAAAAATTTCCATAGAAATAAAATTTTGACAAAAATTCCCATAGAAATAAAATTTTGGCAAAAATTTCCATAGAAATAAAATTTTGATAAAATTTTCTATAGAAATAAAATTTTGATAAAATTTTCAATAGGAATAAAATTTTGACAAAATTTTTTATAGAAATAAAATGTTGACAAAATTTTCTATAGAAATAAAATGTTGACAAAATTTTCTATAGAAATAAAATTTTGACGAAATTTTCTATACAAAAAAAATTTGGACAAAATTTTCTATAGAAATAAAATTTGGACAAAATTTTCTATAGAAATAAAATGTTGACAACATTTTCTATAGAAATAAAATTTTGACAAAATGTTCTATAGAAATAAAATTTTGACAAAAATTTCCATAGAAATAGAAGTTTGAAAAAACTTTCTATAGAAATAAAATTTTGACAAAATTTTATATAGAAATAAAATTTTCACAAAATTTTCTATAGAAATAAAATTTTGACAAAATTTTCTATAGAAATAAATTTTTGATAAAATTTTCTATAGAAATAAAATTTTGACAAAATTTTCTTTAGAAATAAAATTTTGACAAAAATTACCATAGAAATAAAATTTTGACAAAAATTTCCATAGAAATAAAATTTTGGCAAAAATTTCCATAGAAATAAAATTTTGGCAAAAATTTCCATAGAAATAAAATGTTGACTAAATTTTCTATAGAAATAAAATTTTGACAAAATTTTCTATATAAATAAAATTATGACAAAAATTTTCTATAGAAATAAAATTTTTACAAAATTTTCTATAGAAATAAAATTTTGACACAATTTACTATAGAAATAAAGTTTTGACAAAATTTTCTACAGAAATAAAATTTTGACAAAATTTTCTATAGAAATAAAATTTTGACAACATTTTCTATAGAAATAAAATTTTGACAAAATTCTATAGAAATAAAATGTTCACAAAATTTTCTATAGAAATTAAATTTTGACAACATTTTCTATAGAAATAAAATTTTGACAAAATTTTCTATAGAAATAAAATTTTGGCAAAATTTTCTATAGAAATAAAATGTGTACAATATTTTCTATAGAAATAAAATTTTGACAAAATTTTCTATAGAAATAAAATTTTGATAAAATTTTCTATAGAAATAAAATGTTGACAAAATTCTATAGAAATAAAATTTTGACACAATTTTTTGAGAATCCCATGTTAAATTCATTGCTTCTGAGTCAATTTTGCACCACTTCTGCATCCAAAAAGAACATTTTTTCTACGTTTTTGGTGACACCTTTTTTGCTGGGTTGTGAATATTTTCTAAACAAACATTTCTACAAAACTATATGGAATAGAAATTCTAATTAATAGCAAAAAAAAATCCAGAGCATTGCAAAAATATTTTAATAGTTGCAAATTTAAAAACAAAATCGTTGCAAATGTATATGCAAAAAAACTCAAACACTTTACTTGCAATTTTACAGAATACCAAATATTAGCCTATTTCCAATATTCAAATGGAAGTCAATGACGTTTTGCATATGATTGATATCATTTTTGTACCGATGTTCTCAATTTATTATTCAGTTCAAAAATATTCAAGAAATTTGTTCTGATAAACATATGGGTTCTATTTTCTAATTGGAATATTTATTCTTTTTTTGTTTTGCGGTTATATGTTATTTCTAGGTGGTGTATACATAATGAAAGACAATCACAGAAAAAAAAGAGATTTGATAATGGCAATAAACAAAAAGTACTTGTTGCTATGCAAATTTTATTTATTTGCCAATTTTTTATACTCTTGTTTTGTTGTGATTTTTTTTTTTTTTCAAGCCTAAAATTATTTGCAAAAATATCTCTTGCCCATGTACAATGTTGTATTTTTCTATTGTTATGGCTATGCTTTTAATAATTTTGTTTAGATTTATTGCAGTCATAATACGATTTATACAATTTTCAAATATAATTAAAATGCAATTGGTAATTACCCCATAAATTGGAAATTAGAATTTAAATATAGATTTGAATATTATGGAATATTAGACAAACAAAAAGCAATTGTTTCCAATTTATATACAAAATGAAGATGAAAATAACTTTTTGTAGCAATATTCGTATTGTATAGACATACATATTTGAGCCAAAAATAAAATTTTGTGATGATATAAATCACCTGTGAACAAAATTTAATATTCTAATATATAGAAATGAGTTTCAACCGGATCGGATGAAATTTGTTCCTCCAATAGGCTCCGGAGGTCAAATCTGGGGATCGGTTTATATGGGGGCTATATATAATTATGAACCGATATTTTTGCATGATTGTTGCAGACTGTATACTAACACCATGTACCCGATTTCAACCGGATCGGATGAATTTTGGTTCTTCAAGAGGATCCGGAGGTCAAATCAGGGGATCGGTTTATATGGGGGCTATATATAATTATGAACCGATATGGACCAATTTTTGCATGATTGTTAGAGACCATATACTAACATCACGTACTTAGTTTCAACCGGATCGGATGAAATTTGCTTCTCTTTGAGGCTCCGCAAGACAAATCTGGGGATCGGTTTATATGGGCGCTATATATAATTATGGACCGATGTGGACCAATTTTTGCATGGTTGTTAGAGACCATGTACCAACTTTCAGCCAGATCGCATCAAATATGCTTTTCTTAGAGGCTCCCCAAGCCAAATCTGGGTGTCCGTTTATAAAGGGTGGTTAAATTGTAAGGGACGATGTTGCATGTGAACCACATCTAAACGCCAAGTTTTTTTTTCGAATTTTATTTGACATTTCTCTATTTCAGACTTACTCAATTTGAACCATGGACCTCCAAGAAATGGCAACAGTGGATGATTAATTTTCGAAGAAAATCATCTTCAGTGATGAGGCACATTTTCACCTCAGTGGATTCGTCAATAAACAGAATTGCCGCATTTGGGCGAATGAGAATCCAAGAGTGATTGTCGAAAAACTAATGCACCCACAAAGAGTGACTGTTTGGTGCGGTTTATGGGCTGGTGGCATCATGGGGCCGTATTTTTTCCAAAATGAGGCCGGTCAGGCAGTTACTGTGAATGGTGTTCGCTATCGTGAGATGATAACGAACTTTTTATGGCCCGAATTGGAAGATGTGGACGATATGTGGTTTCAGCAGGACGGTGCCACTTGCCACACAGCTAACGAAACAATGGCTGCTTTGCGCAACAAATTCAATGGCCGTGTTATCTCACATAATGGCGATGTCAATTGGCCGCCAAGATCAAGTGATTTGACACCATTGGATTTTTTCCTTTGGGGTTATTTAAAAGAAAAGATGTACGTCGATAAGCCAGCAACGATTCAAGAGCTAAAGGATGAGATAATTCGGCCCATTAATGGCATAGAACCTCCATTATGCCTTAGCGTCATCGAAAATTTGGACCATCGGATGAAGGTGTGCCATCGAGATCGCGGCGCCCATTTTGCCGATATTTTGTTCCATACATAATTGAGTAATAAAGGGTGATTCTTTTGAGGTTAGGATTTTCATGCATTAGTATTTGACAGATCACGTGGGATTTCAGACATGGTGTCAAAGAGAAAGATGCTCAGTATGCTTTGACATTTCATCATGAATAGACTTACTAACGAGCAACGCTTGCAAATCATTGAATTTTATTACCAAAATCAGTGGCAGAAAATCCGCTTTTTTATCGACAAATTTTGTTCAGCGATGAGGCTCATTTCTGGTTGAATGGCTACGTAAATAAGCAAAATTGCCGCATTTGGAGTGAAGAGCAACCAGAAGCCGTTCAAGAACTGCCCATGCATCCCGAAAAATGCACTGTTTGGTGTGGTTTGTACGCTGGTGGAATCATTGGACCGTATTTTTTCAAAGATGCTGTTGGACGCAACGTTACGGTGAATGGCGATCGCTATCGTTCGATGCTAACAAACTTTTTGTTGCCAAAAATGGAAGAACTGAACTTGGTTGACATGTGGTTTCAACAAGATGGCGCTACATGCCACACAGCTCGCGATTCTATGGCCATTTTGAGGGAAAACTTCGGAGAACAATTCATCTCAAGAAATGGACCGGTAAGTTGGCCACCAAGATCATGCGATTTGACGCCTTTAGACTATTTTTTGTGGGGCTACGTCAAGTCTAACGTCTACAGAAATAAGCCAGCAACTATTCCAGCTTTGGAAGACAACATTTCCGAAGAAATTCGGGCTATTCCGGCCGAAATGCTCGAAAAAGTTGCCTAAAATTGGACTTTCCGAATGGACCACCTAAGACGCAGCCGCGGTCAACATTTAAATGAAATTATCATCAAAAAGTAAATGTCATGGACCAATCTAACGTTTCAAATAAAGAACCGATGAGATTTTGCAAATTTTATGCGTTTTTTTTTTTTAAAAAAGTTATCAAGCTCTTAACAAATCACCCTTTACCAATATATCATAATAAAATAAAATTACAATAATTTCCTAAATAGTTTGTGTTTTATTCAAAATCAACATCGGCACTTGAAATTCTAACCACCCTTTATGAAGCGATATGGCCCATTTGCAATACCATCCGACCTACATCAATAACATCTACTTACGCCAAGTTTCAAGTCGATAGCTTGTTTCGTTCGGAAGTTAGCGTGATTTCAACAGACGGACGGACATGCTTAGATCGACTCAGAATTTCACCACGACCCAGAATATATATACTTTATGGGGTCTTAGAGCAATATTTCGATGTGTTACAAACGGAATGACAAAGTTAATATACCCCCCATCCTATGGTGGAGGGTATAAAAATATTGTAAATTTGCGTCCTTCTGTTAAAGTCCCATATCTTTGAAATAAGGCTAATTTTCCTTAAAGTAAAGAAACACATTTTTTATTTAAAGCCTATATTCGAAGCATTTTGATCTTAGATCTAAAGATTCAATATTTGTGTTTATTTAAGGACGAAAAATGTGTTTCTTTACTTTAAGGAAAAATTGGCCTTAGTTCAATGACATACGACTTTAACGGAGGGATGCAAATTTCCAAAATGTGTCCTGAATTTAATATATATATATTTTTTTTAAGCAACGATTGTAAACTTTCATTTAATTAAAATTTCATTAGTTGAAAGAAATTTGTCCTTAATATTGGGTAAATTGCGAATCCTAAAATTTAGGTTGCCTAATCTTTAATAACACGTATTTTTTTTTTTTCAGTATATATAGTGCAGCGAATTTATTTACAAAAATTTTAATTATTTCTTATTTATTTTAATTAAAAAAAGATTTTCACAAATATATTGGAGATGTTTTAACTTAACTTGGGAATTTGTGGGGATGACAACGTTCCAATTTGTTTTGTTTTTGGTCCGTGATTGTGACTTTTTTCGTGAATCTGATTGTGATTTTTTACGCCCTCATTTTATTTCTCTAATACGCTTATTGACAGCAGTCAAACGGTCCCCACAGTCTCTCAAAAATAAAATCATAATAAACTCCAAAATGTGTGTAGGATCAAATAACACAAAGGGCTTGTGGATAATTTAAGCATTTTTATATACTTAGTGTTTTTAATTTCCCGAAAATCCTACATAAATAAATCTCCGTTGACATGCGATACCAGACTAAACAATTGCAAAAAATATATAAAATAATATTTTTGATGACTGCTTCATTTAACATTGTCAATTGTTTATAAGCCCCATCTATAAAAATGATTAAGCTGTGCAGATAAGCTTGGGGTAAACATTTGCAATGATTGAAGATTGCGTTGCATTCATAGACCCCCAAGGGATTTTGCAATGGATTTGTTTGGTTTTTTTTTTTTTTTTGGAATAGCTTTGATTGTATTTTGGTGTGTGCTAAAAATTTGTTTTGATTACGAGGCGCCAATATGATCATATCCCATATTGTCCATTGTCTTTTGTGATGGAATATATATTTTTTATCAGAAGTTTCTTGCCGATATGTTTATTTTAGTTTTTTTTTTTAAGAGGATTTTATTTTCTGTAGACTTTAGACAAAGCAGAACAACGAAGCTTGCTTAAATATTCGATTGCAAGCTAGTTGAAAGTTAGAAAAATATTATATAAAACTAAATAGGATATAAAAATATATTTATATTTTCATGCACTCAAAAAAATGTGAACCCTATATGGCACTAAAGCCATTCTATCTGAGTTCATGGAATTATTATGTTTTGCGAAATTTTCCTTGACTAGAATTTTTTTTTAACTACAAAAATAGGAAACACTTTTAGACAACGGAAGCATACAGATTTACTAAATTCGTATCACAACCACGGTTGCCACTCGAGCCACAAATAATCTATCAAAATTTGTCAATTTTTTTTATTTCTATGGACAATTTTGTCACAATTTTATTTCTATGGAAAATTTTGTTAAAAATTTATTTCTATAGAAAATTTTGTTAAAATTTTATTTCTATAGAAATTCTTGTCAAGATTTTATTTCTATAGAAAATT
The DNA here is from genome assembly GCF_050003625.1 of Haematobia irritans. NCBI lineage: Eukaryota > Metazoa > Arthropoda > Insecta > Diptera > Muscidae > Haematobia > Haematobia irritans. The sequence goes on from NC_134398.1 coordinate 25,865,494, forward strand.
TTGTCAAAATTTTATTTCTATAGAAAATTTCGTCAACATTTTATCTCTATAGAAATTGTTGTCAAAATTTTATTTCTATAGAAAATTTTGTCAAAATCTTATTTCTGAAGAAAATTTTGTCAAAATTTTATTTCTATAGAAAATTTTGTCAAAATTTTATTTCTATAGAAAATTTTGTCAAAACTTTATTTCTATCGAAACTTTTGTCAAAATTTTATTTCTATAGAAAATTTTGTCAAAATTTTATTTCTATAGAAAATTTTGTCAAAATTTTATTTCTATAGAAAATTTTGTCAAAGTTTTATTTCTATAGAAAATTTTGTCAAAATTTTATTTCTATAAAAAATTTTGTCAAAATTTTATTTCCAATAAAAATTTTGTCAAAATTTTATTTCCAATAAAAATTTTGTCAAATTTTTATTTCTGTAAGAAATTTTGTCAAAATTTTATTTCTATAGAAAATGTTGTCAACATTTTATTTCTATAGGAAATTGTGTCAAAATTTTATTTCTATAGAAAATTTTGTCAAAATTTTATTTTTATCGAAACTTTTGTCAAAATTTTATTTCTATAGAAAATATTGTCAAAATTTTATTTCTATAGAAAATTTTGTCAAAATTTTGTTTCTATAGAAAATTTTGTCAAAATTTTATTTCTCTACACAATTTTTTCAAAATTTTATTCCTATTGAAAATTGTGTCAAAATTTTATTTCTATAGAAAATTTTGTCAAAATTTTATTTCTATAGAAAATTTTGTCAAAATTTTATTTCTATCGAAACTTTTGTCAAAATTTTATTTCTATAGAAAATATTGTCAAAATTTTATTTCTATAGAAAATTTTGTCAAAATTTTATTTCTATAGAAAATTTTGACAAAATTTTATGTCTATAGAAAATTTTGACAAAATTGTATGTCTATAGAAAATTTTGTCAAAATTTTATTTTTATAGAATTTTTGCAAAATCTACCAAAACATTAAGAATTCTACTAGTCTACCAAATCAGTAAAAAATCTACCATTTTTGGTATAATTCTACCAACTGTGGCAACCGTGATCACTCACAACACAGAACTGTCAATTTGCAAGTTGTCTTCCAAGAAATCAGAATAACCAACCACCGAAGACGGATCACTCTTCACCACGGCAATGCGAGCTCGGTTGATGCGTTCGGAATGCATGTTTTGGAGATACCGCAATCAGAGTGGCAAAAAGTGCATCGAAGTTTGGTTCAACGCAAACAAAAGTGCATAGATATGTGGCCAAATCTATTAGTCTTCTATCCTATTTTTGTAAGTTTAATATCATCCAAGTAAGATTAATATCATATAAATATCTCAAGAAGATGGCTAAACAGTTCATTATTTGGCTCATCTTAATTTGTTGCCCCATTTCTATTTGGCCTATAGTAAATATTTGTTACCAGGTTGCCAACGTCCATATTATATTAAATTGTTAACAAAATTCTAAATTTGATTTAGTAAAAAACACTAACCACTTTGAAAGATAAGATATGATTAAATACTTTTCACATGAGAATATACTTTTATAGCTACATATATCGCTCCTTCTTCTCACATTTGACGTTAGAAAGTCACTACAAGCATAAAAAAAATATTTTCCATTTTTTTGTTTTTTTTTTTGTTGCTTTCTTTGGAGGGCAAACAATTTTATTATTTTATATTCCGCCAAATTTGTACTCAAGGTTGGCTTTGTCGTACAAAGAGCAAATAAACAACAACAAAAAGAAGACAAGTTATTAAATTTGATAATATTTGGTTTTGCCAAAAACAAGAACAGCAACAAATCCCAAATACATATGAAAAGCTAAAACACATCCAAATTCTAAACTATAAACGGTTGTATTTGGTAATAGAGATTAAGCAATTTTTACAATTACTAGAAAATAGTTTTCTTTGAGGAAACTAGACTGACAAAATTTTCTATAGAAATAAAATTTTGACAAATTTTCTATAGAAATAAAATTTTAACAAATGTTTCGTTAGAAATAACATTTTGACAAAATTTTCTATAGAAATAAAATTTTGATCAAGTTTTCTATAGAAATAAAATTTAGACAAAATTTTCTATAGAAATAAAATTTAGACAAAATCTTCTATAGAAATAAAATTTTGACAAAATTTTCTATAGAAATAAAATTTTGATAAAATTTTCTTTAGAAATAAAATTTTGATAAAATTTTCTATAGGAATAAAATTTTGACAAAATTTTCTATAGAAATAAAAATTTGGCAAAATATTCTATAGAAATAAAATTTTGACAAAATTTTCTATAGAAATAAAATTTTGACAAAATTTTCTATAGAAATAAAATTTTGACACAATTTTCTATAGAAATAAAATTTTGACAAAATTTTCTATAGAAATAAAATTTTGACAAAATTTTCTATAGAAATAAAATGTTGACAAAATTTTCTATAGAAATAAAATTTTGACAAAATTTTCTATAAAAATAATATTATGCCAAAATTTTCTATAGAAATAAAATTTTGGCAAAATTCTCTATAGAAATAAAATTTTGACAAAATTTTCTACAGAAATAAAATTTTGATAAAATTTTCTATAGAAATAAAATTTTGATAAAATTTTCTATAGAAATAAAATTTTGATAAAATTTTCTATAGAAATAAAATTTTGATAAAATTTTCTATAGAAATAAAATTTTTACAAAATTTTCTGTAGCAATAAAGTTTTGACAAAATTTTCTATAGAAATAAAATTTTGATACAATTTTCTATAGAAATAAAATTTTTACAAAATTTTCTTTAGCAATAAAGTTTTGACAAAATTTTCAATATAAATCAAAAAAATTTTGACAAGATTGTCTATAGAAATAAAATTTTGACAAAACTTCATATAAAAATGATATTTTGACAAAATTTTCTATAGAAATAAAATTTTGACAAAATTTTCTATAGACATAACAATTTGGGAAAATTTTCTATAGAAATAAAATTTTGACACAATCTTGTATGGAAATAAACTGTTGACAAAATTTTCTATAGAAATAAAATTTTGACAAAATTTTCTATCGAAATAAAATTTAGATAAAATTTTCTATAGAAATAAAATTTTGATAAAATTTTCTATAGAAATAAAATTTTGACAAGACTTCCTATAAAAATAATATTTTGACAAAATTTTCTATAGAAATAAAATTTTGATAAAATTTTCTATAGAAATAAAATTTTGACAAAATTTTCTATAGAAATAAATATCTGAGAAAATTGTCTAAAGAAATCAAATTTTGACAAAATTTTCTATAGAAATAATGCTTTGACAAATTTTTCAATATAAATCAAAAAATTTTGACAAAATTGTCTATAGAAATAAAATTTAGATAAAATTTTCTATAGAAATAAAATTTTGACAAAACTTCCTATAAAAATAATATTTTGACAAAATTTTCTATAGAAATAAAATTTTGATAAAATTTTCTATAGAAATAAAATTTTGACAAAACCTCCTATAAAAATAATATTTTGAGAAAATTTTGTACAGAAATAAAATTTTGACAAAATTTTCTATAGAAATAAATTTTTGACAAAATTTTCTATAGAAATAAAATTTTGACAGAAGTTGCTATAGACATAACATTTTGTCAAAATTTTCTATAGAAATAAAATTTTGACAAAATTTTGTATAGAAATAAAATTTTGACAAAATTTTCTATAGAAATAAAATTTTGACAAAATTTTCTACTGATATAAATATTTGACAAAATTTTCTATTTTTATATTTTCGTGTTGGGTTATACCATCAAAGTTCATTGTAAGTTCTCTCTTTTTAAATAAGTAGTAACGTTCCGTTGATGGTACAAGTTTTGTCGTTAAAACATTTATTCAACTCAAAAAAAATGTCGCAATCATAATTGAGAAAATTAAGAAAGAAAATAAAATTAATTAAAGCAATACAATACCAGAAAAATCGAATGTCCGAGATATTCTAAAAGTTTTTCCTTTCTGATGTCATTCGGATGCTCAAAACAAGTATATGCAGCAGTAAGTTCGGCCAGGCCAGGTTACCTTTGAAAACTCTTCGTCGTAGCGTGTTACTTGATAATGTATAGAATGATAATATAGAAATGATTATATAACGCCTTGATTTAAAATCTAAAATCTATAGATTTGGAAATTTTACTTTTAGTTTCAAGCCACTTTCTTGATCAGGGAAGCCTTACCAAATGGATCGATAAAAACTAAATCCATTACATTTTTCGATTCTTTTAGATTAATTCTAAATCGGGCTTTTAAGGTCTCTAAATATGCAAATAAAAAAGACTTTACTTCATATTTTTATCCGACGTTTCGTTGGTAATTTCCAACTTCTTCTGGGATGAATTTTATTGATAGAAATAACAATTTTAGGCAAATCGGATAAAAACTACGGTTTATATAAGCCCAAGGAGTTAAATCAGGAAATCAGTCTATATGGTTGCTATGCCAGAAATATACCCGGTTACACAAAATTCAGCACACCTAGTTGTGGTTCTGAAAAACCTACAGAATTTAGACGCCAAATCGGAGGGCGGGCTTATAAGGGGGATACACCAAAATCTATACCGATACACAATTTATTTATGGTCCTCAAAAACCTCTAGATTTCAAATTTCACGCAAATTGAATAAAAACTACGGTTTCTAGAAGCTCAAGAAGAAAAATCGGGAGATCAGACTATATGGGGGCTATAGCAAACCAAAGACCGATACACACCATATTCGCCACACCTGTTTGTGGTCCTAAAGTACCTATAGATGTCCAATTTCAGGAAAATCGGATTGAAAATACGGCTTCTAGAAGCCCAAGAAGTAAAATTGGGAGATCGGTCTGTATGGGGGCTATACCAAAACAGGGACCGAACTTGGCCTGCTTGGAAACCCAAATACGAGTTTGTGCAAAAATTAAGCAATATAGCTTTTTTATTGAAGGCTGTAGCGTGATTACAACAGACATCCAGACAGACAGACGGACATGGTTATATCGTCTTAGAAGCTCTCCCTTATCAAGAATATATATACTTTAAAGGGTGATACGGTCAAAATTTGGTCAAGGGAAAACGCGTGTAAATCGGTGAAATCGTTTATTTAAAAAATCAAATTAAATTTCTTTTTCAAGTTCAATTAGCATAAAATTCAGGAAAAATATTCAGTTAGGCTTTCGCTTTTCCAAATCCGAATTGCCGGGCCTCACGCTTGACACCTGCCATCAGTGTTTGTACAGCCACCTTGTCCACCTTCTTCGCCGCAGAAAGCCAGTTTGCCTTGAACTGCTGCTCGTCCTTAGCAGTTTTTTTTTGGTCTCCTTTAGGTTCCGCTTGACAATAGCCCAGTATTTCTCAATTGGGCGGAGCTCTGGCGTGTTGGGAGGGTTCTTGTCCATGGCCTTTTTACCGTAATGGCAAGATGCCAAAACAGTACGGAACTACCGTGTTTCTTCAGGAAAGGAAAGCAGACGTTTATTCAAACACTCTTTCACGTAAATTTCTTGGTTGACAGTCCCGGAAGCTATAAAAATGCTGATTTTCAAGCCACAGGTACAGATGGCTTGCCAAACCAGATATTTCTTTGCGAACTTTGACAGTTTTATGTGCTTGAAAATATCTGCTACCTTTCCCCTTCCTTTTGCCGTATAAAACTCCTGTCCCGGAAGCTGCTTATAGTCGGCTTTGACGTAGGTTTCGTCGTCCATTACCACGCAGTCAAACTTCGTCAGCATCGTCGTGTACAGCCTACGGGATCGCGCTTTGGCCGTCGTATTTTGTTTATCATCGCGATTTGGAGTCACTACCTTCTTGTAAGTCGATAGCTCGTTTTTTGGCTCGACTTGCGGTTGTAGACGATACACCCAGCTTATTTGCGGCATCTCGGAGAGAGAGGTTAGGGTTTGGCTTGAAACTACCGGCAACTCTCTTTGTCGTCTCAGCGGCTTCCGGTTTTCGATTTCCCACCGATCCAGACTTCCTGGCTGTCGACAAACGTTCCCCAAACACATTAATTACATTTGTAACCGTTGATTTGGCAACTTTTAGCGATTTTGCCAGCTTTGCGTGCGAGTAGCTCGGATTTTCGCGATGCGCGAGCAAAATTTTGATACGCTGCTCTTCTTGCTTGGACGGCATTTTGAAACCTGAGGAGTGAATTCCAAAATCAAAATAGGAGCAACATTCTACACACACACCTTCAAAATGAGGGGTGTTCAGGTTTTTTAAATACAAAATTGAAAGAAATACGTCAAGTTTATATTGACCGTATCTCCATTTATATAGTCGGAAATCGATATTTCGATGTGTTACAAACGGAATGACAAACTTATTATACCCCCATCACCATTCTATGGTGGTGGGTATAATGAAATAGATTCCTAAGATTTATTTCCAAACTGGTGCATGAGGTAGTCCTACTAAGTTGTCCCAGGACGAGAACTTTAGAATGAGTCCAAGTCGTGTCCTAAAGAGTAAATTTACACCATCAATGACAAACCCATGTCAAAGTGAACGGTCCTTTCCATAAACACCAGGGACTAATCCTGCACCGCTCCTGAGGTCGATTTATTTCCCATAGGGCAACTGCTAAATTTGGAATGGTGTATTATTACGTGTCATAATTGACATTTTATTTATATAAAAAAAATATTTTCAATCCAAAATAGCAAAAAAACACTTTAATTGAAGCGTTAAAAAAAATAATTAATAATAGAGGTGCGATTTAAGAAAAAAATTTAATGTCTCACAAATTGAATTGACTTTTGCCATCCCAATCAAGTAAATAATAAATTTCAAGTGCCGAAGATATCTATTCAATTTTTAATCAAGTACATTTTATGTCTAATTAATTTAGCGATTGATACTATAATTTTGAAGATTTAAAATTTTTAATTTATAAAATTAAACTAATGAATTTATTTACGCCTCAAACACCTCGAGCTTGAAAAAAAAAACAATAAATTGTAACAAATAAAGGTCGTCGAAAATCAAAATAAAATCTAGTTTGTTTTTCCAAAACATTTCCTTACTCCCATAAAATCTTAATTGAACCTTAGTCTCTGCTTAAACAACTTAAACTTGGGCATGGTTGCTCCAAGTATCCTCTACTTTTGGCTACGTCCATGATATACGATGTTTATATTATGCAATGGCTCATTTACTAGAAAAAAAAGAGTTTTTCACATTGCAACCTTGCCTACACGTGTTTCGCGGTTCGAAGTTCAAGGTTTGTCTTCTAACTAAAAACTTGGCATGCATTGTCCATGGGGTAAGAGGAGGGCATACGACTAACCAACAAAAATGTCAATGCAAAAAGTTTCCCAATGAAATTGTGTTGCGTGCATTATAATGTATTAAACATAACAGCAACAAAAATAACAAATATACAAAAAATTAACATGATACCGTTTTTTCTAGATGAATATTCTCAAGGAATATTCCATTCCAATATATTGCTATGCACGAATATTTATTGGCTGAATATATTTTTTTTCTTCTTTTTTTTTGTGGGGGGAGGGGGGTTTCAATATATTAGCATATATTTGTTTTTGTACCACCATTATTGGAACTAATGAGAAAAAAAAATTATTACAAATTCTGCTAAATTTACAAATTCAGTGTCTAGCCCACATGTTCATTGACATGCATGGGAAAGTTAAAGTGATTGAAAGTTGATCAAAAAATTGCTTTGTTATGGGAAACTAATAATTGAAAGTCAACTTAACCATTAATCAGGAGTTCGTTAAAAAAGTGGCCACAGTCTAAATAAGAATTTCCCATGATATATGATCTTTTCATTATTGTCATAATCGACTCAAATCGAATTTTATTTTTTTTTTTTTTTGGGAGCAAAATCGAATTTTTATACACGAAACAAACGAAAACGAGCAAAATCGAATTTTAATACACGAAACAAACGAAAACCTAAAAACTTGGAAAATCTAACACACAAAAAAATATCACCAAATTTTTTTCCAATTAAATTTTAAAAAATTTTCAACTAAAATTTTAGTTGGTTCTATAAATTTTTTTATAGAAACAAAACTATATCTTTTCATTACTTGCATTTCTGTGATTGAAGAAATTCAATTAGAAATTAATTGGTTCAATTAATATCGTAATTGGAGACAAAAAATATTTTTTTCTGAGTATCTCCACATACGGAGACATTAATTAAAGGGACTCAGTTTCCAAAGCTAAGATGAAACTCCAGCACTATCTGGAGTTTCGAATGCCAACTGGGGCTGGTGTTAAAAAAATCTACCAACATTTGAAGAAATTTTACCAAAAAATTATACCAAATTTAAAAACATCGATATAAATATCCCTTAGATTGTAAATGTGTAGAATTTTAAATGTTTTAACGATTTTAGCTTGCGACAAATAGGGAAAGTCACCACTTCTACCAAAAAAAGGAGGACTTACTCACCATCGAATTTAAAGAACATTTTGTAAAAATTTTATTTCTATAGGAAATTTTGTCAAAATTTTACTTCTATACAAAATTTTGTCAAAATTTTATTTCTATAGAAAACATTGCTAAAACTTTATTTCTATAGAAAATTTTGTCACAATTTTATTTCTATAGAAAATTTTGTCAAAATTAAATTTTTTATGTAAAATTTTATTTGTATAGAAAATTCTGTCAAAATTTTATTTCTATAGAAAATTTTGTCAGAATTTTATTTTTATAGAAAATTTTGTCACAATTTTATTTCTATAGAAAATTTTGTCAGAATTTTATTTCTATAGAAAATTTTGTCAAAATTTTATTTCTATGGAAAATTCTGTAAAAATTTTATTTCCATAGAAAATTTTTTCACAATTTTATTTCTATAGGGAATTCTGTCAAAATTTCATTTCTATAAAAAAAATTTTTCAAAATTATATTTCTGTATAAAAATGCGGTCAACATTTTATTTCTATAAAAAAAAAATTCAAATTTTTATTTCTATATAAAAATTCCGCCAAAATTTTCTTTCTATAGAAAATTTGGTCAAAATTTTATTTCTATACAAAATTTGGTCAAAATTTAATTTTTATATATATAATTTTATTTCTATAGGAAATTTTGTCAAAATGTTACTTCTATAGAAAATTTTGTCAAAATTTTATTTCTACAGAAAAATTTGCTAAAACTGGCTGGTGTTAAAAAAATCTACCAACATTTGAAGAAATTTTACCAAAAAATTATACCAAATTTAAAAACATCGATATAAATATCCCTTAGATTGTAAATGTGTAGAATTTTAAATGTTTTAACGATTTTAGCTTGCGACAAATAGGGAAAGTCACCACTTCTACCAAAAAAAGGAGGACTTACTCACCATCGAATTTAAAGAACATTTTGTAAAAATTTTATTTCTATAGGAAATTTTGTCAAAATTTTACTTCTATACAAAATTTTGTCAACATTTTATTTCTATAGAAAACATTGCTAAAACTTTATTTCTATAGAAAATGTCGTCAAAATTTTATTTTTATAGAAAATTTTGTCACAATTTTATTTCTATAGAAAATTTTGTCAAAATTTTATTTCTATGGAAAATTCTGTAAAAATTTTATTTCTATAGAAAATTTTGTCACAATTTTATTTCTATAGAAAATTTTGTCACAATTTTATTTCTATAAAAAAATTTTCAAAATTTTATTACTGTATAAAAATTAGGTCAACATTTTATTTCTATATAAAAAATTTTCAAAATTTTATTTCTATATAAAAATTCTGACAAAATTTTCTTTCTATAGAAAATTTCGTCAAAATTTTATTTCTATAGAAAATTTGGTCAAAATTAAATTTTTATATATATAATTTTATTTCTATAGGAAATTTTGTCAAAATGTTACTTCTATAGAAAATTTTGTCAAAATTTTATTTCTACAGAAAAATTTGCTAAAACTTTATTTTATAGAAAATTTTGTCAAAATTTTATTTCTATAGGAAATTTTGTCAAAATGTTACTTCTATAGAAAATTTTGTCAAAATTTTATTTCTACAGAAAAATTTGCTAAAACTTTATTTCTATAGAAAATTTTGTCAACATTTTATTTCTATAGAAAATTTTGTCAAATTTTTACTTCTATAGAAAATTTTGTCAAAATTTTATATCTATGGAAAATTCTGTAAAAATTTTATTTCTATAGAAAATTCTGTCAAAATATTCTTTCAATAGAAACTTTTGTCAACATTTTATTTCTATAGAAAATTTGGTCAAAACTTAATTATTTATATAAAATTTCATTTCTATATAAAAATTCTGTCAAAATTTTATTTATATAGAAAATTTTGTCAGAATTTTATTTTCATAGATTTTTTTTCAAAATTTCATTTGTGAAATTATGCACCAAATATGAGCTAAAAACATTTGATGGTTTGACTTTGGTGACGAGTTCTTTTTCGATTTCTGTCAAATATTCGCCTAGTGTTGGTATGGTCACACTATTTGGAGAGGAATATATTGTAGAATCTACCAAACCGTCAAGAATTCTACCAATCTACCAAACAGTGAAAATTTTTTGGTAGAATTCTACCAACTGTGGCAACTGTGCTTAGGATAATCATTTAGGCTTGCAGGACAAGCGGACGGGAGATAGTGAGGCGAGTGCGAGTGATGAAATTTCGGAGTGTAGGTTACAGTAGCATCCCCTTATGTCGGGCTCACTTAAACAACACAGGAAAAAATTAAACTACGGAAAAAATGAACTATCTCGTGCGAAAATTTAACCAAATTTTATTCCTAGCTTTGAGATTAATTAAATTAACGAAAATTTTCTGACATTTTTAGGATTTTTTAACTACCATTTATGAAATACATACTTCTCGAAAGACAAAATTGAACCAAAATTAAAAAAAAAAAAAAAAACTTAGGCGCCAGACCATCATTCTATGTTAGTTCATTCTTACCATTTTTGGGAAGTTTACGAAAAACTCCTTCCGCTTTAGTTAGCTTTGAACTGATTTGCAAATCATTGATATATTACTGGAATTTAGTTCATAAAATTTTTGCGACATACCTCGAATGAAGAACAATTCGTTCTGGGCTGAGTAAAAAAATTTTAACAAAATTGTTTAATTTTTTAAGAAACTAAAACAAAATGTTTGTTTTTACAACTATCTTTTGTTCTGTGTATTCAGTCGACTAAAGCATTGTCAATTTGGCCTTTTTCCCGGTAGGTGTGGTTTTTAGCGGGAAAAACTTAATTTAATGGTCTTGTTGGCGGTTTTTATTCCTTTTTTTTTAATTTCGAGTTGTTTCTATTGAAATATGGAGAAAACTAGTTCTTTATCTAAATCTTACTGCGAGAATAAGTGTTTCCACATTTATCAAATCTCAATCTAAACATTAACAATAGGCTTGTTTTCTTTTAGTATTAGATATCCAGTAGCCGTGATGGAGTAGAAGAAAACAGAGCAAACGTTTATACAAGACATGCCAAAAAATGTGCCACACTGACATCAGTCTGAACCGTCATCTGGAAAGGAGTAATTAAAATCGATATCGACTTTAAGTAAAGGAAAAACGCCACACTTGTTCAAGAAGAAAACAATTTACTCCTCCCATGGTCAAATTGGGCAACGAATTGCCGTCAGTACCACCAAATCAGCATGAATTGTGCTGGTGCGACTTCTTTCTATCAAAAAAACCCCAAGTGAAACACTTGCTGGGCGCGAACAGCAGTTTAATTGGTCCCATTGCCCTATTTTTTTTTTCAAAAGTCAACTTTAGAACCTTGCGATTATTCAAAATTTGACTTTTAACGTTGCGACTTTCGTCTTTTTATTGACTTATCCAGTATTAGGGAAACGAATTTGGAAAATTGACTTTTAGACTAATCGATTTTTTTCAGAAAAACTTTTAAAGTCGACTTTTTTCAATTTTCAATTTCGAAAAATCGAGTTTAACTGCAGCTCAAATGTTTTAGGGCTCGACGTTTTCCAAATTTGAGAAAAGTTGGAAGCTCGAAAATTTCAATTTGACAAATTTTAAAAAAGGTGAATGTCGACTCTCCCAATTAAAAAAAAAGGCGAATGTCGACTCTCCCTATTAAAATAAAGGTGAAAGTTTACTCTCATAATTTAAAAAAAGGCGAAAGCAAAAGAAAAAGAAGTCGGATTGTCGGAACTTCGAATTTTCCAAAGTTTTAAAGAAGTCAAAAGGTCTAAAAAATCGTCTTTCTAAATTTTGAAAAGGTCGAAATGTTGAAAACTTCATCTTTCTAAATTTAAAAAATGTCGGAAGATAAAAAAGTCGACTTTTTCAAATTTTTTAAAAAAGTGGTAGTGAGAACTCGACCTTTGCTAATATTAAAACAAATCAAATTTGTCTAGATTTTTAGAGTGGAAAAGTTGACCTTTTCATATTTGAAAAAAGTCTAATGGTCAAAAAGACGACTTGTCCAAATTTTGAAAGAAAAAAAATTAAAACTCCACATGTCGACTTTTTGAAATTTGAAAAAAGTCTAATGATCGAAATAAAACCTAAAACTCAATAAGTCGACAATTTATTACATTTGAAAAAGGCGAAAAATCAAAAAGATGACTTTTTGATTCTGATTACAATCCTTAGTCATAAATATACCGAAACCACTTTCTCTTTCAATGCAAATTGGGCTTTACGATTTTTTCGTGAAAAGTCGGTAGGTTTTTTTCACAATAAATGATCAATTAGTCAATTATGGCCAACATCATGGTAGTTCGATTAATCGATTTGACTTGAAAAGTCTGAAAAAAGTCTCAAGTTAATCGATTTGACTTGAAAAGTCTACTTTTTATACCCTAAACCACATAGTGGTCAGGGTATAAGTTTGATCGGCCAAAAAATGTGCCTACCAGAAATATTGATTTTAGACCCCATAAAATATATACCGATCGACTCAGAATCACCTCCTGAGTCGATCTAGCGCTTGGTGTCCGTCCGTCCTCCGTCCGTCCGTCTGTCCATGTATTTGTTGTTCACAGGATTCCGGTCGCAATTATTAACCGATTTTGATGAAACTTGGTACATGGAGTTTTTAGAGCACAAGGACGAACGCTATTGAATTTGGAAGAAATCGGATCAAATTTAGATATAGCTCCCATATATATGTATCGCCCGATTTCGACAAATGGGGTCACGTTGCGCTTTTTTTCAAACGGATCGTCACCAAATTTGGCAAAAGGTAATCTTTTCCATCGCTCTTCAAGTCTGCAAAATTTCATCCAAATCGGTTCAGATTTAGATATAGCTCTCATATATATGTTTCGCCCGATTTTCCCAAATTTGGCCACAAAACCTTTATTTATCAACCGATCTTACTCAAAGTTGGCTAAATATAATCTTCTATAGCACTAACTATATGTGCAAAAAATCATCGAAATCGGTTCTGATTTAGCTATAGCTCCCATATATATGTACCGCCCGATTTTTCTAAATTTGGCCATAAAACCCTTATTTATCAACCGATCTTACCCAAATTTGGCAAAATTTAGTCTTCTAGAGTACTAACTATATGTGCGAAAAATCATCGAAATCGGTTCAGATTTAGATATAGCTCCCATATATATGTATAGCCCGATTTTCCCAAATTTGGCCATAGAACCCTTATTTATTAACCGATCTTACTAAAAGTTGGCTAGAACCAGTCCTCTATAGTACTAACTATATGTGCACAATTTCATCGAAATCGATTCATATGCAGATATAGCTCTTATATATGTATCACCCGATTTTGAAAAATTCGCCCCTAATAACCTTATGTTTGACCATACAGGCCTCATTTCTTAACTGATCTTACTCAAATCTTGCACAAGGTAACCTTTTGTGGTATTAATCAAACCCGCAAAATATTATGCAAATTGATTCAGATTTAGATATAGCTTCCATATATATGCATCGCTCGATTTTCCCAAATTTGGCCATAGTACTCTTATTTATTAACCAATGTTACTCAAATTTCAAATTTTGATGTACTAGCCGATCGTATTTATACGTACTTGTAGTTCTTACATAAGAATATTGCTCGATTTTTACAAATTTGTATTTATTACCCACACTAATTGGGCGATTTTCTCTTTTTTAATAATGGGCTCAATATTAGTGGCATACTAACCCCGTAGTTGCAATATCAACACAGCCAGTGTTGCTAGAAGTAGGGGAAATTCCCTATATGTAGGGTTTTTCTAATATTGAGCGTCTTGTAGGGACGTAGGGCCACAATGTAGGACATTTGCACTCAACACAATTTGTAATAATTTTTACATTTTAGTGGCTCTAGAGGAGGAAATTAGAAGCCGGCAAGGCTCGATCAACAATGTGTGGTAAACTTTATTCCTGTAGAAAATTTTGTCAACATTTTATTTCTATAGAACATTTTGTCAAAGTTGTATTTCTATAGAAATTTTTTTCAAAATATTATTTCTATAAAAAATTTTCTCAAAATTTTATTTCTGGGGAAGTTTTTCCCAAAATTTTATTTCTATAGAAAAATTTCTCACAAAAATTTGTTAATAGAAACTTTTTCAAAAATTTTATTTTTATAGAGATTTAACAAAAAAGATTACTAATTTGGGTAGAATTCTACCAACTGTGGCAACCGTGGTGGTAATACAAATTTATATTCTAAGTTATATACGTTGCATATTCATGTTTTAAGATAATAAAGTACTTAGAACTATTTTTGTTTTGTAAAATTTTTTAAATTTAACGAAAAATATAGTAGGGAAAATTGTTTGTGAATGTATGGGAAAGTAGGGAACTTTTTTTGTCCTTGTAGGGTAAACCGAACATTTTCCCTGGCAACATTGACTATGAGCTATAGTCAGATTGACACAAAACACCCATAGACATGTACCCCTTAATTTTCTTAAATATGCAAATGCGGTTTATCTCCCAGACCTATATGTTACCCCACAAATGCTTATGATTACTAATTCTGTAATGGTGGTTTAGGGTATGATATAGTCGGCCCCGCCCGACTTTCCACTTTACTTACTTGTTTATTTTGATTACAATCCTTAGTCATAGTCACTTCCCTTTTCAATGCAAATTCGACTTTAAGATATTTTCGTGAGGAGCCGGTAGGTTTTCGTCATAATAAATGATCGATTATTGCCAACATCGTAGTTCAATTAGTCGAATTGACTTGAAAAGTCTAAATTTTTATTCTGATTACAATCCTTGGTCAGAGATCTAAATCACAATCTTTTGCAATTCAAAATCACTCTTATTTTTTTTCGTCAAAAGTCGATTTTCATCACTATAAAAAGTCGAATAGTCGATTATGGCCAACATCAAAGTTATGTTAGCCGATTTGACTCGATTTTCAAAAATTTTAAAATTCGATTAGCAGAATTTGAGGACACGAAACATCGGGACTTCGAGTTTTCAATTTTTCTTAACAACATATCGTTTAATCGAAAAGTCGAATAGAAGATTACATGGGAAAATAAATCGCCAAATTCGCACAAAGTGTCTTTTCCCCCAATATAAAAACTTACAGCCACCAAAGATACCTTCCTCAAAAAAACTATTTTATTTTTGTCTAATTGGAAAAATTTTCGTGATATTTTTTTCTATGCTCAGAAACCGTAATAACGAATTTTTTTATTATTTTCTCTGTATAGCATAACAGTTTGTATAACTATATAATTGTGTATTCTCTATTGGTATCTTATACTAAGCTCCTTCCTCAATCTATGCTGGTGTCTATAAAGAAAATTTCCTAATAAGTGACCAAATTCTTGGAAAAATCATGCCAATATTAACTGTGAAATATATTACTTCAAAGAATAAACAACCAAAAATACATAGGCGCATAAGACAACAACTAAACATACAATAGAAAATTGCAATTCAAAATCCACCAACTGGTGGTTTACCTTGGCATGAAAACCTCCTTTTTTTTCTATGAAACCTAGTATGGTGCACACGCCACCGATTCCAATGTGGACGACAACTACCCAATTCAGAATGTCAGCAACACTAAAGCGACCATATTCACAATGTATAGCAGTATTGGGTGTGTGCTATACACGGAGGAGGGAAGTGGTGATTGAAATTCAAGTGGTCGCTTAGGCTATCATATAACTCAACTGGCTTATTCACTCTCTTGCCCCAGTTGCTGACAGAAAGTCGAGATCAGTATTTCTATGGAGAATCATCATTCACTGCGATTGTATACTATCCGCATATATAAAAATAGAGAAGGAAAATCTATGGAATTACTTTATGGATGTAAATATTGAGGAAAACTTGTTTTTGGTGTATTTATTTTGTTTTTTTTTTTTCATTACTACTGCTGATGCAGTACAATTGCAATAGCACGGGTGTTGGCTATGAACATTTTTCATATGAAATTGTTGGAAATCTAAGCAAAATTGCATAATAACTCAAAATTGTTTGACTTATTCTCGTAGTCAATTGTTGGTCTTGTGCTAAATAATTTATTGCGGAACTGCAATGTGCCTATTGGCGTTTGTTAACATATAGCTAAATTGCAAAAAGAGTTAAAAAGGGAAATTTAAAGTGATATCGGTACATCAGCTGTTATTTCGTGATTACAATAAGATGTGTTGCATATTTTACCCCTTACGCCTATATATCGAAAGTCTAGGTTCGATTGGAAAATCCAGTGCAGCCTACCAAAAATGTGCATGTTCGATTGACGGGTTTTTATTATGGTTGCCACAGTTGGTAGAATTCCACAAAAAATGGTAGATTTTGTATTGTTTGGTAGATTGGTACAAAATTTTCTATAGAAATAAAAATTTTACAAAATTTTCTATAGAAACAAAAAGTTAAAAAAAATTTGTATAGAAATAAAATTTTGACAAAATTTTCTATACAAAACTAAATGTTGACGAAATTTTCTATACAAAACAAAACTTTGACAAAATTTTTTATACAAAAAAAAAATTTTTGACAAAATTTTCTATGCAAAACAAAATAAAACTTTTTATATATATATATATAACATTTTGATAAAAAATTTCTATTGAAATAAAAATTTGGTAAAATTTTCTATAGAAATTAAATTTTGAAAAAATGTTCTATAGAAATAAAAATTTTATTCTCTATAGAAATAAAATTTTAGAAAAATTTTCTATAGAACAAAAATTTTCTATAGAAATAAAATTTTTAAAAAATTTTCTATAAAATTAAAAGAGAAAATTTTTTATAGAAATAAAATTTTGACACAATTTTCTATAGAAATAAATTTTTGACAAAACTTTCTATAGAAATAAATTTTTGTCAAAATATTTCTATAGAAATAAATTTTTGGCAAAATTTTCGATAGAAAAAAAATTTTGGCAAAATTTTCTATAGAAATAAAGATTTAACAAAATTCACTATAGAAATAAAATTTAAAAAAAAAATCTATAGAAATAAAATTTTGACGAAATTGTCTTTACAAAATAAAATTTTGACAAAATTTTCCATACAAAACAAAATTTTCTATAGAAATAAAATATTGGCAAAATTTTCTATAGAAATAAAATTTTTGATAAAATTTTCTATAGAACTAAAATTTTGGTAAAATTTTCGATAGAAATAAAGTTTTTATAAAATTTTCTAAAGAAATAAAATTTTGACAAAATTTTCTATGAATCTTACGTTTATCAATTATCTAAAACTAAGTTTTGACGAAATTGTCTATACAAAACAACATTTTGACAAAATTTTCTGTACAAAACAAAATAAAACTTTTTGTAGATATAACAATTTGACAAAATTTCCTATTAAAATAAATTTTCGGTAGAGTTTTATATAGAAATAAAATTTAGAGAAAATTTTCTATAGAAATAAAATTTTCAAAAAAATTTCTATAGAAATAAAATTTTGAGAAAATTTTCTATAGAAATAAAAATTTTATTTTTCAAAAATTTCAAAAATTTTTCTATAGAAATAAAATTTTCAAACAATTTTCTATAGAATTAAAATTTTGAGAAAATTTTTTATAGAAATAAAATGTTGACAAAATTTTCTATAGAAATAAATTTTTGACACAATTTTCTATAGAAATACATTTTTGACAAAATTTTCTATAGAAATAAAATTTTCTATAGAAATAAATTTTTGACAAAATTTTCTATGGAAATAAATTTTTGACAAAATTTTCTATAGAAATAAAATTTTCAAAAAAATTCTATAGAAATAAAATTTTGACGAAATTGTCTTTACAACATAAAATTTTGACAAAATTTTCTATAGTAATAAAATTTTGTGCCTATCTCGTATCCTTCTGGGTTTTGCAAACATATGCATTGACTTATAATACCCTGTTCCACAGTGCGGCGCAGGGTATAATAAAAGGTTGATAACATTTTCTATAGAAATAATATTTTGACATTTTCTACAGAAATAAAATTTTGACAAAATTTTCTATAGAAATAAAATTTTGACAAAATTACCTATAGAAATAAAATTTTTCAAAATTTTCCATAGAAATAAAATTTTGACAAAATTTTCTATAGAAATAAATTTTTGGCAAAATGATCTATAGAAATAAATTTTTTACAATATTTTCTATAGATATAAATTTTTGACAAATTTTTCTATAGAAGTAAAATTTTAACAAAATTTTCTATATAAATAAAATTTTGACAAAATTTTCTATGGAAATAAAATTTTGACCAAATTTTCTGTAGAAATAAAATTTTGACAAAATTTTCTATAAAAATAAAAATTTTTAAAATTTTCTATAGAAATAAAATTTTCAAAAAAAATTCCTATAGAAATAAAATTTTGACAATATTTTCTATACAAAACAAAATTTTCTATAGAAATAAAGTTTTCATACAATTTTCTATAGAAATAAATTTTTGACAAAATTTTCTATAGACATAAAATTTTAACAAAATTTTCTATAGAAATAAAATGTTGGCAAAATTTTCTATAGAAATAAAATTTTTGATAAAATTTTCTATAGAACTAAAATTTTGATAAAATTTTCGATAGAAATAAAGATTTGATAAAATTTTCTAAAGAAATAGAATTTTGACAAAATTTTCTATGGAACTTACGTTTTGATAAAATTATCTATAGACATAAAATTTTGCCAAAAATTTCTATAAAAACAAGTAAGGAAAGTCTAATGTCCGGTGGGGCCGACTATATTATACCCTGCACCACTTTGTAAATCCACATTTTCGATACTATATCAAATCCGTCAAATGTGTTGGGTGCTATATAAAGGCTTTTGTCCCAACTACATACATTTAAATCTGACTCCATCTGAACAAAAGTTATAATCTATAGACTTAAAAATTAAGTCGGCTCATGTCCTGGGATGGTACACTATGTTAGTAAAAAAATATGGGAAACATTTTCATCTGAACCAATTTTGAGGCAACTTCGCAAAAGTGTATTTATGATTTATCGATCGATAGATATGTATTAGAAATAAAGGACAATTTGAGTTTTGGAAGTTTTCGACTTAGCAGTGGCGATTTTATAAGGAAAATTTAGGTATTTTAGCCATTTTTGCCTAAAGCTGAGTACTATGTTCAGTTTTCAAGCTGAAAACCAGCTTGTTTTCACGGTTACTTTTTTAATTAACTAATTTAGAAATATAAAATTATTTGCAATCAATTCCTTGGATCTTTTCCATCCATTATTTGGCAAGACTCTTCATAAATATATTTGTAATTTTAACTTTGTGTTTTGGTGAAAAAACCGAACATAGTACTCACCTTAAATCGGAAAAACATATATATGGAAGCTATATAGAAATCTGAACCGATTTCGACCAAATTTGGAATGCATACTTAGTATTTTAATTCTACACTGTTAGAAAAATATGTTTTTCATATGTTTCGATATAAACAAAATGTGTTTCGGGCACAATTTTTAAAGACAATATATTTAAGTGCAAACATGTAATGTTCTCAAACTAACACTAAATGTTTGGAACACATATGTTAATATGTTAGAATATATTATGTTTGGGGCATGCATGTTTCATAAAAATTATATGTGTGAATGTAAACATATATAAATTTACAAATTTCGAGTAAACATATATATGTTGTGATATTTTATTCAGAGAGCGACAGAGAGAGAGAGTATAGAGAAAGAAATAGAGATAAAAACCGGGAGGGTCGACGAAAGATATCAAATTAACACAGCGAGAGAATCAAACGAGAGCAATTTCTGTGAAACAGCTTATATGTTGTTTCGGAAACTGCTTTATGATAAGGCCAAAAATTGTATATGCTTAAGTCTCAATATTATTTAATTTAAGCCTAATTATTATTTAATTTGTGTATATTATTAAATTATTTATGTATGTTTATACTCGACCCCACGTTCTTCCTTTGTTAGAGTTTTTGAATTCCTTCCAAAATTTCAAACTTTTATACTAAAACCAGTTTTTTATTACAAAATTGTTATTTTTGCAATAAAAAAATAATATCTTAGCCAAAAGCTCAGTCCATTTCGTTTATATCAAGCACTGTTTCTGACTGTAAATCTTTAATAACCCACATTTCGAAGTTTCATTATACAAATTTAATATTGTATAAATATAAATGTGTAAATTAAAAAAAAATGTAAAATTTAATAATTTCTTCAACATTATTTGTATTACAGAAAAAGGTGCCAAGAACTAAAAAAATTCGTGGAAGTGAAAATTATGTTAGGGAATGAGCACAATCTTCTTTGGGGAAAATTCTTCCAAGCATATAATATTTTTGGGCTCAAAATGCTTCCAAACATATTATATGTTCACATAAAACAAACATATTAATGTTTCGGCAGTATCAAATAATATATGTGCTTCCTGCAAAATATGTTTGGAACATATGTTAGAGAGGCGATTTTTTTTTGAGGGTGTACTCCCTGTGCACATAAATCGGACTAAAACTTTGAACTCTGTGGTCATACGACGGAAAATCGGGCGAAAGATATATATGGGAGCTATATCTAAATCTGAACCGATTTCAATCAAATTTGGCACACTTGACTACACTACTAATTGTACTCCTAGTGCAAAATTTTAACCAAATTGGGCAAAAACTCTGGCTTTTGGGGTTATATAAGTCCATATCGGGCGAAAGATATATATGAGAGCTATATCTGAATCTGAACCGATTTCAATCAAATTTAGCACACCTGACTATAGTACTTATTGTTCTCCTGGTGCAAAATTTCAAGTAAATCAGGTAAAACTCTCTATTCTGGGTCCATATAAGCGCATATCGGGCGAAAGATATATATGGGAGCTATATCTAAATCTGAACCGATTTCTTCCAAAATCAATAGGGTTCTATTCTGACAGGAACTTGTGCTAAATTTGAAGGCGATTGGACTTAAACTGCGATAGAGACTTTGATCACAAAAATGTTTTCACAGACAGACGGACATGGCTAGATCGACTCGGGGACCCATCCTGAACATTATTGCCAAAGACACCATGTGTCTATCTCGTATCCTTCTGGATGTTGCAAACATATGTTCAAACTTATAATACCCTGGTCTACAGTGTGGCACAGGGTATAATAAAAGGTTGATAAAATTTTCTATAGAAATAACATTTTGACAACATTTTCTATAGAAATAAAATTTTGACAAAATTTTCAATAGAAATAAAATGTTCAAAAAAATTTCTATAGAAATAATATTTTGACAAAATCTCCTATAGAAATAAAATTTAGAATAAATTTTCTATAGAAATAAAATTTTCAGAATATTTTCGATAGAAATACATTTTTGACAATATTTTCAATAGATATAAATTTTTGACAAATTTTTCTATAGAAGTAAAATTTTAACAAAATTTTCTATAGAAATAAAATTTTGACAAAATTTTCAACAGAAATAAAATGTTGACAACAATTTCCATAGAAATAAAATTTTTACAAAATTTTCTATAGAAATAAAATTTTGACAAAATTTTCTATAGAAATAAATTTTTGACAAAATTTTCTATTGAAATAAAATTTAGACAACATTTTCTAAAGAAATAAATTTTTGACAAAATTTTGACCAAATTTTCTATGAAATAAAATTTTCAAAATATTTTCTATAGATATAAATTTTTGGAAAATTTTTCTATAAAAGTAAAATTTTAACAAAATTTTCTATAGAAATAAAATTTTGACAAAATTATCTACAGAAATAAAATTTTGACAAAAATTTCTATACAAATAACATTTTTACAAAATTTTCTATGGAAATAAATTTTTGGCATTATTTTCTATAGATATAAATTTTTGACAAATTTTTCTATAGAAATAAAATTTTAAACAAAATTCCTATAGAAATAAAATTTTGACAAAATTTTCTATAGAAATAAAATATTGACAAAATTTTCTATAGAAATAAAATGTTGACAAAATTTTCTATTGAAATAAAATTTTGACAAAATTTTCTATAGAAATAAAATTTTGACAAAATTTTCTATAGAAATAAAATTTTGACAAAATTTTCTATAGGAATAAAATTTTTGAGTATAAGATTTTTTTGGTAAAATTTTCTCAAAAATTTTGAAATTATTTTTGACTCGAGTGGCAACCGTGTCTGGGACTTATTCATTATTTCTCCAGAATGAGTGGCCCATAATACAAATTCGACTTCCCACTTTTGATATTTTTGATCGACATTTGATATTTTTGATCGACTTATGATATATTTTATCGACTTTTGATATTTTTGATTTGTTATTGTAGGTCCTTAGATTTGTATGTATTATATGTGTGTGAAGATAAATTCGAATTTAAAATTGCGGCAGAGGCCTTAGCCGAGACACAAACCATCACCTTCAATGTAATTTTAAATTCGAATTTAATTTTTTAAATTCGAATTTAATTTTACAAATATATCCTTTTTTTGAAAACGCTAAGAATTTTTAAATGGAATTTGATAGAATTCGTTAAAGACGGCTCTGAGTATCCTTAATTTGAACAAATTTCATCACAAAAATAACTTAGAAACCGGCAAAATTAAAATTTTGTTTAACAAAAAAGGGACCATTGTGCGAAAACCGTTCGGGGTTCCAAAACGAAACCACCACCATTGGATAGGTCTTAGTGCGCACTATTCAAATTCGAAATAATTTCATTAGAAAAGTATTTCAGAAAGCGGAAAATTGCAAAATATTTTCCGACTGAATTTACACCAACAGGGCCACTGTGCGCAAACCGTTCGGGGTTCCAAAACGAAACTACCACCATTGGATAGGGGTTAGTGCGTACTATTCAAATTCGAAATAATTTCATTAGAAAAGTATTTCTGAAAGCGGGAAATTGAAAAATATTTTCCGGGTGAATTTACACAGGTGAGACCACTGTGCGAAAACGGTTCGGGGTTCCAAAACGAAGCTACCACCATTGGATAGGGGTTAGTGCGTACTATTCAAATTCGAAATAATTTCATTAGAAAAGTATTTCAGAAAGCGGGAAATTGGAAATTATTTTCCGGGTGAATTTACACAGGTGGGACCACTGTGCGAAAACGGTTCGGGGTTCCAAAACGAAACTACCACCATTGGATAGGTCTTAGTGCGTACTATTCAAATTCGAAATAATTTCATTAGAAAAGTATTTCAGAAAGCGGAAAATTGAAAAATATTTTCTGGGTGAATTTACACAGGTGAGACCACTGTGCGAAAACCGTTCGGGGTTCCAAAACGAGACTACCACCATTGGATAGGGGTTAGTGCGTACTATTCAAATTCGAAATAATTTCATTAGAAAAGTATTTCAGAAAGCGGGAAATTGGAAATTATTTTCCGGGTGAATTTACACAGGTGGGACCACTGTGCGAAAACGGTTCGGGGTTCCAAAACGAAACTACCACCATTGGATAGGTCTTAGTGCGCACTATTCAAATTCGAAATAATTTCATTAGGAAAGTATTTCAGAAAGCGGAAAATTGAAAAATATTTTCCGAGTGAAAGCCTAAAGCCTAAACCTTTCGAAATTCATGTTCAACATTTTCTTTTACTTACTAAATGAACACTTTTTTAAGGAATGTATGTTATTTTCTTTTTTTTTTGTAATTCAATTGGCAGTTCATTAAATAATTTAATTGATTGTCTCAAATAAAAAAATGAGTTTTCTACCAAAATCAATCAAATTTTTAATTTAATCAATTAAAAATCAAGTGAAAGTGCCAAGAAAGCAATTACTTTTTAACCAAGAATATTTTTTATTTCAAATTAATTCTGTTATTGAATCAATTTCAATTAGAAAATTAATTGGATCAATTGATTTCGAGATTGAATCAAGAAAAAATTTCTGTGCAATTAAAATTATAATTGAAAATTTAGTAGAAATAATTATTGTAGTTTCCGTATACATATTTTAATATTCAATCGGACTCATTCATACACAGAAAAAAATATTTTTTGTATTCAATCACAAAAGTAATTGATCCAATTAATTTTTAATTGAAATTTCTTAAACGATTGAAATGATTGTATCATTTAAAAAATTTTTTGTTCCAATTAAAAAATTAATTGATACAATTAATTTTTGTGATTGATTTTTATTTCAATTTAAAAATTTGTTGAACCAATTAAATTTTTAATTGAATATTTTTAAATTCAAGTAAAAGTTTAATTGGAAATATTTTGATGGTATTTTTCTGTGTATGCACTGTTATGAAATTACAAGAAACCTTAAAGTGAAATGCTTGCACAGAAAAAATATTTCTAAAATATTTCCAATAAAAAAGTTGAAGACCCAATTAATTACAAAATTAAAAAGAGAAAATGATTCAACTTAAAATACTAATAACAATTTTTATTGAATAAAAAGGATTTTCAATGCAAAATATAATCGAAAATTTTGCAATATAATTTTTTTTAATTTTTAGGGTTTTGCAAAATTTTTAAATTACTAAGATTTTTTAATTACTAAGAATTACAGAGAGTTTAAGAAATTATTTAATTTTATTTTGAAAGTGTTAGGATTTGCTAATTGTTTGCAAATTCGATGGTAGAGAGTTCCACAGACGGATGCTGAATATGAAAAATGGTTGTTCCGATAAAATAGTCTTTATATATAATTAATTTTTAGTACTGATACGACAAGCAGTTTATTGTCTTAATTTAAAAATTAGTTGAATTAACACTACAATTGATTGTAAATTCCGAATTAATTAATTTAGTTTTGTAATTTCTAATTAATTCTATGATTTATGCTATCTATTTCCTTATGTAAGCAATTTCAATAAAAAAATTAAATTAATAAAAAATTGCTTCAGTGAAAAAATTTTGTTTTGCGATCTTAATCAATTACACTTTTAATTGAACCAATGGATTTAATTGAATTTGCGATTCGGAACCGCGAATCAACAAAATCTTCATCACACAGCAAAAATACAACCAATATATTTTAAATTAAAGTTTTAAATAGTAATTTAATTTAAAATCTATTTCACCACAATTTATTTGATTTCATTATTTATTTAAGTAAAATACAAATCTATTACAAAATTTAATTGGAACGACTAATTTTTTAGTTGTTATAGATGATTGATATTTAATTGAAAATTTAATTATAAATTGATTGGAGCAATTAATTTTGCCATATTTTCTCTTGTAAAAGTATTGCAAAATTTTACTTCTTCGCATTCAAACGCAATCAACATAAAAGTTTATTGATAAATATCACTTGTTCCCAAAGTGTGAAAAAATATCACCAACACATTTCCTATTAAAAAGTTGATAGACGTCTAAAATTTTTTCATTAATAAATTAATTGATACAATTAACTTTCTAATCAAGATGACAACAAAGTTAATTAATAATCTTAAAAGTTTTAAATAGGAAACTAATTGAAGCAATAGCCTTTTTAATCAAACTCAGAAGACTAAGTAATTAACAAAGTGAAGAACATTTTTTTTTTTGATTTTTAATTAAAAATTTATTTCAAACAAACAATTTTGTAATCAAATTAAAAACAGTCAGTTAAGAATGTAATTGAAAATAGTTACATTTTTAATGAAAAACTTAATTGAGTTTTGCAACTAACATCAATTAAATTTTCAATTGAATCAGAAAAAAATAAATTAATTTTTTAATCAAGTATATTTTTAATGCCATTTTCGCGATTTAAGACATTTCAATTAAATAATTAAGTGTATCAAATTAATGTCGTGGTTGAATCAGAAAAAAATGTTTGTGTTTATACAAAAACGAATATTGACAATATATAGAAAAGTTTCTTTAACATTTAAATAAAACTTTAAAATTTTATTATATCTATATATTGTGAAGACTTTTGTGGGTATTAAAGTTGATCTCAAGCCGTTTCCAATGAACCTAGTCTCCATACCGCACGCGGCTTAGTTTTCACACAGTGGGCTCCGTTGTAAAAATTTGTTGAAAAAGTATTTTCAAATTTGTGCAAAATAACCGGGATAATAATTTTCAATTTTCCGCTTTCTGAAATACTTTTCTAATGAAATTATTTCGAATTTCAATAGTACGTACTAAGACCTATCCAAAGGTGGTAGTTTCGTTTTGGAACCCCGAACGGTTTTCGCACAGTGGCCCCGTTGATGTAAATTCACTCGGAAAATATTTTTCAATTTTCCGCTTTCTGAAATACTTTTCTTATGAAATTATTTCGAATTTGAATAGTGCGCACTAAGACCTATCCAATGGTGGTGGTTTCGTTTTGGAACCCCGAACGGTTTTCGCACAATGGTCCCTTTTTTGTTAAACAAAATTTTAATTTTGCCGGTTTCTAAGTTATTTTTGTGATGAAATTTGTTCAAATTAAGGATACTCAGGGCCGTCTTTAACGAATTCTATCAAATTCCATTTAAAAATTCTTAGCGTTTTCAAAAAAAGGATATATTTGTAAAATTAAATGCGAATTTAAAAAATTAAATTCGAATTTAAAATTACATTGAAGGTGCTGGTTTGTGTCTCGGCTAAGGCCTCTGCCGCAATTTTAAATTCGAATTTATCTTCACACACATATGTATTATCAGGTTTTTTTTCGGAAAATAAGCATATTTGTCCAACGCACACCTTTGAATAAGAAATAAGGGACACAAAAGCCGAAAAACAATTTCGAAGTCGTTTTTGTGAAATGTTCAAATTCGATAAATCGGCTATTGATACTTATTAAAATCGACTAATCGTCTTTTGATGTATGACCAAACAAAAATTGTCTGTGTTTCACAATAATTTGCCAGATTTGCTGACCGATATAAATGCAGCTTAGTTGTAGCCAGTACTATATAAATTCCCAACTATACGATTGCCTATTGCAAATCAATTGTTAACATTTTATCATTTAATAAAATTTTCATATAAGAGAATCAATTCGTTTTAGAAGATTTGAATAAAAAAAAATTGATTTAACAAGCAAATTAAAGATAAATGTGGTTAACTGAATGATTTTTATTAGAATCGAATAACCTGGTTCTGTAACCTCATTTGCTAATGGCATCTATGTATCTATTCATTGTCGCTATAGAGCTATATTGTGGTTGTCATTTCCTATTCGTGTTTTGCCATACCTATCCACATTCAACAAAACGACTATCAGTTGTTATGGTCTCAATTGTTGTGACCATAGAATGAAATTTTTATTTTTCAAAAGGGTAGATAGATATGTAATACTTTGCATTACATATGCGATTTTATTTATTTTGCATTTAAATAATAATAGAAAGAGTAACTTGCTCTAAGACAATTCGTTGATGATTAGCTTAGGTTGTAAAGTTTTGTAGGGTATGGTCACAAAACAAAATGGGTGTCAAATATTATTGTAGTAGCATTATCGAAATGGATACCGTGTTTGGAAAATACTCACATGCCTATTAACATGGGTTGCATCCATAAAATCTCTATTTCACACAATAATCTAAGGGTACGGCCACAATGGGCAAATATTTGACGGAAATCAAATATATATTCGTCGTCACAGTCAAACCAGCTGCAAATCTTAACTCATATTGGACTGGGTACATCACGTCAAATATGAGTTAAGATTTGTAGCTGGTTTGAATGTGGCGACGAATGGATATTTGATTTCTGTCAAATATTTGGAAATTTGGAACTCAAGAGATAAGCGTGTAACAGGTATACGGCAGTTCCCAGACCTAGACCAAATTTGTAGCACAGATATGTTATTTTCTGGTCTGAAATCCAAAGTTTGCTCAAAGGAGCCATTTTCAGATTCGAGTCGGCACCATAATTTGATATAGTTCATCCCTATGATCGTGTTATCCTTCCCCAAATAGACATACACTCTGTGTATGTGAGGAAAGATTGAGCATCATTGCCTTTTTCGGAAGACATTCACCGGGTTCAGTCCACTATTTCGATAATTAGCGTAGTCTCCAGTCGATTGATCTTTCCTCTACGAGCCACGAAATATTGAAGATGATTTATTGGATTGCGCTTCAATAGCGTAAATACGTCTGTAAACTGGTTGTTGTTGTAACAGTTTTTAATGCAGTTTCATTCATTTTGTTCTATGCTTTGGTAGTTCAATTAGTAGCCAGATCTAGGAACTCTGCGATAAGGATGGGGTGTGTCCAGAGTGATCTGGTTGTGAGACGGGTAGGCTTAGCTGGGCAAGCGAAAAGGTGACGAATGTCATGTGGCCCTTGATTACAGATGGGACACACGTCAGCTGCGCTGCTATCAATCGCTGGTAGGTAGGAATTGAGGCGGCTGCACTTGCCTGATCTTAGTTGGGCCAAAACTACACGTGGGAGGTCTCTCCCCTCCGGTGCTATAGGTGGTGGTCGAGCTCTGAGAACAGGATTAAAATTTTAGCTTTCCACCACTTCAGCTACAATATCCTCATGAATCCTGTTCAGACCTGTCTGCTATGCTGCCTGCTCTAGAAGCTCTCTTTTATAACGCTGAATCTCGCGCTCTAGAATGGTGAATATCAGCACTTACATTCCTCATTCGTCAGCTGCGCTGCTATCCATCACTGATAAATAGGAATTGAGGCAGCTGCACTTGCCTGATCTTAGTTGGGCTAAAACTACCCTGATCTGCCGTGGAAGGTCTCTCACCTCCGGTGCTATGGGCGGTGGTCGAGCTCTGAGAACAGGATTAAACTTTTAGCTTTCCACCGCTACAATATCCTCATGAATCCTGTTCAGACCTGTCTGGTATGCTGTCTGATCTAGAAGCTCTCTTTTATAACGCTGGATCTCGCGCTCTAGAAGGTGAAGATCAGCACTTACATTCCTGAGTGGAGGTTGCCTATTCACAATATGGGGATTTGGATGACAACTTCGTTAGCAACTCAAGAGATACTGCTTTGACAACATGTAATTGTGTCGACGCACTGGGATGATCTTGATGATCCGCATAAAGGTGATCCAGAGGTGTACTGCGGAGACATCCTGTCGCAGTTCTAAGGGCAGCGTTCTGACAGGTATGGATGTTATTCCACTGTTTGAGGTGTCCATACTGGCGCTGTCTAGTTTACCATTGACCGGCCAATTGTCTTATATGTAGTTAACAAGGTTTCTTTGTCCGCACCCCAAGCGACTTGAGGACCTTGTTTCTACCGCGGAGCTTATCACAAATTGCACTGGCATGGGCAGACGACTTAAAAAGGCTATCGAATGTGACCCCAAGAATCTGAAGGTAATTTGTGGTCGGTATTATTTCGCCATCGACTCTGACATTCAACTGTGTGCATACTTCTGCCGTCCATGTAGTGAATAGTGTGGCTAAGAATTTGGTGGGAGATAACCTAAAAAATTAAACGTAAACGTGTTCTACGCTTGTTGTCCGTAGTCAGAAATGCACGCAACAAAGCGAAATTTTTCCAATTAAATTCTTAATAGAATTTTGGAGCCACCGTGGTGCAATGGTTAGCATGCCCGCCTTGCATACACAAGGTCGTGGGTTCGATTCCTGCTTCGACTGAACACCAAAAAATTTTTCAGCGGTGGATTATCCCACCTCAGTAATGCTGGTGACATTTCTGAGGTTTCCAAAGCTTCTCTAAGTGGTTTCACTACAATGTGGAACGCCGTTCGGACTCGGCTATAAAAAGGAGGTCCCTTGTCATTGAGCTTAACATGGAATCGGGCAGCACTCAGTGATAAGAGAGAAGTTCACCAATGTGGTATCACAATGGACTGAATAGTCTAAGTGAGTCGGGCTGCCACCTAACCTAACCTAATAGAAGAATTAAAAAATGTCAAACAAATTTATTGAATGGGAAGTTCTAGGAAACAAAACCCAATGGTTCACTCACTGATATCGAAAAACTTGTACTTGATGTCGAAATCCTCAGCAACTTGATGCTGGTTAATAAGAGCTCGAGCTTAGTACGTCATACACTGATGGGCTATGCCATCCCTAATAGTGCTAAAGTACCAAACATAATTCCTAATGAAGTGGAAGACTGTGGGTCAATCAAACCCCTCGAATCCGTAGGACGAACGGCAGCAACTATCGGAGATGTAGTAGCCTCATTCGTAGAATGTGAAAAAATGCGATGTAGCAAAGTATGATGCCTTCTCTGACCATGTGGAAGGCTGCGGGTCAATCAAACCGCTGAAACCTGTAGGACGAGTGGCCACAACTGTCGAAAACTTAACCGCCACATTCGCATAATGGCGAGGAAGTGAAGAATGATTCCTTCCCTGACACTTCTCACAGCTATGGGAAGTAGCACAGATGTTAACTCATGTCTTCACGGTACCCAATTGAAACAACAGCGGAGCCTTTTCACCACAGCCAATGGATCATTCGCAGAAAGATTCCTAAACTTGGAACAAATACGACGATCACGACTTTTTCGTGGACAAAGAACACAAATCTTAGATTAGATCAGGTATAATGGCATGCCGATATTTCAGGCTCACATAGACTATTCAATCCATTGTGATACCACAATGGTGTACTTCTCTATTAACACTGAGTACTGCCCGATTCTATGTTTAGTTCAATGACAAGGGACATGAACACACATCTTAGCTACGGACTAGCTAACTAGAAGAATGAGAAATGTATTGCAAATTACGCCACTTAGATGGCTGGATTTCGGATCAACATTCGTAATATGCCTTCGTAATTTCCTGCCATCAGATTTCTTGAAAGCATCGACACTCTTCAAATCTCGGAGACACCTAGTGTCGAAATCCTTTCCAAAAGAAACCGTTCCATGTCAACATAGGACGACAATGTGAACTTATCAAGTATACCCTGATCCCAGAACGTAACACTAATCTTCGGAAGACGTTTGACACACGTTCCCTAAGGAATTCATTTTAAACATACTTATATGAACTTAAACAGCCAGCATAACATCGTGACCTCAATGCCTAGAAATATATATACAAAAATTGCCCAAATTATTCATGATAATTACGATGAAGATTTTTTACAACTTGCGATTTTTTTTTGACGATTTGACGTTATCACTACGATTTTTCAGAAAGAAGTGTGTGTCAAAACCGGGACATCTCTTAATTGTACGTCCAAGCGCTTGTTGTTATCTTTCTCATCGATATTATAGCAGGCCGCATACAAAGGTTGTACTAATCGAATGTCTAACCTCCAGTTAGGTACTGATTAGAGGAATAGGAATTTGGCCATAACTTATGTTTTGTAACCCACACCTCATATCACAAGGCATCTTTGGCACTGTTCACATTTTGACAGAGCAGACAATTTCTTCGAATTAAATGTATCTCGATGAATCATATGAATTCCAATAATCACTAGAAAACTGCAAGGAACAAAAAGCTTTGGGATATGATAACACATGCCGACTGTCAGTTGATACTGGCAACATTACCAGGACAGTGTGTGGGATCTGAAATTAGACTAGACATACGGAAAGTCAATTGTTTCACTCAAGCAGGGAGAGTTCTTTGATGCATCCAGTTAATGTTCTTAAATTACCAGATGTACTTCTCCAACCACCTTCCCAACTCCCAAATAGACATGGATCATAATTCTGCTCTGTATTTAGAAATCAATGCATTTTCAATAAAGAAATGTAATTTTCCCATGATTTTGTTCAAAATACACAGAAATGTATTTTTACTACACATTCCCAAAGAAACACAAACAATGATAGAGCCCCCTAAAGAAAGGAGAATTAGAAAAACAGCAACAACAAGTACTTACCACAATAGCCATACACATTTGTTGAGACCAAACTAAAACGAGATGGGCGTTGTGAGAATTCTTCGCAATCGAAATACACGAAGAAATTTCACAATAATTGTTAAGGTTCAATCAAAAGCCCCACACACACGCGAACACACTCTCAATGTAAGAAATAAAACTCGTACTTAAATTGTTAGATTATATGGACAAACTGTCGTTTACTTTGGTCAATTTATAAAATTTGCAAATATCCCAAAAATTGCTTAATAATTTTCTTCCACTCGGAAACTCTCACTTGGGGATTGTCACAATTTTTTCGCTATTTTCTTTTGCATCAAAACACTCACACCAAAAACACACACGCACAACACTTCCTTGTGTACTCTTCTTTTGCCTTTTTTCGTCGTAGTCAAGTTGGTTTGTTATAACCTCACTTTCTGTGTGAGGAACTTTTTAGCAAATTAATTTTTAAACAATTCTTCTTTTGAAATATCTTGAATTTTTTATATTGCTAATGCAAAGACTTGCTGTCGCTATTTTTCACACACTTCCTTAATACACCTTGGATATTTGGCCAAGTATACTCCAAATTTTTGTTATGCCTTTCGTTTTGGACGACGTTTAACGTTAAACTAGACAAGTATACGAGATATCGATTTTCTGTGAGATTTATTATCGATATTTGTACGTCTATAACCAAAGTGTATCGTTTTCATAACGTCCCTGTTTTAGACAGCCGCTTTTCACACTTTGGTACTTTTTAGACGATATGCTATGCGCTGTTCAGACTCCATTTTTTGTCGGCGGATGCTGACACTAAATTATAGCCTCCGGCGCCGAGGGCTTGACGGCTAAGCCGATATAAATTTGTCCATTCGACGGCGGACAATTATCCATTATAAAAAAAATTGAAGTTATCCGAATGGTAATGAAATTAACCCGTACAATTCCATTTAGATTTCATTCAAATTTTCTGAGCAGAGAATAAAGCCTCCGAGCTCATCAGATTTTGGCAGTTGTAGCCGCCGGCGAATATTTCGACTCATCTCGGCTCAATTGATCAAAAATATTGATTTATATCAGAAAAAGTTATTAATTATTGTTATAATTTTTGCCAAAATTATGAACTTTCCACCTACAATTAATTAGTATCAAGTTGCTGTAGTATTTTTACATAAATTGTGTAAATTTGATTGCAAGATTGGTTGTACATCTAATCTCAATACTATTCGGAAAACTTCAAATTGATTTTATAATGGATAATTGTGCGCCGCCTAAAGGCCGGTACTACCCTGCCAGCATTTCAATGTTCCATTTCATCCTCATCGCTACCACAGACTCGTAAGTGACACTGCAACAATCGCCAACTGTGATAGTATTTTGCCATCACTATTCGCATGAAAATATTTTGCCATCACTATTGTAACAAGAGCCATTTTATATTTTGTGAAACACCAAGCGCAACTGGCTTATTATAATTTATTTCAATGAAAACGAAAATAAAGTGCTGAAAACATAGTTATTACGCTTAAAATTGTGAAAAGTAAATTGGTGAACAATTTTTGACTTTCCAAATGGAATAAAGTGATAGTTTTTCAAATATTTTTCCAGACACGCTGCCTCCATTGGGAATAAAAGTACTGGCTGATAGACGCTACAACATTTAACTTACAACTTGTAATTCAACATCAATCTCTTATTAATGCATAAAAATGTGTTAAATGTGATGTGATAGCCGTATAAATGTTATATTTATGAGAATTTATAAATGTTTCATAAAATTAATAAGCATCTAAAAAATCGTGTTTTACTTGACCACAATGATTCTTTTACAACTATATTAAAATGCACTTTGTCTGATTGTTTGAAGGGACTCTTATCCAGAAGGGCTCCTAATAATTGCACTCATGCGATACTTTTTTGTAGTAACTCGGCGTGGTACAACTTTTCAATAGTGACGGCGCTTTTCCGAGGAGTTTTGGATATCCTATATGACTGTTTTCGACGTAGTGGGGATTCTCTGAAGCGCCCCCAAATTCAAAAAATGTTGGCGGGGTATGTTCATTCTTGCGAAAAAATTTTATAGAAACCATTATTTCGGAGCAACTCTAGTTTAGCTATACCTCGTAAAAAAAAAAAAAAAATTTTTGGGTCGCGCGATTTTTTTGAAAAATTTTTTTATTTTTCAACCCGTATATGAATATATAATAGTTAATATCACCGGTTATAGTAAAGATAGCAGCTTGACTTTGACCTTGACGGAAAGGTAGAAGTGTTAGCTACACAATGCAATCCGTTATTTAGTACTTTTATATGGAGCAGTTTTTGAGATATAAGCTTATTTATAAAAAACCGGTTCCGAAAAATACAAGTTTTTACCCGTACAGCTGGAACGGATGAAGCTGATATAACGGTTCATACATCATTTTAAAGGTCTCTTCAAAACCTTTCTAGTGATGTACTTTCAAAAGTAATCGGATCTCTAGAACCGGATATATTAAGGATTTTTAACTTACACTTTAGAACCGAATAACCGGTTATCCGGTTACGACCGCCAAGAAAAAAAGTTGTTGTTGTAATCAACTCAAAGAGTACTACCATCTGTGAAGTTTTGAAAAAAATCTGAGAGGTATAGCTAAACTAGAGTTTAGCCATAGTTTTGATTAATTGGGGGCTAAATTTGAGTCGAGATGAGTCGACATATTCGGCGGCGGCGCCGACTGGCCAAAATGGTCGGCGGCGGCTAATAACGGCGGCACGGCTCGGCGGCTTCATTCTCAGTGTCTGTGTTTGCTAAGAATCTTATGCCTATGTTCCCACCGACTCGTTTTCCTTATTCGCTTTTCCAAAACATTTCACCGTTCACACCGTGTTGAGATGTTTTAGTTTGACAGTTACCATGGAAACTAGAAATTCACATTTACTCGAAATTCACATATATGCAACCTCCCTGCCAACATTTTTTGAATTTGGGGACTCTTTTGAGAATCCCCACTACGTCGAAAACAATCATATACGACATCAAAAACTCGTCGGAAAAGCGCCGTCACTATTGAGAAGTTGTACCACGCCAAGTTACTACAAAAATGTTTCGCATGAGTGCAATTATTAGGTGCCTTTATAGATCAATTTAGAACGACGCCAATAAGGGACCCTCCAAACAATCAGAAAAAGTGCATTTTAAGATAGTTGTAAAAGAATCATTGTGGTCGAGTAAAACACGTTTGTTTAGATATTTATTAATTTGATTAAACATTTACAAATTCTTAAAAATATAACATTTATACCACTATCACATTACATTTAACATAATTTTTGGCATTAATGATGATGTTGAGTTACAAGTAGCGAGTTACATGTTGCTGCGTCTATCAACCAGTGTTTTTATCCCATGGAGGCAGCGTGTCTGTAAAATATCTGAAAAACAATCACTTTATTCCATTTGGAAAATCACCAAATTGTTCACCAATATACCTTTCACAATTTTAAGCGTATAATCTATGTTTTCAGAACTTTATTTTCGTTTTTATTTAATTAAAATATAACAAGCTGGTTGCGATTGGCGTTTCACAAAAAAATGGCTTTTTTAACAGTAGGGATGGCAAATTACTTGCATGTACTTTTTGATGTACCTTTTCATGATGGTTGAAGTGACATTTACGAGTCTGTGGTAACGATGAGGTTGAAATGGAACTTTGAAATGCTGGCAGGGCTATGTCCAAATAATTACGGCGAGCGCAAAGGGAAAACATTTTTTATGTTATTTTCACATGTCCATGTTCTTAAAAGCCTTTGTTTATTCTTTTTTTTTTCTATGAAACTTATTTCAATATTTTGACACATATTTTGAATAGGGTATGTTATTATGACGTGTTTTGGTGGAAAACTTGTGTTTTGAACTTGTTTTTTAGTATGGTGAAAACAACTCGTTTTGAAGTGCTTTTAAAGGGAAAACATTTCCAACCCCAAAACATGCTTTGTGAGAACACCGTATTAGGGGACCTTATACGGTCGGATAAACCCTGCGGCACAACACGTTGGGGTGACAAACCCGCTAGTATAAGGTCATGTTCGCGTGTTGCGGTGACGTGTTGACATAAAATCAAACCAATTGTTTTTTTTTTATGGCAATCAAACGAACTTTTGTTAAAATTTTATTTTCAGAAAATGTTGTCAAAATTGTATTTATTTATTTCTATAGCATATTTTTGTCAAAACTTTATTCTATTGAAAATTTTGACAAAATCCTATTTGTATAAAAATTTAATTTCTACCGAAAGTTTTGTAAATATTATTTTGTCAAAATTTTATTTCTATAGAAAATTTTGATAAAATATTATTTTTATAGACAATTTTGTAAACATTTTATTTTTATAGAAAATTTTGTCAAAATTTTTTTAGTACTAAAACCACAGTTGTACAAGGCAGTATAGGGGATTTTGAAAGAAATTTTGTTGAAATCCTCTAGGAGCCAGCTGATATTTTCCTATTGCAAATCTGCTGAGATCTAGGAGGATTTCCTCCTATATCTCCTCGTTTACGAGGATTTCGTGTCTGGTGCGAACGTACACCCAGAAAACAAATTCGTTGCCTCAACCGAATTATTTGCCAACCGAAAGCAGGTGGTTCCATCAACTATGAATGATATCTGTCAGCACAACTAACATTTGGCAATTGTAACTACATGGTAGTATGTTGGATCAACTTTGCATTGGTTGTCGCAATTTCATATTTATTGTTTTGTTTGTTGGTGCAACCGCCCTCGATTGTCTTTACTATTACCCTAACCAAATTCCAATATCAAATGAAAGGGCAGATTATATTGAGATTTTATAAATTTATTACAAGATTTACAATCATAATAAACTACGAAAACAAATACAAAAGGTGCTAACAACAAAGGCTTTTGATCTACATATATGTGAGATCAATTTACATTACAATTTTTTATAGGTAATGTTTGTATATCAATGACAGATGGTTATTAGGTTGCAATTATGTGGTCAAACTACAGAACCTAATTCAATATATACTTGCCAGAAATTTCTTCCTTAAGCCTCTAGATATAAATACAGATCGACTTAGACTCTTCCTGTATTCTTAATACAATAAAAAAGCTCGCTTGCCGTAAAAAGTATTTGTGTTTGTTGGTGTATGAAGCCTGAAATTTTTATGGAAACATTTGTAATATTCCTTTTTTATAAAACGGTGCGATACTTACCTGAAGGCAACTTCTTTTCTATGGGATAAACTTTATTCAATGTATTGTGGACTATTATCAAGTAAATGCTGTTCCCCGTTTTGCAAATTTTGTAGCGTCATACCATATACCATTTCGATGTTGATATAAATATTTATTTGTTGCAACAACTACCTTACGCCCGTCCTATAATTGAAGTAAGATTCTATTAGTATACTCAAATTTTGGTTGTACCAACCATTTGTTGATTCCCATGATGTAGGTCTCACTATGCTGGTGGTTAGCTCAACAATTTTATGAAGCATATAACCAAATTTATCGGCATTGGTTATTGTAACCAATTGAATGGTTATGGGAATTTCGTTTTGATCCTGTGAACTTTTTTATGGTCGTGTTGAATGTATAATGGGGAAAATAATCAAAACATTGTTCTTGTAACAAAAAATAAGTTACTGACATCATTTCCTCCCTGCCAACATTTTTTGAATTTGGGGGCGCTTCTGAGAATCCCCACTACGTCGAAAACAGTCGTATACGATATCCAAAACTCCTCGGAAAAGCGCCGTCACTATTGAGAAGTTGTACCACGCCAAGTTACTACAAAAAAGTATCGCATGAGTGCAATTATTAGGAGCCCTTCTGGATACATTATAAGGACGCCAATAAGAGCCCCTTCAAACAATCAGACAAAGTGCATTTTAAGATAGTTGTAAAAGAATCATTGTAGTCAAGTAAAACACGATTGTTTAGATGTTTATTAATTTTATGAAACATTTATAAATTCTCATAAATATTACATTTATACGACTATCACATCACATTTAACACATTTTTATGCATTAATAAGAGATTGATGTTGAGTTACAAGTTCTAAGTTAAATGCTGTAGCGTCTATCAGCCAGTACTTTTATTCCCAATGGAGGCAGCGTGTCTGGAAAAATATTTAAAAAAACTATCACTTTATTCCATTTGGAAAGTCAAAAATTGTTCACCAATTTACTTTTCACAATTTTAAGAGTAATAACTATGTTTTCAGCACTTTATTTTCGTTTTCATTGAAATAAATTATAATAAGCCAATTGCGCTTGGTGTTTCACAAAATATAAAATGGCTCTTGTAACAATAGTGATGGCAAAATACTTTCATGCGAATAGTGATGGCAAAATACTATCACAGTTGGCGATTGTTGCAGTGTCACTTACGAGTCTGTGGTAGCGATGAGGATGAAATGGAACATTGAAATGCTGGCAGGGCTCATTGTAATTATCGAATTGCAACCAACCATTTCTCTGGGTGTAGTATTACAGCGTGTCCATTAGATGCGACAATTCGTCGATGACTAAATAATCGGTAAATGTGTTATCGATCCCATAAACACCCTGCCAACATTTTTTGAATTTGGGGGCGCTTCAGAGAATCCCCACTACGTCGAAAACAGTCGTATACGATATCCAAAACTCCTCGGAAAAGCGCCGTCACTATTGAGAAGTTGTACCACGCCAAGTTACTACAAAAAAGTATCGCATGAGTGCAATTATTAGGATCCCTTCTGGATACATTTAGAAGGACGCCAATAAGAGCCCCTTCAAACAATCAGACAAAGTGCATTTTAAGATAGTTGTAAAAGAATCATTGTGGTCAAGTAAAACACGATTGTTTAGATGTTTATTAATTTTATGAAACATTTATAAATTCTCATAAATATAACATTTATACGGCTATCACATCACATTTAACACATTTTTATGCATTAATAAGAGATTGATGTTGAGTTACAAGTTGTAAGTTAAATGTTGTAGCGTCTATCAGCCAGTACTTTTATTCCCAATGGAGGCAGCATGTCTGGAAAAATATTTGAAAAACTATCACTTCATTCCATTTGGAAAGTCAAAAATTGTTCACCAATTTACTTTTCACAATTTTAAGCGTAATAACTATGTTTTCAGCACTTTATTTTCGTTTTCATTGAAATAAATTATAATAAGCCAGTTGCGCTTGGTGTTTCACAAAATATAAAATGGCTCTTGTAACAATAGTGATGGCAAAATACTTTCATGCGAATAGTGATGGCAAAACACTATCACAGTTGGCGATTGTTGCAGTGTCACTTACGAGTCTGTGGTAGCGATGAGGATGAAATGGAACATTGAAATGCTGGCAGGGCATGCAGCAGTATCGATTATGCCTTCGGACTTAACTTATAATGTTCCCAATATATGGGATATGTTCGACATGACCACTGTCGTCCAGATAAACTTATAGTCTGCAAGGCGCATTAGTTGGAGAGGATTATAATGCGCTATCCAGACAATAAGTTTATCCGGACGGAATGCTTGCTTTTATAAGGAATCTTACATTTTGGCCAATCACTAGGAATTGTTGGCGATAAATGTGTTAAGGATCACATTAACAAGCTGCAAGATCGATTATGCCATCGAACAAAGCTTATATCTGGGACAGAGTATGAAGCCGCCGAGTCGCGCCGCCGATTTCAGTCGCCGCCGACCAGTTTTTGCCAGTCGACGCCGCCGGCGAATATGTCGACTCATCTCGACTCAAATTTAGCCGCCAATTAATCAAAAATGTCGATCTAAATCAGAAAAATTTATATATAATTGTCGTATTTTTTCCAAAATTTTGAACACAACCAATCATATTTAAGCTGCTATAATAATTTAGCAAAAATTTAGCTCAGAAAATTTGAACGAAAAGTAAATTTGTTTGTAAGATAGGTTGAACAACTAATCTCATTACCATTCGATTAACTTCAAATTGATTTTATAATGGACAATTGTCCGCCGCCGAGTGAACAAATTTATATCGGCTCAGCCCTCAAGCCGCCGCCGCCGAAGGCAAAAATTTAGTGTCCACCGCCGCCGACAAAAATGGGTCGGCTTCATTCTCTGATCTGGGATATGTTTGACACGAGCTATGTCGTCCGGATAAACTTATAGTTGGAACGGCGCATTTGTCGGGTATACTTAAAAATTGAATGGCGCAAAAATATTGAGTTTGCATATATTGTGACAAGGCATATTAATTAAAGGTAAAGTCACGAGCAAACGTGTGTACACCCCATGATATTTAGAAAGTCAAACTAAAATGGCAGGTCACTTAAGTTGACATTTTGTGTATGTGTAGTGTTGTTGTATTGTAATATTTATGTACACAAATAATGTAAGCAAACCTGCTAAACGTAAACAAAGCCTTTGACAAGATGAATGTCGATATTAGTCACCTGATTGCATGACTTTACCTCTTTAATATGCCTTGATATTGTGATCGTAGAGACACTACCTTACTATTTTAACCAATAGTCGCAACATTGAGTCGGTAACCCTGAACAGATGTTTGTGCACGTTCTACCGTCTGTTGTTGTTGTTGTTTTATTTGCAGTTGTAAACAATCGAGTCTCAGGAATTTTTCTTATTTAAATATGCTAGCTCCCATTAAGCATTTACTTCCTACCAAACGTATTATACTAGCTTCTGGATCTCCAAGGAGACAGGAATTGGTGAAGTCTTTGGTAATATCATACATTTTTCTTATGCATACAAATAATACAGAATTACGTCAATATTAGGGCCTCAATGCCGAACTTTGTCCTTCGACATTTGAGGAGAACCTAAATCCGGCAGATTACAATGATTTCTCTAAATTCATAGAAGCCACAGCTTTGGGAAAAGCGGATGAGGTGTATAAACGGTTAAAAACAGGAGACAATCAAGAGGAGCTATTGGTCATAGCAGCCGATACAATGGTTACTATGGGTTCAGAAATCTATGGGAAACCAAAGGACAGCGTGGAAGCATTTAACATGTTAAAAAGGTACATGAGTGGTCTTTAATTTCAAAGAATTTGCCATGACACGTTATGTTCTTTTTTTGCAGTTTGGCAGGAAATTGCAATCGTGTATTTACTGGTGTAGTTCTAAAACATTCCAAGGGTGTTCGAACCTTTACCGAAACTGCTGATGTTTACTTTGGCCAATTGTCTAATGAACAAATACAAGAATATGTGGATTCTGGGGAACCTTTGTAAGTGATTATCTTACGCAAGTTTACATATTAATGGAATTATCTTTGTTTGTTTTTTTAGGGATAAAGCTGGTGGATATGGAGTGCAAGGAGCTGGTGGAGCTTTAATATCCCGCATTGATGGTGATTATTATTGTGTCATGGGCTTACCTTTACATCGATTATGCTGTGAATTGAATAAGTTATTCCTAGATGATATCTAGGAAGTTTTTTTTTATCATGCAGATTTTAGTCTATAATTGTTATTTGTTTTTGTAAATAAATGGACGATAAAGAATCCGAATACATATATTCTTTCGATGCAAAGAAATGCACCGACATATGTTGATACTTTAATTTACAAATACGCTGATGGTTTATTAGACGAACTTCGATAATCAAGAATTTGAATTGACTGGCCAACCCATATATTCACAGTTAGGATGGTAGAGCGGGAAAAATCATAAGGAGTCCAATTTAATGTGTTTTGTAGTACATTTTCTTAAAAGGATACTGTCGATATTACTTACATCGTAAGTGCCTGTGGATTCAAGAAAAATGGAAAAGAATAGAAATATCAGGCAGGGATGCGATTCTTTCTGTTGCAAGCCATATCGAGCAGCGATATCAAAGGTCTTTGTATGCTATGTATGGTGAGTCTTCTATAGGTTTAAGGAGATTCAACGTATTTGCCTTAGCCGGGTGCATCAAATTGGCTAACACTGAGGTAAGGTGATAAAAATCCGCGGTCCCGTATTAGATCTTATTAGAGACCTAATACTGGATTTTTGTAAAAGAATGCGTGCTAAAGAATAATCGTGAGAAAATTTCCGAGCCGGAATTGACGCTACTCAAACCGTATCCGAGTCTTTTTCAGTCTTATTTTGTGACATCCATCGAAACATGTCTTCACTGATACATACCACGCCTCAAGGTTGCATTAAGTCTGTTCTATTGGCCAGAAATGTGATTACAAACGATTTCTGGTGTGATCAAGGTGTGATCCATATTGACTATTATATTATGCCGGTGGGCTATGTGGCCCACTTCTTGAAGAAAAAGTGCTCTTGCAAGAATTGGGATAAGAACTACTTCTCAATTTCTCACACTCTCCTGATTTGGCTTTTTTTGTGACTTCTTTTCGTTTGTGAACATAAAAAAATTACTCGAATGAAAATGATCGAGACCAGACCTAACCTATTTAACAAAAACAGAAAATGTATAGGTATCTATAATAGAAATAAAATTTTGACAAAATTTTCTATTTAAATAAAATTTTTCTATAGAAAAAACAATTTTTCATAGAAGCAAAATGTTGACAAAATGTAGAAAAAAAAATTCATAGAATTTTCTCTAGAAAAAATATACGCACAAATTTCTATAGAAATAAAATTTTGACAAAATTTTCTATAGAAATAAAATTTTGACAAAATTTTCTATAGAAATAAAATTTTACTAAATTTTCCATAGAAATAAAATTTTACAAAATTTTCCATAGAAATAAAATTTTGACAAAATTTTCTATAGAAATAAAATTTTACTAAATTTTCCATAGAAATAAAATTTTACAAAATTTTCCATAGAAATAAAATTTTGACAAAATTTTCTATAGAAATAACATTTTGATAACATTTTCTATAGAAATAAAATGTTGACAAAATTTTCTATAGAAATAAAGTTTTGACAAAATTTTCCATAGAAATAAAATGTTGAAAAAATTTTCCATAGAAATTAAATTTTAACAACATTTTCTATAGAAATAAAATTTTGACAACATTTTCTATAGAAATAAAATTTTGACAAAATTTTCTACAAAAATAAAATTTTAACAAAATTTTCTATAAAAATAAACTTTTGAAAATTTTTGTTACAGAAATAGTATTTTGACAATTTTTTTTTATAGAAATAAACATTTTGACACAAATTTCAATAGAAATAAAATTTTGAAAAAATTTCTATGGAAATTTTAACAAAATTTTCTATAGAAATAAAATTTTGTAAATTTTTGT
Organism: Haematobia irritans; assembly: GCF_050003625.1. Classification (NCBI taxonomy): domain Eukaryota; kingdom Metazoa; phylum Arthropoda; class Insecta; order Diptera; family Muscidae; genus Haematobia; species Haematobia irritans. Next base: position 25,908,756 of record NC_134398.1, read on the forward strand.
TACAAAACTAATAGTTTGACAATTTTTTTACAGAAATAAAAATTTTGACAACAATTTCTATAGAAATAAAATTGTGAAGAAAATTTGACAAAATTTTCTCTAGAAAAAAATATTAACACAATTTTCTATAAAAATAATATTTTGACAATTTTTTTTACAGAAATAAAATTTTGACAAAATTTTCTATCAAAATAAAATTTTGACAAAATTTCTAATGAAATAAAATATTTTGACAAATTTTTCTGCAGAAATAAAATTTTGACAAAATATTGTACAGAAATAAAATTTTGACAAAATTTTCTATAGAAATAAATATTTGACAAAATTTTCTATAGAAAAAATATTCACACAATTTTCTATAAAAATGATATTTAGGATTTTTTTTTTAGAGAAATAAAATTTTGACAAAATTTTCTATCAAAATAAAATTTTGCCAAATTTCTAATGAAATAAAATATTTTCACAAATTTTTTCTGACAAAATTTTGTACAGAAATAAAATTTTGACAAAATTTTCGATAGAAATAAAATATTTTACCTTCTGTTTTCTTTTTGGTAAATTCAAGCTCGAGGTCAGAGTTTTATTTTCTGTTTTATTTTTATAATTCGATATTTCGATCTCCTTCGGAAATCATCGACGGGAATCTATATTGTATTAAAATCAAATATGTAATAATGACACAAGATTTCGTTATTCGTCATTATAACATATTTGATTTTAATACAATATAGATTCCCGTCGCTGATTTCCGAAGGAGATCGAAATATCGAATTATAAAAATAAAACAGAAAATAAAACTCTGACCTCGAGCTTGAATTTACAAAAAGAAACCAGAAGGTAATAAACAAAAAGGTCAAAAAACAAAAACAACAAACGTAAATAAAATATTTTGACAAATTTTTCTTCAGAAATAAAATTTTGACAAAATTTTCTTCAGAAATAATATTTTTACAAAATTTTTCCGAACGAGATCGAAATATCGAATTATAAAAATAAAACTCTGACCTCGAGCTTGAATTTACAAAAAGAAACCAGAAGGTAATAAACAAAAAGGTCAAAAAACAAAAACAACAAACGTAAATAAAATATTTTGACAAATTTTTCTTCAGAAATAAAATTTTGACAAAATTTTCTATAGAAATAAAATTTTGACAAAATTTTCTATAGAAATAAAATTTTGACAAAATTTTCTATAGAAATAAAATTTTAGAAAATTTTCCATAGAAATAAAATTTCACAAAATTTTCCATAGATATAAAATTTCACAAAATTTTCTATAGAAATAAAATTTTGACAACATTTTCTACAGAAATAAAATTTTGACAAAATTTTCTACAGAAATACAAAAATAATATTTTGACAATTTTTTTACAGAAATAAAAATTTTGACATCAATTTCTATAGAAATAAAATTGTGACAAAAATTTGACAAAATTTTCTCTAGAAAAAATATTTTTTATAAAAACTATATTTTGACGATTTTTTTTACAGAAATACAATTTTGACAAAATTCTCTATCAAAATAAAATTTTGACAAAATTTTAAATGAAATAAAATATTTTGACAAATTTTTCTGCAGAAATAAAATTTTGACAAAATTTTCTATAGAAATAAATATTTGACAAAATTTTCTATAGAAAAAATATTCACACAATTTTCTATAAAAATAATATTTAGAAAATTTTTTTTACAGAAATAAAATTTTGACAAAATTTTCTATCAAAAAAATTTTTTGACAAAATTTCTAATGAAATAAAATATTTTGACAAATTTTTCTGCACAAATAAAATTTTGACAAAATTTTATACAGAAATAAAATTTTGACAAAATTTTGTACAGAAATAAAATTTTGACAAAATTTTCTATAGAAATAAAATATTTTGCAAATTTTTCTTTGGAAATAAAATTTTGACAAAATTTTCTTCAGAAAAAAAATTTCTTTAGAAATAAAATTTTGACCAAATTTTCTGTAGAATTAAAATTTTTACAAAATTTTCTATAGAAATAAAATTTTGACAACATTTTCTATAGAAATAAAATGTTGACAAAATTTTCTACAGAAATAAAATTTTAACAAAATTTTCTATAGAAATAAAAATTTGTCAATTTTTGTTACAAAAATAATATTTTGACAATTTTTTACAGAAATAAAATTTTGACAAAATTTTCTATCAAAATTAAATTTTGACAAATTTTTCTGCAGACATTTTTTTCTGTAGAAATAAAATTTTACAAAATTTTCTATAGAAATAAAATTTAGAAAAAATTTTCCATAGAAATAAAATTTTGACAACATTTTCTATAGAAAATGTTTCCTATTGAAAAAAAGAAATAGGCTCTACTGTAAAAAACCGTCATAATCTAAAAATTGTAAAAATATGCAATTTTTCAAAATCCAAAAATGAGACGGGTGTTCAAAATATTATTATCAGAATTAATTATTGGTATAAAGAGTAATCGAATTTGTATCTTATGCAAATCACACCCAGAGAAGGAATATGATCACCTCAAACATGTTTTAAGAGCAAAATGTTATTTTTGGGTGGTGACCATGTAACATGGTTTTCGCAACCATGTTATTGTCTCAGAAAGCAAGTATCTGATTTCGGAAAGCAGGTTATATTCGACGATAAAATAACATTTTACTGAAAAACATGTTACATACAATTTTTTATAGAAATAAAATTTTGACAACATTTTCTATAGAAATAAAATGTTGACAAAATTTTCTACAGAAATAAAATTTTTAACAAAATTTTCTATAGAAATAAAATTTTGTTCATTTTTGTTACAAAAATAATATTTTGACAATTTTTTTTACAGAAATAACATTTTGACAAAATTTCTAATGAAATGAAATATTTTGACAAATTTTTCTGCAGAAATAAAATTTTGACAAAATTTTGTACAGAAGTAAAATTTTGACAAAATTTTCTAAAGAAATAAATATTTGACAAAATTTTCTCTAGAAAAAATATTCACACATTTTTTATAAACATACATTTTTACAGAAATAAAATTTTGACAAAATTTTCTACCAAATTAAATTGTGACAAAATTTTCTATAGATATAAAATATTTTGACAAATTTTTCTTCAGAGATAATATTTTGACAAAATTTTCTATAGAAATAAAATTTTTACAAAACTTTTTATAGTAATAAAATTTCACGAAATTTTCTATAGAAATAAAGTTTTGACAACATTTTCCATAGAAATAAAATTTTGACAAAATATTCTCTAGAAATAAAATTTTACAAAATTTTCTATAGTAATAAAATTTTACAAAATTTTCCATAGAAATAAAATTTTGACAAAATTTTCTATAGAAATAAAATGTTGACAAAATTTTCTATAGAAATAAAATTTTGACAACTTTTTCTACAGAAATAATATTTTAACAAAATTTTCTATAAAAATAAAATTTTGAAAATTTTTGTTACAGAAATAATAGTTTGACAATTTTTTTTACAGAAATAAAAATTTTGACAATAATTTCTATAGAAATAAAATTGTGAACAAAATTTTACAAAATTTTCTCTAGAAAAAATATTCACACAATTTTCTATAAAACTAATATTTTGACAATTTTTTTTAAGAAATAAAATGTTGACAAAATTTTCTATCAAAATAAAATTTTGACAAAATTTTCTATCAAAATAAATTTTTGACAAAATTTTCTATAGAAATAAAATTTTCCATAGAAATAAAATTTTGACAAAATTTTCCATAGAAATAAAATTAAAAAAAAAAACTTCTATAGAAATAAAATTTTGATAATTTTTAATAATTCTATAAAAATATTATTTTAACAATTTTTTTTACAGAAATAAAATTTTGACAAAATTTTCTATCAAAATAAAATTTTGACAAATTTTTCGGCAGACATTTTTTTCTGTAGAAAATTTTGACAACATTTTCTATAGAAATAAAATTTTGTCAATTTTTGTTCCAAAAATAATAGTTTGACAATTTTTTTACAGAAATAAAAATTTTGACAACAATTTCTATAGAAATAAAATTGTGAAAAAAAATTTCACCAAATTTTCTCTAGAAAAAATATTCACACAATTTTCTATAAAAATAATATTTTGACAATTTTTTTTGTTTACAGAAATAAAATTTTAACAAAATTTTCTATAAAAATAAAATTTTGACAAAATTTCTAATGAAATAAAATATTTTGACAAATTTTCTATAGATATAAATATTGGACAAAATTTTCTCTAGAAAAAATATTCACACAATTTTCTATAAAAATAATATTTTGAAAAATTCTTTTTACAGAAATAAAATTTTGACAAAATGTTCTACCAAATTAAATTTTGACAAAATTTTCTACCAAATTAAATTTTGACAAATTTTTATTAAGAAATAAAATTTTGAATTTTTTTTTTTCAGAAATAATATTTTGACAAAATTTTCCACAGATATAAAATTTTGACAAAATTGTCTATAGAAATAAAATTTTGACAAAATAATCTTCAGAAATAATATTTTGACAAAATTTTCTATAGTAATAAAATTTTGACAAAATTTTCTATAGAAATAAAATTTTGACAAAATTTTTTGCAGAAATAAAATTTTTTATATAAATAAAATGTTGACAATTTTTTTAAAGAAATAAAAACTATTCTCTAGAAATAAAATTTTGTTAAAATTTTTTATAGAAATAAAATGTTGACAATTTTTTTACATTTTATAAATTTGACAAAAGCTTTTATAGAAATAAAATTTTGATAAAATTTTTTTAAAGAAATAATATTTTGACAATTTTTTTACAGAAATAAAATTTTGACAAAAATTTCGTATACAAATAAAGTCTTGTAACATACGATTTTTTTGTTTGGTAGGTTTTGGTTAAATTTTCTCCAAATTTTGGTAGATTATTTTTGGCTCGAGTGGTAACCGTGATCCGCAGTGTTGCCAGTATTTTTCGAGCTCTTGTCCCCAAAATAAGACACTTTCATCCCCAATTTAATTTAAAATTCCCCACAAAAAGACCCAATACTGTTTTTGGCAATTTTTTTGAAAAAAAGGAATAGGCTCTATGTAAAAAATCCGTCATAATCTAAAAATTGTAAAAATATGCAATTTTTGTTGTACCAGTTTGCGAGTTACAATAAACTTAAGATTTCAAAATCCAAAAAATGAGACGGGTGCTCAAAATATTATTATCAGAATTAATTATTGGTATAAAAAGTCATCGAATTTGTATATTATGCAAATCATCTTCTAAATGCTTGAGAAATAAAAATAAGAGTTGGGTCAAGAAGTGTAGTTATGAATCAAAACTTAGTTCTGAACGAAATACGAAATAATTTCACAATAGTAAAAAATTTCTTAGAAGCAAAGTAAATTGTAAAGTAGCTCTTGGAATAGTTTTTTTTTTAATATTTTGAAGATTCTCTGTTCTTCTTTAAGCCCCTTTTTAAGCATGTAGAAGTAACAGATTTCATATACACCATAACTCAAAACCAAAAAAATCCCCAAATTTGTGGAAATTCCCCACGAAATCCCCAAGTCCCCAACTCAAAAATGTTGTCCCCATCCACGAAAAAATATTCCCGTACCAGAGGTATGTTCGGTCACGCGTAAGGATTTCTATCAAATCTGGTCTTCGCTTTCTGTATCATTTCCAATAAGATGCCACATCGCAGATGGTGAATTTCGCTCATATCATATCAAAGAGTGCTACCCCATAATATTTTTAGATTATGGGGACATAGTTATGGACCCACATAGAGAAGTGGAGTTATACTATTCACAGTTCGCTAAGTGCAAAGCTGCCGTTATGACCAGAGCGGAAAGCAATGCAGATTTACTTTCCGCTGTACGACGGTGATTCCTGAGCTTATGTTCATAACTAAATAGATTTTATCTACACCAAACTAACTCAGAGATATTAAATATCCCAAAGAAGAAAGATAATCTCATTTTCATGTTCTTAAATTATATCAAATCAACACCTTTACCATTCCACGGGAATTTTTTATGAAAAACAAAAAATCAAAAAATTGTGCTCTCTATGACACTGATAAGAAAATAACATTGTTTTATTATAATTTCATAAAAAAAATCTAAATTCCATTACTACACATATGTAGATGAGATAATAAATGCTGGAATAGTTGTGATTTCCATTTCATCACGTTAAGATCGCGCTCGCTTATCAAATCCAAAGAAAAGACAACAACATACATATCAACGAAATGACACAATTGTGGGGAGGACGCTTTGCTGGGAAAACAAACGATTGTTTGGCTTCGCTTAATTGTAGTCTACCGGTAGATTCTCGACTTTTTGCCGATGACCTTGATGGTAGTAAAGCCTATGCTGAAGCCTTGGCCAAGGCTGGTTATTTGACAAACAATGAATTGTCATCGATTTTGGGTGGGCTAGAGTTGGTGCGTTATGATTGGATTGAGGGCCTCATTAAAATTTTACCCACCGACGAAGATGTGCATACCGTTAATGAGAGACGTCTCACTGAATTAATTGGTGAACTGGGTCAAAGGCTACATACTGGTCGTAGTCGCAATGATCAGGTTGTTACCGATATGAAATTATGGATGCGTAAGGCCATACGTGAAACTTGTATGGCATTACGGCAGACCATGGAAGCTATGTGTCTGCAAGCTCAACAAAATTTAAGTATCCTAATGCCTGGCTATACTCACTTGCAAAGAGCTCAACCTGTCCTATTCTCACATTGGCTATTATCTCATGCTTTTGCTTTACGCGAAGATTGTTTGCGTTTAGCGGATTTACGTATTCGCTCTAATGTTTTACCATTGGGCAGTGGTGCTTTGGCTGGAAATCCTTTGGGAATCGACCGTGTATGGCTAGCTGAACGACTTGGTTTTGCTTCTGCTACTGAAAATAGTATGCATGCCGTGGGAGATAGAGATTTTGTGGGTGAGTATAACGAGCGAAATAGTGAAGTACAATAACAGACCACCAAATCAATCTTGTTGTTGTTGCTGTAACAGTTTTTAAAGGGTGATACAGTCAAAATTTGGTCAATGTAAACTTGACGTATTTCTTTAAATTTTGCATTTAAAAAACCTGCATTTAAAAACCCCTCATTTTGAAGGTGTGTGTGTGTAGAATGTTGCTCCTATTTTGATTTTGGAATTCACTCTTCAGTTGTCAAAATGCCGTCCAAGCAAGAAGAGCAGCGTATCAAAATTTTGCTCGCGCATCGCGAAAATCCGAGCTACTCGCACGCAAATCTGGCAAAATCGCTAAAAGTTACCAAATCAACTGTTACAAATGTAATTAAAGTGTTTGGGGAACGTTTGTCGACAGCCAGGAAATCTGGATCGGGGGGAAATCGAAAAACGGAAGCCGCTGAGACGACAAAGAGAGTTGCCGGTAGTTTCAAGCGAAACCCTAACCTCTCTCTTCGAGATGCCGCAAATAAGCTGGGTGTATCGTCTACAACCGTGCATCGAGCCAAAAAACGAGCCGGACTATCGACTTACAAGAAGGTAGTGACTCCAAATCGCGATGATAAACAAAATACGACGGCCAAAGCGCGATCCCGGAGGCTGTACACGACGATGCTGACGAAGTTAGACTGCGTGGTAATTGACGACGAAACCTACGTCAAAGCCGACTACAAACAGCTTCCGGGACAGGAGTTTTATACGGCAAAAGGAAGGGGAAAGGTAGCAGATATTTTCAAGCACATAAAACTGTCAAAGTTCGCAAAAAAATATCTGGTTTGACAAGCCATCTGTACCTGTGGCTTGAAAAGCAGCATTTTCATAGCTTCCGGGACTGTCAACCAAGAAATTTAAGTGAAAGAGTGTTTGAATAAACGTCTGCTGCCTTTCCTGAAGAAACACGGTTGTTCCGTACTGTTTTGGCCGGATTTGGCATCTTGCCATTACGGTAAAAAGGCCATGGAGTGATACGCCGCCAACAACGTGCAGGTGGTTCCCAAGGACAAGAACCCTCCCAACACGCCAGAGCTCCGCCCAATTGAGAAATACTGGGCTATTGTCAAGCGGAACCTAAAGAAGACCAAAAAAAACTGCTAAGGATGAGCAGCAGTTCAAGGCAAACTGGCTTTCTGCGGCGAAGAAGGTGGACACGGTGGCTGTACAAAATCTGATGGCAGGTGTCAAGCGTGAGGCCCGGCAATTCGGATTTGGAAAAGCTAATGCCTAACTGAATATTTTCCTGACTTTTATACTAATTGAACTTGAAAAAGAAATTTAATTTGATTTTTTAAATAAACGATTTTACCGATTTACACGCGTTTTCCCTTGACCAAATTTTGACCGTATCACCCTTTAATGTAATTTCATCCATTTTGTTCTATGCTTTGGTATTTCAACTGGTGCCCAGATCTAGAAACTCTGCAACAAGGGTGGGGTGCGGGTAGGTTTAGCTGGGCCAGTGAAAAGGTGACGAATGTCATGTGGCCCTTGGTTCCAGATGGGACGCACGTCAGCTATGCTGCTATCAATCACAGATAGGTAGGCAACTTAAATTGAGGCGGCTGTACTTGCCTGATCTTAGTTGGGCCAAAACTACCCTGGTCTCTTTCCACCGGTGCTATGGGCCGTGGTCGGACCCCGAGAACAGGATTAACCTTGTAGTTTCCTACCGCTTCAGCTACAATATCCTCATGAATCCTGTTCAGACCTGTCTGATATGCAGCCTGATCAAGAGGCTAACATTTTTAACGCTGGATCTCGCGCTCTAGAAGATGAAGATCAACCCCTTACATTCCTAGGTGATGGTTGCCTATCCACAAAATGAGGATTTGGATGGCTACTGCGATAGCAAAGCAGGAGCTACTGCTTCGACAATATATAATTCTGTCTACGCACTGGAATGATCTTGGTATCCGCATAAAGGTGATCCAGGGGTGTACTACGGAGACATCCCGTCGCAGTTCTGAGGGCAGCGTTCTGACTGGTCTGGATTTTATTCCACTGCGTGTCGCTCGTTAGTGGTGTCCACACTGGCGCGGCATAGTTTACCACTGACCGGCAAATTGCCTTATAAGTAGTCAACAAGGTTTCTTTGTCCGCACCCCAAGTGATGCCGGTAAGTGACTTGAGGACCTTGTTTCTACCGCGGAGCTTGTTACAAATTGCAGTGGCATGGGCAGACAACTTAAAAAGGCTGTCGAATGTGACCCCAATTATCTTGGGGTAGTTTACTGTCGGAATTATTTCGCCCTCGACTCTAACATTCAACTGCCTACGTACTTCCGGCGCCCATGTAGTGAATAGTGTGGCTGAGGATTTGTTGGGAGATATCCTCATATGTCTAGCAGTGAAATAACTGGTAATCGATTTAATCGATCGAATATGTTATCAACAATGGGCCCGTATGCTATGATTGTACAGTCGTTCACATATGATACAATCTCGACGCCGTCAGGAGGGGGTGGAATCGAGGACAGGTAGAGATTAAACAGTGCCAGAGATATCACTCCACCCTGGGGAATACCCTGTTTAACTCTACGGGTTTTTGACATCTTATCCCTGAATTCCACGTACCACTGGCATCCGTATAGATAATTCAAAATCCAACGCTTGGTTCCTGCCGGTAGGGACGTATCGAAGCGCCACGAAGACCGTCCTATGACACGGCTTGGACTGATTGAGCCCCATATTAATATGTGCCGAAATGGCATGCAAGGCTGTCGTCGTGCTATGTAACTTACGGAATCCATATTGATGGTGGGCCGCTGGAAAATTCTCCACAAGGCTGGGGAAGAGTAGTGCCTCAAGTGTCTTGGGTACTGGCGAGAGAATAATATCGGTCTGTACGATTCACCTTTACTCGAATCTTTGCCTGGCTTCAGTAGTGGAATCAACCTATCCATCTTCCAGACATCGGGTATAATGAGTGATTCCAAGGACAAATTGAGGAGACTGATCAGGTACTCAACTTCTAGTATTCCCAGATGCTTCAGCATTAGCCTTGAAGTTCCGTCGTGTCCCAGTGTCTTGGATTGTTTCGCTCTGTTGATGACTTCGGTAACTTCGGCCGTGGTAAGTTATTGTGTGTCATAGGCTCGAAGACCACGTATGCGACGAGTGGCTCCCCTTTTCGCTCTATTACTCTCGTGATGCTAGACAAACTGTCTGTTGAATAATCTAGCGCATCTCTTCAGATCAGTCACAGTCACGTCACCAAAGGTGACTGAAATCCCATCATCCCTCGTAGCGGGGTTCGAGAGGGCTCTCACTGTTGACCACAATTTACCTGTTCTTGTACCTAGGTTATAGGTGCTCTTAGCATGCGTTCCGCTTGTGCTCGTCGACTATCTTACTAATCTCTAGATTCAGTTCCCTGATTCTAGGCTCAGCAGGGTTAGCACGACGGCGTTCAAAACACTCAATCTTGTATTATTGTTTTCCGAAGTATACATGATTTCCTTGTTATACTCGTAATAGGGCGTGGTGTTAACTTAATAAGCTACGGTTTATGAACTTGGTTAAATATAGATTTAAAAGCTTCTTATAAAAAAATGTACAGCTTGTCAGATTATGTGCAAAATTGTAACTCACAAGATAGGTCCCAAAAGATCGGGAGCCACCGTGGTGCAATGGTTAGCATGCCCGCCTTGCATACACAAGGTCGTGGTTTCGATTCCTGCTCCGACCGAACACCAAAAAGTTTTTCAGCGGTGGATTATCCCACCGCAGTAATGCTGGTGACATTTCTGAGGGTTTCAAATCTTCTCTAAGTGGTTTCACTGCAATGTGGAACGCCGTTCGGACTCTGTTATAAAAAGGAGGTCCCTTGTCATTGAGCTTAACATGGAATCGGGCAGCACTCAGTGATAAGAGAGAAGTTCACCAATGTGGTATCACAATGGACTGTATAGTCTAAGTGAGCCTGATACATCGAGCCTGATACCTAACTTAACCTAACCTAACCTAACCATCGTCTCTTCAGTCTTGGAAAAATTTGTTACTAAAGAATCATTATTTTTGCATTTAGAATTTATTTTATCCACTGACTTTATTTTCATCCCACTGTTTGTTCGGAATTAATATTTCGTAATCCATGGGTTTCCCCCTCTAATTTTCCCATCCATTTCAGTTGACTACATTTATTGTTGTTCCGTGGTGGGTTCACATGCATAGAAATAAAACTTTGACAAAATTGTCTAAATATAGAAATAAAATTTTGACAAAATTCTCTATAGGAATAAAATTTTGAAAAAAAATTTCTATAGAAATGAAATTTTGACAAAATTTTCTATACAAATACAATTCTGACAAAATTTTTTATAGAAATAAAATTTTGACAAAACTTTCTATAGAAATAAATTTTAGACAAAATGTTCTATAGAAATAAAATTTTGACAAAATTTTCTACAGAAATAAAATTTTGACAAGATTTTCTATAGAAATAAAATTTTGAAAAACATTTTGTATAGAAATAACATTTTGACAAAATTTTCTATAGAAATAAAATTTTGACAAAATTTTCTATAGAAATAAAATTTTGACAAAACGATCTATTAAAATTGTACAAAATTTCCTATAGAAATAAAATGTTGACAAAATTTTCTATAGAAATAAAATTTGACATATATTTCTATAGAAATAAAATTTTGACAAAATTTTCTATTGAAATAAAATTTTGATAAAAGGTTCTATTAAAATTGTACAAAATTTCCTATAGAAATAAAATTTTGACAACATTTTCTATAGAAATAAAATTTGACATATATTTCTATAGAAATAAAATTTTGACAGAATTATCTATAGAAATAAAATTTGACATATATTTCTATAGAAATAAAATTTTGACAAAATTTTCTATAGAAATAAAATTTTGACAAAATTTTCTATAGAAATAAAATTTTGACAAAATTTTGTATAGAAATAAAATTTTGACATTTTTTTTACAGACATAAAATTTTGACCAAATGTTCTATAGAAAAAAATTTTGACAATTTTTTCACAGAAATAAAATTTTAACAAAATTTTCTATAAATAAAATTTTCACAATTTTTTTACAAAAATAAAATTTTGACACAATTTGATATAGTATTAAAATTTTGAAAAATTTTCTATATAAATAAAATTTTGACAAAATTTTCTATAGAAATAAAATTTTGACAAAATTTTTTATAGAAATAAAATTTTGACAAAATTTTCTACAGAAATAAAATTTTGACAACATTTTTTATAGAAATAAAATTTTGATAATTTTTTACAGAAGTAAAATTTTGACAAAATTTTCTATAGAAATAAAATTTTGACAAATTTTTCACAGAAATAAAATTTTGACAAAATTATCTATAGAAAAAGCATTTTGACAAAATTTTGTATAGAAATAAAATTTTGACAAAATTTTCTATAGAAATAAAATTTTGAAAATTTTTTTTACAGAAATAAAATTTTGACAAAATGTTCTATAGAAATAAAATTTTGACAATTTTTTCACAGAAATAAAATTTTAACAAAATTTTCTATAGAAATAAAATTTTGACAAAATGTTCTATAGAAATAAAATTTTTACAATTTTCTATTGAAATAAAATGTTGACAAAATTCTCTATAGAAATAAAATTTTGACAAAATTTTCTATAAAAATAAAATTTTGACAAACTTTTGTATAGAAATAAAATTTTGACAAAATTTTGTATAGAAATAAAATTTTGACAAAATTTTCTATAGAAATAAAATTTTGACAAGTTTTTTACAGAAATAAAATTTTCACAATTTTTTTACAAAAATAAAATTTTGACAAAATTTGATATAGTATTAAAAATTTGAAAAATTTTCTATATAAATTAAATTTTGACAAAATTTTCTATAGAAATAAAATTTTGACAAAATGTTCTATAGAAATAAAATTTTTACAATTTTCTATTGAAATAAAATGTTGACAAAATTCTCTATAGAAATAAAATTTTGACAAAATTTTCTATAAAAATAAAATTTTGACAAACTTTTGTATAGAAATAAAATTTTGACAAAATTTTGTATAGAAATAAAATTTTGACAAAATTTTCTATAGAAATAAAATTTTGACAAGTTTTTTACAGAAATAAAATTTTCACAATTTTTTTACAAAAATAAAATTTTGACAAAATTTGATATAGTATTAAAAATTTGAAAAATTTTCTATATAAATTAAATTTTGACAAAATTTTCTATAGAAATAAAATTTTGACAAAATTAGTTATAGAAATAAAATTTTGACAATTTTTTACAGAAATAAAATTTTGACAAAATTTTCTGTAGAAATAAAATTTTGACAATTTTTCACAGAAATAAAATTTTGACAAAATTATCTATAGAAATAATATTTTGACAAAATTCTCTATAGAAATAAAATTTTGACAAAATTTTCTATAGAAATAAAATTTTGACAAAATTTTCTATAGAAATAAAATTTTGACAAAATTTTTTATAGAAATAAAATTTTGACAAAATTTTCTACAGAAATAAAATTTTGACAACATTTTTTATAGAAATAAAATTTTGATAATTTTTTACAGAAGTAAAATTTTGACAAAATTTTCTATAGAAATAAAATTTTGACATATTTTTCACAGAAATAAAATTTTGACAAAATTATCTATAGAAATAGCATTTTGACAAAATTTTGTATAGAAATAAAATTTTGAAAATTTTTTTTACAGAAATAAAATTTTGACAAAATGTTCTATAGAAATAAAATTTTGACAATTTTTTCACAGAAATAAAATTTTAACAAAATTTTCTATAGAAATAAAATTTTGACAAAATGTTCTATAGAAATAAAATTTTTACAATTTTCTATTGAAATAAAATGTTGACAAAATTCTCTATAGAAATAAAATTTTGACAAAATTTTCTATAAAAATAAAATTTTGACAAAATTTTGTATAGAAATAAAATTTTGACAAAATTTTGTATAGAAATAAAATTTTGACAAAATGTTCTATAGAAATAAAATTTTGACAAGTTTTTTACAGAAATAAAATTTTCACAATTTTTTTACAAAAATAAAATTTTGACAAAATTTGATATAGTATTAAAAATTTGAAAAATTTTCTATATAAATTAAATTTTGACAAAATTTTCTATAGAAATAAAATTTTGACAAAATTAGTTATAGAAATAAAATTTTGACAATTTTTTGCAGAAATAAAATTTTGACAAAATTAGTTATAGAAATAAAATTTTGACAATTTTTTGCAGAAATAAAATTTTGACAAAATTTTCTGTAGAAATAAAATTTTGACAATTTTTCACAGAAATAAAATTTTGACAAAATTTTCTATAGAAATAAAATTTTGACAAAATTTTCTATAGAAATAAAATTTTGACAAAATTTTGTATAGAAATACAACTTTGACAAAATGTTCTATAGAAATAAAACTTTGACAATTTTTTCACAGAAATAAAATTTTAACAAAATTTTCTTTAGAAATAAAATTTTCACAATTTTGATACAAAAATAAAATTTTGACAAAATTTGATATAGTATTACAATTTTGAAAATTTTTCTATATAGTATTAAAATTTTGATAAATTTTCTATATAAATAAAATTTTGACAAAATTTTCTATAGAAATAAAATTTTGACAAAATTTTTTATAGAAGCATAAAATTGGACAAAACGTTCTATTAAAATTTTACAAAATTTTTTATAGAAATAACATTTTTAAAAAAATTTCTATAGAAATAAAATATTGACAAAATTTATAGAAGAAATAAAATTTTGTCAAAATTTTCTATAGAAATAACATTGTGACAAAACTTTCTATTAAAATTTTACAAAATTTTCTATAGAAATAAAATTTCAACAAAATTGTCTATAGAAATAAAATTTCAACAAAATTGTCTATAGAAATAAAATTTTGACAATTTTTTTAAACAAATAAAATTTTGACAAAATTTTCTATAGAAATAACATTTTGACAAAATTTTCCATAGATATAAAATTTTGCCAATTTTTTACAGAAATTAAATGTTGACAAAATTTTTTATATAAATAAAATGTTGAAAAAATTTTCTATAGAAACAAGTAAGGAAAGTCTAAAGTCGGACGGGACCGACTATATTATACCCTGCACCACTTTGTAGATCTAAATTTTTGATACCATATCACATCCGTCAAATCTGTTGAGGGCTATATATAAAGGCTTGTCCCAAATACATACATTTAAATAACACTCGATCTGGACAGAATTTGATAGATTTCTACAAAATCTATAGACTTAAAATTTAAGTCGGCTAATGCACTAGGGTGGAACACAATGTTGGTAAAAAACAAGTAAGGAAAGTCTAATGTCGGGCGGGGCCGACTATATTATACCCTGCACCACTTTGTAGATCTAAATTTTTGATACCATATCACATCCGTCAAATCTGTTGAGGGCTATATATAAAGGTTTGT
Organism: Haematobia irritans; assembly: GCF_050003625.1. Lineage (NCBI taxonomy): Eukaryota > Metazoa > Arthropoda > Insecta > Diptera > Muscidae > Haematobia > Haematobia irritans. The sequence goes on from NC_134398.1 coordinate 25,924,135, forward strand.
CCCAAATACATACATTTAAATAACACTCGATCTGGACAGAATTTGATAGATTTCTACAAAATCTATAGACTTAAAATTTAAGTCGGCTAATGCACTAGGGTGGAACACAATGTTAGTAAAAAAATATGGGAAACATTTAAATCTGAACCAATTTTAAGGAAACTTCGCAAAAGTTTATTTATGATTTATCGCTCGATATATATGTATTAGAAATTTAGGAAAATTTGAGCCATTTTTACAACTTTTCGACTAAGCAGTGGCGATTTTACAAGGAAAATGTTGGTATTTTGACAATTTTTGTCGGAATCGGAAAAACGTATATATGGGAGCTATATCTAAATCTGAACCGATTTCAACCAAATTTGGCACGCATAGCAACAATGCAAATTTTCAACTAAATCGGAGTTAAAAATTGCCCTCTGTGGTCATATGAGTGTAAATCGGGCGAAAGCTATATATGGGAGATATATCCAAATCTGAACCGATTTCAACCAAATTTGGCACGCATAGCTACAATGCTAATTCTACTCTCTGTGCAAAATTTTAACTAAATCGGAGCAAAAAATTGGCCTCTGTGGTCATATTTGTGTAAATCGGCCTAAAGCTATATATGGGAGCTATATATAAATCTGAACCGATTTCAACCAAATTTGGCACGCATAGCTACAATGCTAATTCTACTCTCTGTGCAAAATTTCAATTAAATCGGAGTAAAAGATTGGCCACTGTGGTCATATGAGTGTAAATCGGGCGAACGATATATATGGGAGCTATATCTAAATCTAAACCGATTTCAATAAAATTTGGCACACTTAACTATAGTACTAATTGTTCTTTTTGTGCAAAATTTTAAGCAAATTAGGGAAAAACTCTGGCTTCTGGGGCCATATAAGTCCATATCGGGCGAAATATATATATGGGAGCTATATCTAAATCTGAGCTATATCCAAAATCAATAGGTATCTATTCTGAGCCAAAACACATACTTGTGCCAAATTTGAAGTCGATTGGACTAAAACTGCGACCTAGACTTTGATTACAAAAATGTGTTCACGGACAGACGGACATGGCTATATCGACTCAGGAGCCCACCCTGAGCATTTTTGCCAAAGACACTAAAATTTTGAAAAAATTTCCTATAAAAATACAGTTTTGTAAAATAAGATTTTTTATTTGGTAGTTTTTGGTTAAATTTTCTCCTCTCTCTTTTGGTAGATTATTTTTGGCTCGAGTGGTAACCGTGCTCCTAGGTTGTGGAAAAATTTTTTACTAAAGAATATTTATTTTTGCATTTAGACTTTATTTTGTCCATTGACTTTATTTTCATCCCACTGTTTGTTCGGAATTAATATTTCGCAATCGAGATTTTACCCCATCTAATTTTTCTATACATTTCAGTTGACTTCATTTATTCTTGTTCCATGGTGGGTTTACATCTTTCCCGTTTATCCGAAGACTTGATCATATATGCTACAAAGGAATTTGATTTTATTGAAATATCTGATGAATTTTCCACAGGCAGTAGTTTAATGCCACAAAAACGTAATCCAGATAGTTTGGAACTTGTCCGAGGATTATCGGCTAATTTAAGTTCCTGTTTAATGGGAATTATGATGACTATCAAAGGTACACCTTCGACCTATAATAAGGATTTACAATTCGACAAGCAATATTGTTTTGAATCATTTGATAAATTGCAACAGACATTGCTGGTAATCAGTGGTGTGATAAGAAATATGATAGTAAAATCACAAAACATGGAAGCTGCCTTAAGTCCTGATATGCTGGCCACAGATTGGGTAAGTTTTTGCGTCATATAAAAGAAAGTCCTTTAATAATATTCGTATTTGTAAATATTTTTTTTATAGGCATATTATTTGGTACGCAAAGGAGTTCCATTCCGTAAGGCCCATCATTATATTGGAGCGGTGGTAGCACATGCTGAACGCCTATCAGTTGATATTAATGGGGTACCTCTGGGAGATTTACAAAAAATTTGTCCCGATTTTGATGTTGATATTTTTAAAGTGGCCGATTATGTTGGAAATGTGGAAAAATATGATGTTATTGGTGGAACTGCCACCAAGTCTGTGAGAAACCAGTTGAAGATTTTAGATGAATTTTTAAATGACCTTAAAAGACATGAGTGATGATAAAGACTATAACACATTGGAAGGATACCTAAACTATCGAGTTTTTAATTTGAATTTAAGCTTATACTAGTGTGGGCAAAAAGTAAGACGAAATTTAAAATTTCTATTTACATTTTGATGTAGATTGCTTGATTGCGCGATTTCAAGTAAATCGCGGTAAAACTTTGGTCTCTGTGGTTATATGAGTCTAAATCGGGCGAAAGATATATCTTGGAGCTATATCTAAATCTGAACCGATTTAAACCAAATTTAACAAGCATAGTAAGAATGTTAATTCTACTCCCTGTGCAAAATGTCACGTAATTCAGAGTGCAATTTCGGCCTCTGTGGTCATAATAGTGCAAATCGAGCGAAAGATATATATGGGAGCTATATCTAAATCTGAACCGATTTCAGTGAAATTTAACACACTTGACCACACTACTAATTGGACTCCTGGTGCAAAATTTCAAACAAATTAGGGTAAAACTCTGGCCATATAAGTCCGTATCGGCCGAAAGATATATGGGAGCTATATCTAAATCTGAACCGATTTCAACCAAATTCGGCCCACTTGACTATAGTACTAATCAATCCCACGGCGGCGGGTTCTCTGTACCGGATTGACCCGATGGGTCCAACTCATCGGCCAGCGGCTGTCACATCAGTGTACGTGTTGTTTCGTCCGTCTTTTTGTGTTGCAGGTGGTGCATCCCGGGGAACCTTCTCCGTTTGCTTTTGGTCCGAGCCGGGATAGAGCAGAACCCCGGACCATGGTACTGTTCGGTCTGCCGAAACCAAATTCACCATCGTTCGGTTTCGGTGAGGTGTAACCGGTGCTTGGAATGGGTGCACTTCCTGAATTGTTCCGGCCTAACATCGCTACGGGAGTATAGTCATACTGACTACGTGGCAGGATGCTGTGCCAGTGATAGTAGCAGTGGGTCATCAGACTATGCAGTCAAGTCTGGAGCTGCCGAGATAGAGCCGCCGGTTGGTAGCTGTGCTCCAGGTTATAGCCCAAACATTGAGTGGCTGTTGTGCGGGCATAACCGATTGGTTCTAGGAGACTTTAATGCCCACCACGAACTTTGGCATTCTCTCCTGGGTAATGACCAGAGAGGCATAGCTTTGGCAGAGCAGATAGATGACTCCACATTTTGCACGGTGAACGAAGAGGCCCCCACGAGAATTATGGGTGATTGCAGCAGTTCGCCATATGTATCCTTGGCATCGCCTGGTCTGATAAATGACGTTTCCTGGCAACCCGTCATTTCATTGGGTTCAGACCACCTCCCCATAATTCTCACCATTAACCGACCCTCCGATTTCATAACCTCTGAACGCCGGACGCTCATAAACCAAAAGAAAGCCAACTGGGAAGGCTTCAAAGAATATATAGATCGCCGAATATATAGATCGCCGAATTGCACAAGTGAGGCCTAACTTCCCAGCTGAAGTGGCGGGACTCGCAGACGAGAGTGATTATCGCCGTCGTGCTCACCCTGCTGACCCTAGAATCAGGGAAATGAATCTAGAGATTAGTAAGATAGTCGACGAGCACAAGCGGAACACATGGTTAGAGCACCTGAAGCAATGTAACCAAGGCACAGGAACAGGTAAATTGTGGTCAACAGTGAGAGCCCTCTGGAAGACCGCTACAAGGGATGATGGGATTTCAGTCACCTTTGGCGACGTGACTGTGACTGATCCAAAGAGATGCGTCAAATACTTCAACCGACAGTTTGTCGAACATCCCAAGAATGATAGAGCGAAAAGGAGAGCCACTCGTCGCATACGTGGTCTCCGAGCCGATGACACACCACAATTTACCGCAGCCGAAGTTACCAATGTCATCAACCATCCAAGGCGCTGGGCCCCGACGGATTTTAAATGCTAATGCTGAAGCACCTGGGATTACTGGGAGTTGAGTATCTGACCAGACTCCTCAAGTTGTCCTTGGAATCACTCGTTATACCCGATGTCTGGTAGATGGGAAGGGTGATTCCACTACTGAAGCGAGGCAAAGATTCGAGTAAAGGTGAATCGTACAGACCGATATCCCTTCTCTAGCCAGTAGCCAAGACACTTGAGGCACTACTCCTCCCCAGCCTTGTGGAGAATTTTCCAGCTGCCCACCATCAACATGGATTCCGTAAGGTACACAGTACGACGACGGCCTAACATGCCTTTTCGTACACATATCACATATCAATAGGCGACTTAATCATCCCAAGCCGTGTCATAGGACGGTCCTCGTGGCGCTTGACCTATCGAAAGCATTCGATACGGTCAACAATGCCACATTATTCGAGGACATCGAGAATATGTCCCAACCGGCAGGAACGAAACGTTGGGTTCTGATATATATGTGTGGACGCCAGTCGTACGTGGAATTCAGGGACACAAAGTCAAAACCCCGTAGAGTTAAACAGGGAGTTCCCCAGGGTGGGGTGATATCTCCGGCACTATTTAACCTCTACCTGTCCTCGATTCCACCCCTCCTGACGGCGTCAAGATCGTATCATATGCGGACGACTGTACAATCATGGCATCCCATTGTTGATGACATATGCGATCGTTTAAACGTCTACATTGCTGATCTTACCAGTTATTTCACTGCTAGAAATCTGAGGATATCTGCCACCAAATCCTCAGCCACGCTGTTTACTACATGGACGGCGGAAGTGCGTAGGCAGTTGAATGTTAGAGTCGATGGCGAAATAATTCCGACAGTAAACTACCCCATGATACTCGGGGTAACATTCGACAGCCTTTTCAGGTCATCTGCCCATGTCACTGCAATATGTAATAAGATCCGCGGTAGAAACAAGGTCCTCAAGTCACTTGCCGGCAGTACTTGGAGTGCGGACAAAGAACCCTTGTTAACTACTTATAAGACAATTGGCCGGTCAGTGGTAAACTATGCAGCTCCAGTGTGGACACCGCAGATTAGTGACACGCAGTGGAATAACATACAGACCTGCCAGAACGCTGCCCTTAGAACTACGACTGGGTGTCTCCGCAAACCATCATCTCATGGATACACAACCACCACCCAGAAACATAAGGGTTGATATACATCATCTAGAGCGCGAGATCCAGCGTTACAAAAGAGAGCCTCTAGATCAAGCAGCGTATCAGGCAGGTTTGAACAGGATTCATGAGGATACTGTAGCTGAAGCGGTGAGCAGCTACAAGGTTAATCCTGTTCTCGTCCACAGCCCATAGCACCGGAGGAAAGAGACCTCCCACGGCAGACGAGGGTAGTTTTAGCCCAATTAAGATCAGGCAAGTGCAGCCGTCTCAATTCCTACTTATCAGTGATTGATATCAGCGTAGCTGACGTATGTCCAAGTTGCAACCAAGGGCCACACGACACGCGTCATCTTTTCTCTTGCCCTGCTAAACCAACCCGAATTACCACCAGATCACCCCACCTTAGTCGCAGAGTTCCTCGATCTGGCCACAACAATGGATGAAATCACAATAAACTAATTGTTCTCCTTGTGTAAAATTTCAAGCAAATTAGTGTAAAACTCTGGCTGCTGGGGCCATATAAGTCCATATCGGCTGAAAGATATATATAGGAGCTACACAGTCTCACATAAGTTTACATACCCTTGAGGTTTTTACCTTATAACTAAACAGGTTTCTTGTTGTTGTTTATAATCCGGACTAAAAAAATCTTCTTGAAAATTGACAGACACTTTGTTTTTCAAATTAATTTACAAAATCTAAAGCATATATATGCATATTTTATTATATTTTATTAATTAAAGAAAATACAATTTCTTAAACCGTATGTAAACTTGTGTAAGACTGTGTATATCTAAATCTGATCCGATTGCAATCAAATTTCGCACACTTGACTACACGACCAAGTGTAATGTCTGTGTAAAATTTCAAGCACATCAGCGTAAAACTCTGGCTTCTGGACCCAAATAAGTGTATATCGGGCGAATGATATATATGGGAGCTATATCTAAATCTGAACCGATTTCTTCCAAAATCAATAGGGTTCTATTGAAAGTTGTGCCAAATTTGAAGTCGATTGGACTAAAACTGCGACCTAGATTTTGATCACAAAAATGTGTTCAAATACAGACGGACATGGCTAGATCGACTCAAGGACCCACCCAGAGCATTATTACTAAAGACACCATGTATCTATCTCGACTCCTTCTAGGCGTTGCAAACATATGCACTAACTTCTAATACACTGTTCCATAGTGTGGCGCATGGTATAATTAATTGAATTAATTAATTTTCTAATTGAAACTAGAGGTGTGCACGTGACACGAAATTGTCGTGACTCACGCGTGAGTCGTGAGTCACGCTCATGTCAACGGCGTGAGTGTGCGTGATTAACAAACCAAAATGTCGTGCGTGAGCGTGAGTCACGAAAACAATATCTTCGTGAGAATGCGTGAGTAACGAATTACGCTCACGAAAATAATCCCGCTCTCCAACATAAAACTATTAAAAGTTAAATTCGTTTGCAAATTTAGTGACACTTTGGATGTTAAGAGTTTAATAACGCTCTCGATTTTAATCGTGCTCATGATTTCAGACACGTCCCTCAGGTATATTACTCATAAAATTATTCGTGAGTCACGACATATTTCGTGAATCACGATATTTTTCGTGAGTTACGGTATTTTTCGCGAGTCACGATATTTTCGTGCGTGAGCAGAAGTTTTCTTTTCATGAGTGTGCGTGAGACCTACCAAACAATATCGTGCGTGAGTAAGATTTTTACGTCGTGAGTGTGCGTGAGTAAAATATTACTCACGTGCACACCTCTAATTTGAAACTAAAATATAATTTTGTGGAGTAAACATTAAATTGCAGTTTCTTTGTGACCTGTGGCACTTTTGTTTATTTATTTGGATACAATTTTGAAAGAAATATGAATTTTGTCACAATTAGTTTTTGTTTTGTTTTTGTCATTATTCATACAATTATTTTAATAGTTAATACAATTATTTATATTATTTATGTGGTTAAATGGTACATATGAAAATCGTTTAATTTGATTCGTTTAAATTAATTTACACTGGGACTATTGGGTGTATAGACAATGGGATCGTGTTCCAAAAATTTCTCCGATTTCTCCAATTGTGTATAACCAGTCATGGGGGAATTCATGGGTGGAGCCATTTTTCCTCCAGAGATCAGGACACCTAAGCTTTGTTGTAACTGCCAACGGCGAGCTTCACGCAATGATTTGTTACGTCTCAAGGTCTTGGCCAACATGAAAGCGCATAGGGCACCCAAAAGCTGAAAGAAATTCATAATTATTTTGGGTACACAGAAAAAAATATCTCCAAAATATTTCCAATTAAAAAGTTGATTGAAGTTGAAAATTTTTTCTATTAATAAATTAATTGATACAATTAACTTTTTAATCGAAATAGAAACATTAACTTAATTGAGACAATGATTAGAAATTTTAAAATTCTTATTAAAAAATTAATTAAGACAAAAGCTGAAAGAAATTCATAATTATTTTGTGTACACAGAAAAAAATATCACCAAAATATTTCCAATTAAAAAGTTGATTGAAGTAGATTTTTTTCTATTAATAAATTAATTGATACAATTTACTTTTTAATCAAGATAGAAACATTAAGTTAATTAAGCCAATGATTGGAAATTTTTAATTAAAAAATTAATTGAGACAATTAACTTTTCCGAGTCAATTAAAAAAAGTGATGGAAAACCTTTTTAATTTTTAACTAAAAATGGAATGATTGGAAATTTTTAATTAAAAAATCAATTGATACAATTAACTTTTTCCGAGTTAATTAAGAAAAGTGATGGAAAACTTTTTGATTTTTAATTCAAAATTTATTTCAAACAATCAATTTTGTAATCAAACTAAAAACACTAACCCCCATTTTCATATAGCTCCGTTAGTGTTTCGTTAACTAACCAACTTTTAAACCGTATTATGAACGAAGCTGTCATCTTGCATATATATTCCAAATGCTAGTTAGGAACTTAACTGACGAAAATTTTTCAGTTAAAGTTAACCGGAGAAAAGGTATTTGCAGTTTACTTTCTCTTAACTGGCAGTTAAAGCCTAACGGAGCTACATGAAAATGGCCGTAAGTCAGTTAAGAAAGTAATAGAAAATAATTACATTTTTAATGAAAAAAAAAATGAATTGAGTTTTGTTATCAACGTCAATTAAATTTTTAATTGAATCAATTAAAAAAATTAATTGAAATTTGCTAATGAAATCAATTAATTTTTTTAAATCAAGTATTTTTTCAATGTCGAATTAAAACTGCGATTAATACTATCATTTTCGTGATTGAACACATTTCAATTAAAAAATTAATTGGATCAATGAATTTCGTGATTGAATCAAAAAAAAAAAATTTTTTTGTGTCTAATCCTTAAATTTTAATCTCACCTGGACAAAAGCCACTGTGGTGGCTCCAGTTGCTATCAACATAGTACTTTGGGATATAATGAAATCCATACGACCCAAACAACCATTTTCGTATTGCTTATCACATTGATCGAAATTGTAGACATTGAAGAGACCACAGCAAGAATTGGGAACATTGATCTCAACTACACCATTACTCTCGCTAACATTGGTCTGGGGATAGTGATTGATCCAATCATTGGGTCCATTCACACCACAACATTCCAAACCTCCTTGCATAAAATCAACTCCGGTCTTGATGTATTCATTGGTTTGATAGTTAACCAATGATTCATTCATTGTGCGTATTAACATTTCTCGTACTTGTCCTTGCATGACAAAGGCAGCAATAGAGGCGGATATTTCCAAAATAAAGACCATAAACAAACAAACACCATACTGTTGGTGAAAAGTTGAAACAAGGAATCGATAACATGTCCTAGGTGATATATTTTTATTTTATTTCAACTTACCAAATTAATTAGCATGACACTCTCCTTGATGGCACCATAAGCACCCAATGTGGCAACAAAAAGTAAAATAAAACCAATGGCAATTAGAAGAGCTGGAGGTGAAAGGAAATGATCGTCAACGAATTGTCTGAAGTCACCGAAAATGGCCTGAATGGTTGAGCCAACCATAACCAATAGAATTGCGGTTATCTGAAAAGAAAAAAATAAAATAATTGGGTTTTTAACATCGACCTTTATTGAAGTTGGATTAATAATTTCTGTGATGCAGAAATTCAGTCGGGATTAATATAGGTCCTACGGCAGAATTTGGATCATTACGGATGTATTGCCACTATACCGGAAGGTATTTGAACCTATGGTTATGGAATTTAAATCTGAAATTATCATTTATGGAGACTATAAGCAATTCAGGATCTCCCAGGAACCATTTTTTGTTTGCAGTTTACATGTGATCCCAAATCTCTCGTCCTCAAGATGCTCCAGAAGTAAACACTTTGATCGAGTTAATTTGGCTGTATTCACACTAGAAGTCAAATCGGCCCAACAAAGCTAATATTTATCAGAGTATGGACCGTTTTAGTCTAACTTTGAATATGGGATGCATACACTGAAAAAAAGCATACTCGGATCCAAAGATTTTGTCTTTACTTTAAAAAAATTGGTATTGATTCCGAGCCAAAGAAGCGGAGAATACAAGTAAGGATACTTTTAAGACACAATTCTCTTTTAAAGTTAGGTTTTGTGTACTTGCTTCTAGGAAGCAAATTTTAATTTTTCGCTTTCTCAGCTTTTTTCCTTCATATGCTATCAAAGTCCTTTAAAAACGAGTTAACGGCAACTTTATTTTCCAAATTAAGACTAGACTTCCAGTAGAAATTATGCTATGTTTGAAGTAAAAAACTTCTTTAAAATAAAGTTTTGAAAAACATGTCCTATATTTGAACGATTTTTTGCTTTGTAGTCAAGATGCAAAAAAAAAAAAACAAAAAATTTAGAGACAATTTCATTAAATTTAAAGAATTTTTCTGAATTATTAAAGTCAAGTTGACCTTAGCCTATAAATTTTTTCCTTCATGTTAAGATACCCATTTTTAAGTCAAATCACTTAATTAGAAGGATACGACTTCATTGAAAAGTTTATCGACTTTTGGACAAGGAAAATAACTTTATTTTAGAGAAATGCGTCTTCTATGCTAAGCAAAATTTGTATTCGTATTTTAAAGACATGAAATCTTTGACCTCACGACAATTTTTTTTTCAGTGTACAGAAAAAATTAATCTGTCTCAATATTTGGGATTACAGCCACTGTTGCCACAATTGGTAGAATTCTACCGTTAGTTATTTTACTGTTTAGTAGATTGGTAGAATTCTTGATATTTTGGTAGATTTTGCAAAGTATTCCTCTGCAACTAAGGGGTATGTCAATTTTCTATAGAAAAATACAAAATTTTGACAAAATTTTCTATAGAAATAAAATTATTACAAAATTTTCTATAGAAATAAAATTTTGACAAAATTTTCTATAGAAATAAAATTTTGAAAAAAATTTCTATAGAAATAAAATTTTGAAAAAATTTTCTATAGAACTAAAATTTTGTCAAAATTTTCTATAGAACTAAAATTTTGACAAAATTTCCTATAGAATTAAAATGTTGACAAAATTTTCTATAGAAATATATAGTTGAGAAAATTTTCTACAAAAATAAAATTTTGACAAAATTTTCTATAGAAATAAAATTTTGAGAAAATGTTCAATAAAAATTAAATTATGAGAATTTTTTTGATAAATTTAATATCTTCAAAAAATTAATCAAAAACATCAAAATAAGAATTTTGGTTCACATTTTGGTAGATTATTTTGGGCACGGCTAAGGGGTACTTCAATTTTCTATAGAAAAATATAAAATTTTGACAATATTTCCAATAGAAATAAAATTTTGACAAAATTTTCTATGGAAATAAAATTTTGAACAAAATTCCTACAGAAAAAAAATTATGAGAAAATTTTGTATAAAAATAAAATTTTGAAAAAATTTTCCATAGAAATAAAATTTTGACAAAATTTTCTATAGAACTAAAATTTTGACAAAATTTTCTATAGAAATAAAATTTTGAAAAAATTTTCTATAGAACTAAAATTTTGACAAAATTTTCTATATAAATAAGGTTTTGACAAAATTCCCTATAGAATTAAAATTTTGACAAAATTTTCTATAGAATTAAAATTTTGACAAAATTTTCTATAGAAATATATAGCTGAGAAAATTTTCTATGGAATTAAAATTTTTACAAAATTTTCTATAGAAATAAAATTTTGAAAAAATTTTCTATAGAACTAAAATTTTGACAAAATTTTCTATATAAATAAGATTTTGACAAAATTTCCTATAGAATTAAAATGTTGACAAAATTTTCTATAGAAATAAATAGTTGAGAAAATTTTTACAGAAATAAAATTTTGACAAAATTTTCTATAGAAATAAAATTTTGAGAAAATGTTCAATAGAAATTAAATTATGAGAAATTTTTTGATAAATTTAATATCTTCAAAAAATTAATCAAAAACATCAAAATAAGAATTTTGGTTCACATTTTGGTAGATTATTTTGGGCACGGCTAAGAGGTACTTCAATTTTCTATAGAAAAATATAAAATTTTGACAATATTTCCAATAGAAATAAAATTTTGAATAAAATTCCTACAGAAATAAAATTATGAGAAAATTTTGTATAGAAATAAAATTTTGACAAAATTTTCTATAGAAATAAAATTTTGACAAAATTTTCTATAGAAATAAAATTTTGACAAAATTTTCTATAGAACTAAAATTTTGACAAAATTTTCTATATAAATAAGATTTTGACAAAATTTCCTATAGAATTAAAATTTTGACAAAATTTTCTATAGAAATAAATAGTTGAAAAAATTTTTACAGAAATAAAATTTTGACAAAATTTTCTATAGAAATAAAATTTTGAGAAAATCTTCAATAGAAATTAAATTATGATACATTGTTTGATACATTTAATATCTTCAAAAAATTAATCAAAAACATCAAAATAAGAATTTTGGTTCACATTTTAGTAGATTATTTTGGGCTAAGGCTGAAAAAATATTTACGTGATATTATTAGATATTAAAGATTACGCAACCTCAATTTTAGGATGCGCAATTTACACACTATTAAGGACAAATTTCTTTAAAATTATGCAATTTTAATTCAAAGAAAGTTTATAATCTTTGCTTTAAAATTTTTTTCATTAAATTTAGGACGCACATTTTTAAAATTTACGTCCCTTCCCTAAAGTTGCATGTCTTTAAACTAAGGCAAATTTTCCTTAAAGTAAAGAAAGCACATTTTTGATTAAAAGAAATCGTCCTTAAAGTAACTGAAATATTGAATCTTTAGATTTAAGATAAAAACACTTCAAATATAGGCTAAAATTTATTTTGAGGATTTAGCACCTTTGTTTGTTTTTTTTTTTTTTTGGAATTAAGAAAATATTTTTTACTTCGAAGTATCCGTCATAATTTGGATTTTTATACTGGCATTCGTTTGTACGTGAATAGCTTTATTCATATACCGGAAAAATAGAATGAAAATTCGATAAATGAGATCTGTGTACTAATTTTAATTTTATAGATTTTATCAATACCAAAATCCTTTAAGGAATGTCAAAATCGTTGGATCCAAGTAAACTTTTTTTGAGTGCAGTAAAGTCAGTTTAATATTCTGTTAGTTAATCGAAATTGGAATGATTTAGGAAAAGTTTCCCCAATATGAGAAGTGTCCCTACACTGAAAAAAATATTGACCTAATATGGAAGATTATAAATTTTAGGACTCGAAATATACGCAACACTAAGGACAAAATTCTTTAAAATCTTGAAATTTTGCGTACCTCTGTTGAAGTTGCAGATCTTTGAAGTAAGGCAAATGTTCCTTAAAATAAAGAAAAACATTTTTAATTGAACGAAATCGTCTTTAAATCAACTGACACATTGCATTTTTAAATTCAAGATAAAAACGCTTCAAATATAGGCTAAGACTTATATTAAGGATTTTCACCTTGGTTTAAAGTTTTTTTTTTAGCATTAAGAAAACAGGTTTTACTTTGAAGTACTTGGCATAATTTGGGTTTTGAAACTGGAATTTGTTTGTACATGAATACCTTTAATAATATATCGCAAACAGAGTATAAAAATTCGATAAATGAGATCTGTATCCAATTTTAATTTTATCGATCCTAGATTTAAAGCCAGGGAGGTCTATAAAAATGTCTTTATTTTAAAGAAGCTGCATCTTTGGCTGGGAATCAATACCAAAATCCATAAAAAAGGTAGTTCAAAATCTTTGGAACCAAGTAAACTTTTTTTTGAGTAAACACTTAAAAAATGTTTTTTTTTTCTTTAGCGAATGAACTAAAAAAGAAAATAAGCATTTTACTAAATTTTTCACAAAATAGTTTAGAATATCCTATAATTTGTAAATTTCAACAAATACGCTTCTACACTGAAAAAACAGTGAACCCACCAGGAAAGATAACTTTCGATTAATTTTAGAAAATTTGGAACTTTTTTAGAAAATTTTAACTAAACGGTATTACAAGCGCTGGCATCACTCCGATATGGCAAAAATAAGTAAATATTTTTCGACAAATTCAAGAAAATTTATTAGACATAACTAAATTTTTTCAGTAGTTAAAGAAAATTTTGTAGTTTTAAGAGAAATCTTGGAGTTCAAAATTGCAAGAATGTCTTTAGGTGACATACGAAGTTCATGATGGACACATTTTTGGTAAAATTTACAAATTTAAAGAAATAATGTACTATTTTGTAAGAAATACGAAATTAGGAAATCTTTATGCTTTATTTGTGCATAACTTTTTCCCGTTTTTTAGTTCATTTAACTAAAATACGCAAAAAATTATTTGACTAAAATAAACTTTTTCCAAACATAATGATTCTATGAACTATTATAAAGTTAATACGGCTTTAGTGAAATAGAGAGTTCACTTTTTTTTGAGTGTATTTTGAATTTTTTGCTGGGTAAAGTACGTCAACGTTTATAACAAATATAATATATTTTTCTTCCAAATAAACTTTTTACCGTGAAAAAAAAAAAACAATTTCATAAGATGTCCATTGGTCTAATATATTTCTATGAGTGTATGCTTATCTTTTACTATAGGGCATAATTTTTAAATAAACAAACAAACTTACACAATTATTATGGTCACAATACATAAATAAAGACTATTCCAAACGAATCATTATTAGAGTGAATCATGGATTGGAGAATTGGAATTTGAATTTCATTTCATGTGGCAATTGAAACGATAATATAAAACATAAACGTTATAATATCTATCTACGAGTATATATATAAAATTCAAAGTACGAGTATGTTTGTTTACTTGTTTGTATGTTCCGGGTAATCTCGGAAACGGCTGAACCGATTTACTTGAAACTTTCAGAGATCGTAGGGGGGTGCGTACGTCGTAAAAATAGGGTATTTTATTTTTTGATACCTGGTCGCAAAGGGGGGCCTCCACTTTGTCCGACTTTTCGAAAATTGGACCAAAGTTGACCGAATTGCTTAAAATTTTCATTAAAGGTTAGAGTTGACATCTAGACAAAGATCCGCTATTTTATTTTTCGATATTTGGTCACGGAGGGGGACTTGCCCTTTGTCCGACTTTTTTTAGAGTACCTTGAAGAACTAAAATTCTCTAAATTACCCCAGATTTACAGAGAACATGCGGTGAGGTTATGAAGTTAATATGGGGTACCTGATGTGTTCATATGTGAACGGGGAGGGGAACCTCCCCTTTGCCCGACTTTTTGGAAACTTGGAACAAAATTATCCGATTTGCTTGAAATTTTCAGGGAAAGTTGAAGGGGGCGTCTAGACAAAGAACGGCTACTTTACTTTTCGATATTTGGTCGGGGAGGGGAAGATCTCCTTTGCCAGATTTTTTTTTTTAAATAAAGTGAAAGCAAAACTAAAGTCCTCCGACTGAAATTTTACGGAAAAACTGTGTGAGATTACAAAAATTTATATGAGGTTCCTGATTTTTCAACATTTGGTCCGGGAAAAATAAAAGGGCATAGGGAGACATCCGCTTCTTCTTAAGTACATACAGATAAACAATTAAACTTTTCCAATTTACTTGAAATTTACAGAGGGTGTGGGGAGAGGAAATGAAATTAATATTGGATACCTGATTTTGTGATATTTGAACTGGAAGAGGGGTCGCCCCTTGCCCTGCTTTTTGAAAACTGGGCTTTTAATTTGTGCTTGACATTTTCTGCGACGTTTACACAAGATACGCTGCATGCATCATTTCGATATTTGCCCGGGGAGGGGGATCTCCTCTAAAACTGAAAAAAACTAAAATTCTCAAGTTTTCTTGAAATTTACAAAGGCCGTGGCTGAAGGTTATGAAATCAATGTGATGTGCCCGTTGTTTGGGTACTTGGACGGGTAGGGACCTTCTCCTTGCCTCACACTTGAAGGAAATTTTTTAGATTTTCTTGGAATTTTTAGGGAAGGTTAACGGTGCTATTCACTTCGGTGTTTGTCGATATTGTATCGGGGAAAGTGAGGTTACTTTAAAACAATAGAGCAAAATTCTGCCTTCTCCGATCTACTTGAAATTTACAGGTAACCTGGGAGGAGGTTATTAAATTAATACATGATTTTTAAATTAGTACATGATTTTTTTTCGGGAAATTCCATTTGTAACATATGGAAAATATGATAGCGGACATAAGAACGACAAACAAATACACACAGAAAACATATAACATACCAATATATTTTCAAATAAAAGGTTTATTGAAAACCTAATCAATTAAAAATTAACTTATAACTTTAATTTTTTAATGAAATTAAAATTAAAACAATTAAGAAAATGATTGAAAATCTTAAATTTTTAATTAAATCATTAATATTAAATGTATATGATTAAATAAAAAAATATTTCCAAATAAGAAAAAAAAATTTTTGAGAATTTTATTTGGAAGTAATTGGTTTTATAATATTATAGGTTCATTACAATTTTAATAAAATCAAACGAAAAACTTAATCATAATTATTATCGTAATTCTAAGCCCTTGTAAAATTACAAGTAAATTATTGCATATAAAAGAAAAATAATTATAAATAAGTAAACAATAATACAATATATAAAAAAATGAAAGTTCCCGGAAGAAATAAATTATTTATTGATCAAATTTATGTTTAATTAATTCTATCCTGGTGGATTCTCTGTTTTTTTGAGTGTAGGTATTTATTCCTAGGTATTAATGGTCAGAAATGTTAAAGTATGTATGAAGTAATAGGCTGCCATTTTAGCCTAATCAAATTTATTAAAATAATTCGATTTAAGTGAAAATCGATTTAATTCAATTTATTTCCAAATTGGTCTATCTATTGAGCTTTCGTATATTATGTGTCACCCTGTATATACTCTTGAGATGAGTATCTATATTAGCAGGTGATAGATAAGAGGTATATAACTTTACTCTCTCTCCCTCTCTCTTTGAATGAATCAGTAGCCACAGTCAGTCAACAAAATGGCGTTATTGTAAAGATTTGAAAAATGTAGATTTAAAAGGAGCTATTTTAATTTGTATACTAAATAAATACTTACGGCAAACATAAAGCTCACTATCAGCAGCATATATTTGGCACAGCGCATGCCAGAATTTAATTGGAGATCTCTCGCGGATGCCATTATGTTTTCAATGTATATCACTTTTCAATCAAGGGCTCCAGAGTTTCCTGTTTCCAAAAAGGTTAAAACGGAAATGCTATAAAATTATTATTAGGTTTACGGTTTGTTTAGAATTCAAATACAAATGAAATTTTAAATTAAATTAGCATATATGATGAAAAAAATAATAATAATAAATTTTATTTTTCATTGTATTTTTATCTTTGGTTTTTTAGAACTTTGTTTTTTTTTGCGCGTTTTCTCTTACAACTTTTTACCAGCCAAGTTACAGAAATACTAAAAAACCTAAAAGCTTTTTTCCAATTAACACAACCAAATGACTTATTGCCACATTTATTTTTGTTGTTTTTTTGCATTTTTTTGTTAAAAAAAATTATTGTTTGTCTCTTGCTAAAGTTGTTAACGTATTTGTTATTGTTATTGCCTTTATCAGTACTTATTTTCACTATAACAACAACAATAACTCATTCACTTGCGGGAAGATAACAACGATAAATCGACAACGATATGATAAGAATGACTGCCAGAATGCCTTATTCACAAACCGTCTGATTGCTTGCCTTCTGTTTTTATTCCCACACCGCGAGACCGATATTTTCGCAATGCTCTAGTTTTGTAGCTTCGATATTTTTATTTTTGTACTCGTTGAGGTCGAATCTGGTGTTATTCACAAAAATAAATATGGAAAAAAAAACATTTCTATTTTATTCACAATTTCAAGTTAAATATTTACTTTTATAATCCTATGCAGATTCCGCACTCCAAAGTCAGTTTCACTCAGATTTTTTTCTTCGACTATCTAGCCGTTTTTCAGTCTCTATAAGGCCAGAGTTCAATGGGAACTATGACTTTTTATATAAAGGAATTTTAAAATGAAAAATTCCTTGCAATGTCCTTAAACTCTGTTCACCTCTATTATTCTGGTGACCAGTTGTCATGTCATTATTGGTGGTTTTGGTTTCCATGGTTTTCAGTTGTCCATTTTTACCAACCCCTTTTATTGTTTGAACAAATGTTTATTTGCTTGGTTGTGGGAATTATTATTGATTTTTTTTAATCAGGTCTAAAGCGTGAAATACAAATAGTTAAATAACATACGAAATAAGGCGTAAATTGATTTAACTCAAATACAGCATTATAGGATTTTTTTTTCGAAATTTTGTCAAAATTTCATTTTATATGAAATTTTTTTAATATTTTGTTTCTATAGGAAATTTTGTCTAAATTTTCTTTCTATAGGAAATTCTGTCAAAATTTCATTTCTATAGGAAATTTTGTTAAAATTTCATTTCTATAGGAAATGTTGTCATTTTTTTTTCTATAACAAATTTTGTCAGAATTTCATTTCTATAGAAAATTTTGTCAAAATTTTCTTTCTATAGGAAATTTCTCAGAATTTAATTTCTATAGGAAATTTCGTCGAAATTTCATTTTTATAGGAAATTTTGTCAAAATTACATTTCTATAGGAAATTTTGTCAAAATTTAATTTCTGTAGGAAATTTCGTCAAAATTTCATTTCTATAGGAAATTTTGTCAAAATTTCATTTCTATAGGAAATTTCGTCAAAATTTCATTTCTATAGGAAATTTTGTTAAAATTTCATTTCTATAGGAAATGTTGTCAATTTTTTTTTCTATAACAAATTTTGTCAGAATTTCATTTCTATAGAAAATTTTGTCAAAATTTTCTTTCTATAGGAAATTTCTCAGAATTTAATTTCTATAGGAAATTCGAAATTTTATTTTTATAGGAAGTTTTGTAAAAATTTAATTTATATAGGAAATTTTGTCAAAGTTCCATTGCTATAGGAAATATTGCTAAAATTTCATTTTTATAGGAAGTTTCCAAATTTCATTTCTATAGGATATTTTTTCAAAATTTCATTACTTTAGGAAATTTTGTCACAATTTCATTTCTATAGGAAATTTCATTTTTATGGGAAATTTTGTCAAAATTTCATTTCTATATGAAATTTTTTTAATATTTTGTTTCTATAGGAAAGTTTGTTAAAATTTCATTCCTATAGGAAATTTTGTCAAAATTTCAGTTCTATGGGAAATTTTGTCAAAATTTCAGTTCTATATGACATTTTTTTAATATTTTGTTTTTATAAGAAATTTTGTTAAAATTTCATTTCTATAGGAAATTTTGTCAAAATTTCATTTCTATAGGAAATTTTGTCAAAATTTCATTTCTATAGCAAACTTTGTCAAAATTTCATTTCTATAACAAATTTTGTCAAAATTTCATTTCTATAGAAAATTTTGTCAAAATTTAATTTCTATAGGAAATTTTGCCAAAATTTCATTTCTATAGTAAATTTTGTTTGGAAATTTTGTCGAAATTTCATTTTTATAGGAAATTTTGTCAAAATTTCAATTCTATAGAAATTTTGTCAAAATTTCAATTCTAAGGAAATTTTGCCAAAATTTTAATTCTATAGGAAATTTTGTCAAAATTTCAATTCTATATAAATTTTTTTTTATGTTTTGTTTCTATGGGAAATTTTGTCAAAATTACATTTCTGTAGGAATTTTTGTCAAAATTTTATTTCTATAACAAATTTTGTCCAAATTTCATTTCTATAGGAAATTTTGTCAAAATTTAATTTCTATACGAAATTTTTTCAAAATTTCATTTCTATAGGCAGTTTCGAAAAAAATTTATTTCTTTAGGAAATTTTGTCCAAATTTAATTTCTATAAGAAATTTCATTTTTATAGGAAATTTTGACAAAATTTCATTTCTATAGGAAATTTTGTCAACATTTCATTTCTATATGAAATTTTGTCAAAATTTTATTTCTATAGGAAATTTTGTCAAAATTTCATTTCTATAGGAAATTTTGTCAAAATTTCATTTCTATAGCAAACTTTGTCAAAATTTCATTTCTATAACAAATTTTGTCAAAATTTCATTTCTATAGAAAATTTTGTCAAAATTTAATTTCTATAGGAAATTTTGCCAAAATTTCATTTCTATAGTAAATTTTGTTTGGAAATTTTGTCGAAATTTCATTTTTATAGGAAATTTTGTCAAAATTTCAATTCTATAGAAATTTTGTCAAAATTTCAATTCTAAGGAAATTTTGCCAAAATTTTAATTCTATAGGAAATTTTGTCAAAATTTCAAATCTATATAAATTTTTTTAATGTTTTGTTTCTATGGGAAATTTTGTCAAAATTACATTTCTGTAGGAATTTTTGTCAAAATTTTATTTCTATAACAAATTTTGTCCAAATTTCATTTCTATAGGAAATTTTGTCAAAATTTAATTTCTATACGAAATTTTTTCAAAATTTCGTTTCTATAGGCAGTTTCGAAAAAAATTTATTTCTTTAGGAAATTTTGTCCAAATTTAATTTCTATAAGAAATTTCATTTTGTAGGAAATTTTGTCAAAATTTCATTTCTATAGGAAATTTTGTCAACATTTCATTTCTATATGAAATTTTGTCAAATTTTCATTTCTACAGGGAATTTTGTCAAAATATCATTTGTATAGGAAATTTTGTCAAAATTTCATATCTATAGCAAATTTTGTTGAAATTCTATTACTATAGGAAATTTTGTCAAAATTTCATTTCTATAGAAATTTTGTCAAATTTGTCAAAATTTTATTTCTATAACAAATTTTGTCCAAATTTCATTTCTATAGGGAATTTTGTCAAAATTTTATTTCTATAGGATATTTTGTCAAAATTTAATTTCTGTAGGAAATGTTGTCAAAATTTCATTTCTATAGAAAATTTTGTCAAAATTTGATTTCTATAGGAAATTTTGTCAAAATTTGATTTCTATAGGAAATTTTGTCAAAATTTCATTTTTATAGAAAATTTTGTCAAAATTTGATTTCTATAGGAAATTTTGTCAAAATTTGATTTCTATAGGAAATTTTGTCGAAATTTCATTTCTACAGGAAATTTTTTCAAAGTTTCATTGCTATAGGAAATTTTGTTAAAATTTCATTTTTATAGGAAATTTTGTTAAAATTTCTTTTGTATAGGAAATTTTGTCAAATTTCATATCTATAACAAATTTTGTTGAAATTCTATTACTATAGGAAATTTTGTCAAAATTTCATTTCAATAGGACATTTTGTCAAAATTTCATTTCTATAGGGAACTTTGTCAAAATTTCAATTGTATAGAATTTTTTTCAAAATTTCAATTCTGTAGGAAATTTTGTCAAAATTTCATTTCAATAGGACATTTTGTCAAAATTTCATTTCTATAGGCAACTTTGTCAAAATTTCAATTGTATAGAATTTTTTTCAAAATTTCAATTCTGTAGGAAATTTTGTCAAAATTTCATTTCAATAGGAAATTTTGACAAAATTTCATTTCTATAGGAATTTTTGTCAAAATTTTATTTCTATAACAAATTTTGTCCAAATTTCATCTCTGTAGGATATTTTGTCAAAATGTCATTACTATAGGATATTTTGTCAAAACTTCATTTCTACAGGAAATTTTGTCAAAGTTTCATTGCTATAGGAAATTTTGTCAAAATTTCATTTCTATAGGAAGTTTCGACAAAATTTTATTTCTATAGGAAATTGTGTCAAAATCTCATTTGTATAGGAAATTTTGTTAAAATTTCATTTTTATTAGAAATTTCCTCAAAATTTCATTTCTATGAGAAAATTTGTTAAATTTTCATTTCTATAAGAAACTTTGTCAAAATTTCATTTCGAATCACTGAATAAAATCATGCCCAGTTCCAAAGATTTTGTTTTTACACTAATGATATTGGTATTGATTACGAGTCAAAGAAATGGGCACTTTAAAGACACAATTCTCTTTTAAATTTGGGTTATGCGTACTTGAGTCTAGGAAACAAATTTTAATTTTTCGTTTTTTCAGCTTGTTTTCTTCATATGCTATCAAAGACTTTAGTCCAAAAAATTTCATTCATTTCATGATACACATTTTTAGGTCGAATCACTTATTTATAAGGACAAAGCGACTTTATTGAAAAGTATATCGACTTTTGGGCAAGGAAAAAAACTTTATATCAGAGAAAGGCTTCTTCCATGCTAAGCAAAATTCCCATTCGTATTTTATGGACATGAAATAGTTGGCCTCACGACAATAGTTTTTCCAATGTACGAGTATATTCTTGGTCGTAGTGGAATTCTCGGTCGAACTTGTAATGTCCGTCCGTCGGACGCTAACTTTTATAGATACAAGATATCGACTTGAAACATGACATAAGTAGTTATTATTGAGTATTGACGGATGGTTAAAAAAAAATAAAAATCAAAATAATTAATAAAAAAACATAAGGAAATATTCCACATCTTTATTTTGTAATTAATTATTGCAAATATTTCAGGTGTACTTTGTTTTGTCAATAAATTATATATAGTATAATTTAAGCACATTTCTCGAATTATTAATGAAAAAGTTATATAACTACATTAATTATTTTATAATACTTTTCAGTAAGAACAAAAATTTAGCCCATGAATCCTGTGACTCCATTTCGTATCTTTATTTCACGGGCTATGTAACAGGCAAAGAGAACACCAAAGAACTGTAAAAAGAAAAAAAACCAAAATCGATTAAAAATCTTCTTAATCAAAACTTAACATTTTTCAAGCTTACTTGTAGAATGGCAATGACAATACCAGCTGCACCCAAACTAACGGCATGGGCAGCAATATAATTGGAGAATTCACTTAAACAGCCTTGGCTATAGCGATTTGGATCCTCATTATTAATGGTACAAGTGAATTGTCCAACTTGGCCAACGGGCAAACGACAACAAGACAAAGGCAATTGATCAGCAAGAGTTTTATTCCAATCCGTATAGCTTTCAACACCGCAACATTCGAACTGGAGAAATAGATAAAAGGGAGTTTGTAAGTATATATATAATAAAAACAAATTAAGAAACTTTTTTGACAAAAATTTTGAAATGAAATTTTGACAAAATTCCCTTTAGAAATGAAATTTAGACAAAATTTCCTATAGCAATAAAATTTTGATAAAATTCCCTATAGAAATGAAATTTTTACAAAATTTCTTATAGAAATGAAATTTTGACAAAATTTCCTATAGAAATGAAATTTTGACAAAATTATCTATAGAAATAAATTTTTGATAAAATTTCCTATAGAAATGAAATTTTGTCGAAATGAAATTTTGACAAAATTACCAATAAAAATGAAGCCTGGACAAAATTTCCCATAGAAATGAAAATTTTGACAAAATTTTCTATAGAAACGAAATTTTAACACAATTTCCTATAGAAATGAAATTGTGGCAAAATTTCCTATAGAAATTAAATTTTGCCAAAATATCCTATAGAAATAAAATTTTGACAAAATTTCCCTTAGAAATGATATTTGGACAAAATTTCTCATTGAAATGTAATTTTTACAAAATCTACTATAGAAATAAAATTTTACAAAATTTTTTATAGAAATGAAATTTTGACAAAATTTCCTACAGAAATGAAATTTTGAAAAAAAAAATCCTGTAGAAATTAAATTTTAACAAAATTTCACTATAGAAATGAAATTTTAACAAAATTTCCTATAGAAATGTATTTTTTCCCCATTTCCCCTAGAAATGAAATTTTGACAAAATTTCCTATAGAAATGAAATTTTGACAAAATTCCCTATAGAAGTAAAATTTTGAAAAAATTCTCTAGAGAAATACTATTTTGACAAAATTTTCTATAGAAATGAAATTTTGACAAAATTCCCTATAGAAATGAAATTTTGACAAAATTCCCAATAGAAATGAAATTTTGACAAAATTCTCTGGAGAAATGAAATTTTGACAAAATATCCTAAAGAACTGAAATTTTGACAAAATTTCCTATCGAAATGAAATTTTAGCAAAATTTCCTATAGAAATGAAATTTTGACAAAATTTCCTATAGAAATCAAATTTTTACAACATTTGCTATAGAAATGAAATTTTTCATTCGTTTTGTTTTGTTATTGTTTTTTTCTTTAATCATTGTTGTTGTTTTTGATTTCAGCTTAAACCATGCATTGACTAAACTACAAGTGTAGCTTAACAAACAGAGGAAAAGCATGTTGTCAAATTTATTTGGCCAAAGCCCTATAGATTGCAAGATGGTTGGATGGACGCACGTTTCGGAATTACCAAATTTCTCAGCAGCATCCTCTACTTGCAGCAAATCTATCAACCAATTATCAGAATAAATTCAGGTACATCACTAAACCCAAAAGTGAACCACACTTGAACCTTTCGAAAAAAGATTTACACGATAGTCGGCTTATGCCGAAATAAATTCGTACAAACATATCTCTTTTCCTTTGCCACCGTCAAATCATAGATTTGAGTGCAGTTGGCTGGATTTATTTTGACAAACATTTTTTTCCTTTGTTGGTTAAGCTACACTTCTAGTTTATTCAATGCATGGTTTTAAGCTGAAATCAAAAACAACAACAATGAAATGAAATTTTGTCGAAATTTTCTATAGAAATGGAATATTAACAAAATTTCCTACAGAAATGAAATTTTGACAAAATTTCCTATAGAAATAAAATTTTGACAAAATTTCCCTTAGAAATGACATTTGGACAAAATTTCTCATTGAAATGTAATTTTTACAAAATCTCCTATAGAAATAAAATTTTATAAAATTTTTTATAGAAATGAAATTTTGACAAAATTTCCTACAGAAATGAAATTTTGAAAAAAATTCCTATAGAAATTAAATTTTAACAAAATTTCACTATAGAAATGAAATTTTAACAAAATTTCCTATAGAAATGCATTTTTTCCCCATTTCCCATAGAAATGAAATTTTGACAAAATTTCTTATAGAAATGAAATTTTGAAAAAATTTCCTATAGAAACAAATTTTTGATAAAATTTCCTATGGAAATGAAATTTTGACAAAATTTCCTATAGAAATGAAATTTTGACAAAATTTCCTATAGAAATGAAATTTTGACAAAATTGCCTATAGAAATGAAATTTTGACAAAATTCCCTACAGAACTGATATTTTGACAAAATGTCCTATAGAAATGAAATTTTGACAACATTTTCTATAGAAATGAAATTTTGACAAAATTTCCTATAGAAATCAAATTTTGGCAAAATTACCAATATAAATGAAGCCTGGACAAAATTTCCCATTGAAATGAAAATTTTGACAAAATTTCCTATAGCAACGAAAATTTTGACAAAATTTCCTATAGAAATTAAATTTTGACAAAATTTCCTATAGAAATGAAAGTTTGATAACATTTTCTATAGCAATGGAGCATTGGCAAAATTTCCTATAGAAATCAAATTTTGACAACATTTTCTATAGAAATGAAATTTTGTCGAAATTTTCTATAGAAATGAAATTTTGACAAAATTCCCAATATAAATGAAGCCTGGACAAAATTTCCGATTGAAATGAACATTTTGGCATAATTTCCTATAGAACTGAAATTTTGACAAAATTTCCTATAGAAATCAAATTTTGACAACATTTTCTATAGAAATGAAATTTTTCATTCGTTTTGTTTTGTTATTGTTGGTTTTTTTTTTCTTTATTCATTGTTGTTCTTTTTGATTTCAGCTTAAAACCATGCATTGACTAAACTACAAGTGTAGCTTAACCAACAGAGGAAAAGCATGTTTGTCCAATTTATTTTCCAAAGCCCTATAGACTGCAAGATGATTGGATGGACGCACGTTTCGGAATTACCAAATACCTCATCAGCATGCTCTACTTGCAGCAAAGCTATCAATCAATTATCAGAATAAATTCAGGCAGATCACTAAACCCAAAAGTTAACAACAACAATGAAACGAAATTTTGTCGAAACTTTCCATAGAAATGAAATTTTGTCGAAACTTCATATAGAAATGGAATATTAACAAAATTCCCTATAGAAGTGAAATTTTAACAAAATTTCCTATAGAAATTAAATTTTCCCAAAATGTCCTATAGAAATGAAATTTTAACAAAATTTCCTATAGTAATGAAATTGTGACAAAATTTCCCATAGAAATGAAATTTTGACAAAATTCCCTATAGAAATGAAATTTTGACAAAATTTCCTATAGAAATAAATTTTTGGCAATATTTTCAATAGAAACGAAATTTTGACACAATTTCCTATAGAAATTAAATTTGCCAAAAATTCATATTTAAGTTAAATTTTGCCAAGATTCCCTATAGAAATAAAATTTTGACAAAATTATTTATCGAAATGGAATTTTCACAAAATTTCCTATGAAAGTAAAATTTTCCCAAAATTTCCTATAGAAATTAAATTTTGACAAAATTATCAATAGAAATGAAATTTTGACAAAATTATCTATAGAAATGAAATTTTGACAAAATTTCCTATAGAAATAAATTTTTGACAAAATTACCTATAGAAATAAAATTGTGATAACATTTCCTATAGAAATGAAACTTTGACAAGATTTCCTATAGAACTGAAATTTTGACAATATTTCCTATAGAAATGAAATTTTTACAAAAAAAAAAATAATACATATAGAAATGAATTAAAAAATTTAAAATTATATTTTGAAGTATTTATTTATACTCACTGTTCTTTGAACATAATCCCATAGAATAGTAACATCATTTGAATGCGTTTGATTGTATTGTTTCATGGAATCCGTTAGCGTGCCCTTAATTAAACTTTCAGCATCGGAGCGCAATACATAACCACTAATGCCAGCAGCCAATTCCAAAATGAAAATCAAACCCAACAATACGGAGAAGGTCAAGATGAGGCAATAGTTTTCCTTCAAAGCACCCCAACATCCAAAGAAAGAAATGACAATGACAAATGAGCCAATGACAATCAAAAATGTTGGGATCGAAAAGAATTTCGACACGAGGAAAGCTTCATATTCCGTATATACGGCAGCGACACCAACACCCACAGCAATCAAAATTATGCCTGTTAGCTAGAAAGAATAAATGGAAAAATTATAATTTAAATAGCTACACATTCGAGAAATACATATATATTTAATAATATTGATTATGAAGAATAATAATGATAAATAAGAAACTCAAAAAATGTTGTTAAAAAAAATAATAATAAATAAATAAATAATAAAAAACAAAGAACAAAAAATTGCCTAGAAGTTAATGGAAACCCATATGAAAATATGATAGAGGTCTAGAATATACATAAATTATCTTTCCATGGTGTATAATGAAAAAAATATTTTATGTTGTATTTATAACATAAAATATTTCCAAAATAAATAAAATTTGTGACGAAACCGTTAACATATTTATGACACATTTCTGACTATAATCGATATTTATTATGGTGTTTATATGACACGGGCCTTTGTTATTTTGAAGAGTTTCAATGATGTTTGAGTTTTTTGATGGGTTAAGCCTAACAAGATAGGTCTTTATCTTGTCTTCTACTGAAAAATGTCAGTTCACGTTAACATACATAAACTGGAATAAATTTTTTAATTATTTATAAGAACATGACAATCTTTCATTGAATGGCTCGAAGCGAAAATCCTATTTTTATAAATACTTTGAGAGTTTTTATAAATAGGATTTGTCTTGTAATATCTTATTTTCGAAAAGTATCGATAAATGTCATAAAATAACAAAATATACCGCCGAAAGTTCTTCTAGATCGAATCTTATGTACCCTCCCATGGATTGTCTATTGACTTCTAAATTTTAGGTTAGTCCATATGAAGTCTATGTTAGATAAAAAATCAGAATACATACACGGATGAAAAAGACTGTTTTACATATGTTTGGCTATAAACATTATATGTTTGGAACACAAATTTTTAAACACAATATTTTTGAGTGCAAGCATATAATGTTCATAAACTAGCATAACATGTTTGGGACATATATGTTAATATGTTAGAACATATTATGTTTGGGACATAAAATGTTTGTAAATATAATATGCTTGGATGCAAACATATATTAATTTAGAAATAGCCTATAAACATATATGTGTTTAGTAGCTTGGAGCGCTATTTAACAGGGAGCGATATTGAATTAAGTTGGTGGTTGTTGCTTGTTATTACAAAATTAACATTTTATTTTTCCTTGGGCAATTGATCTGCTACTTCTTTGATCCTTACAAACTGTGTAGTCCGCTGTTCGAATCTCCGTCCGGCAAAAGGTAAAATTAAAAAACAAAAAAAAAAAATAAAATTGAATAATTTCTTCTACAATGTTGTATCACAGAAAAAAGTGCTAAGAACTAAAAAATCTCGTGGAAGTGAGAAAGATGTGGGGGAATATACAATTAGGCAGAAACAAAATTTTGAGCATTCAGGTCGAAAACCTATGTTGTTAGCACCTATATTACCTGTTTATTTTCATAATTCATTATGATTGTAAATATATAAATAAATAAATAAAATTTTGAGCACAATATTGTTTGGGAGAATTTTTTTTAAGCATATAATATTTTTGGGTGCAAAATGCTTCCAAACATATTATATGTTCACATAATAACATATTGTTTTTTGGAAGACAACATTATTGAATTTGGATGCAAAAATACAAAATGTTTGGAACTTAGACTACCCAAACATATATTGTTTAGACCAATATGCTTTCAAACATATTATATATTGGAAGAGATCAAACATATAAATGTTTGGGCAATACCCAAAAATGTATATGCTTGAAGCAAAATATGTTTGGGAGTATATGTTACAGAAGCGGTTTTTTGTAAGGGTGTATATAAGCCTCTTCATTTCTTGATCGGTTTATATAGGGGAGTGTATAAATAATTATGAACCAATTTTCGCGTAGTAATTAGATTAACGATTTTCAACGGTTTCGGAAAAATTGTATTCCTCCAAGAGGTTCCAGGGTTCAAACCTGGGAATCGGTTTATATGGGAGCTATACCGATATGAGCCATTTGCAATACCAGCTGACCTACATCTATAACAAGTACTTGTACCAAGGTTCAAATCGATAGCTTGTTTCGTTCGTAAGTTAGTGTGACTTCAACAGACGGACTTCGTTAGATCGACTTAGAATTTTCAGAATATATATACTTTATGGGTCTGAGTTCATATTTCGATGTGTTACAAATAGAATGGAAAAGTTAGTATACCCCCATCCTACGGTGGAGGCTATAATAAATATTCTTTGGAATTAAAAATCTTAGAATATGACAGTGGCTTCAGGGTGTACTTATTAGAATCCGCCTATTGTTCGTGGCATATGACCGCGATAAGGGAGAACATAAAGCGCAAAATAAAATTGGGCGATTAAACCCCCCTCCCCTCAAAAGGAAGTTCATAATGCCCTAAACTCATTTTGGGCGATATGTCCGGTCGCCGTCACTATAGAAATGAAATTTTGACAAAATTTTCTATAGGGCTTGAATTTTGATAACATTTTCTATAAAAATTACATTTTTGAAAAGTTTCCCATAGAAATGAAATTTTTATCAAATTTTCCATAGAAATAACATTCTGACAAAATTTTGTATAGAAATGATATTTTGACAAAATTTTGTATAGAAATGAAATTTTGACAAAATTTTCCATAGAGATCAAATGTTGACAAAATTTTCTATAGAAATAAAATTTTAATAAAGTTTCTATAGAAAGTAAATTTTTATAAAGTTTCTATAGAAATGAAATTTTGACAATATTTTCTATGGAAAGGAAATTTTGACAAAATTTCCTTTAGAAATGAAATTTTGATAAAATTTCATACTGAATTGCATAAGTTGATTTTGATGAAATTGTCAATAGAAATCAAATTTAAACAAAATTTCCTTTAGAAGTGAAATTTTGAAAAAATTTGTTTTAGAAAATTTGATAGTTTCTAAAAAAAATGAAATTTTGACAAATTTCCTAAGAAAATTAAATTTTGAAGATATATTCTATGGAAAGAATATTTTGACGATTTTATCTATGGAAATGCAATTTTGACAAAATTTACCAATAGAAGTGACTTTTTGTCAAAATTTCCCTTAGAAATGAAGTTATAACAAAATTTCTTTTAGAAATCAAAATTTTGACAAAATTTGCTGTAGAGAGGAAATTTAGAGAAAATTTTCCCATATAAGTTCATTTTGAGAAAATTTTCTACAGAAATGAAATTTTAACAAAATTCCCTTTAGAAATAAAATTTTGACAAAATTTTCTATAGAAATGAAATTTTGATCAAGTTTCTATAGAAATGAAATTTCTATAAAGTTTCTATAGAAATGATATTTTGACAAAGTTGGAAATTAAATTAAATTTCGACAATATTTTCTATAGAATGGAAATTTTGACAAAATTTCCCAACAGAAGTGGCATTTTGACAAAATTTCATATAGAAATGAAATAAGTTTATTTTGAGAAAATTTTATATAGAAATTAAATTGTAACAAAATTACCTTTAGAAGTGAAATTTTGACAAAATTTCTTTTAGAAATTTTGATAAAGTTTCTAAAGAAATTAAATTTTGACAAATATCCTAAGGAAATTAAATGTTGACAATATTTTGTATGGAAAGGATATTTTGACGATTTTATCTATAGAAATGCAATTTTTACAAAATTTGCCAACGGAAGTGCAATTTTGTCAAAATTTGCCATAGAAATGAATTTCATTTCTTAATAAAATTTCGGTTAGAAATCAAAATTTTGACAAAAGTTTCTTTAGAGATGAAATTTTGAGAAAATTTTCTTATATAAGTTCATTTTGAGAAAAATTTCTACAGAAATGAAATTTTAACAAAAGTTCCTTTAGAAATGAAATTTTGTCTAAATTTCCCTTAGGAATTAAATTTTAACAAAATGTCCTTTAGAAATCAAAATTTTGACAAAATTTCCATTAGAAATGAAATTTTGACAAAATTTCCTTTAGAGATGAAATTTAGAGAAAATTTTCATTTTGAGAAAATTTTCTATAGAAATGAAATTTTAACATAATTCCCTTTAGAAATAAAATTTTGACAAAATTTTCTTTATAAATAAAATTTTGATCAAGTTTCTATAGAAATGAAATTTCAATAAAGTTTCTATAGAAATGATTAAATTTCGACAATATTTTCTATAGAATGGAAATTTTAACAAAATTTCCCAACAGAAGTGACATTTTGACAAAATTTCATACAGAAATGAAATAAGTTTATTTTGAGAAAATTTTCTATAGAAATTAAATTTTAACAAAATTACTTTTAGAAATTAAATTTTTGACAAAATTTCTTTTAGAAATTTTGATAAAGTTTCTAAAGAAATGAAATTTTGACAAATTTCCTAAGAAAATTAAATTTTGACAATAATTTTCTATTGAAAGGATATTTTGATGATTTTATCTATTGAAATGCAATTTTGATAAAATTTGCCAATAGAAGTGACTTTTTGTCAAAATTTCCCTTAGAAATGAAATTTTAACAAAATTTCTTTTAGAAATCAAAATTTTGACAAAATTTCCTTTAGAGATGAAATTTAGTGAAAAATTTTCAATATAAGTTCATTTTGAGAAAATTTTCTACAGAAATGAAATTTTAACAAAATTCCCTTTAGAAATAAAATTTTGACAAAATTTTCTATAGAAATACAATTTTGATCAAGTTTCTATAGAAATGAAATTTCTATAAAGTTTCTATAGAAATGATATTTTGACAAAGTTCGAAATTAAATTAAATTTCGACAATATTTGCTATAGAATGGAAATTTTGACAAAATTTCCCAACAGAAGTGACATTTTGACAAAATTTCATACAGAAATGAAATAAGTTTATTTTGAGAAAATTTTCTATAGAAATTAAATTTTAACAAAGTTACTTTTAGAAATTAAATTTTTGACAAAATTTATTTTAGAAATTTTGATAAAGTTTCTAAAGAAATGAAATTTTGACAAATTTCATAAGGAAATTAAATTTTGACAATATTTTCTATGGAAAGGATATTTTGACGATTTTATCTATGGAAATGCAATTTTGACAAAATTTCCCAATGGAAGTGACATTTTGTCAAAATGTCCTTTAGAAATCAAAATTTTGACAAAATTTCCATTAGAAATGAAATTTTGACAAAATTTCCTTTAGAGATAAAATTTTGATAAAATTTTCCTATATAAGTTCATTTTGAGAAAATTTTCTACGGAATTGAAAATTTAAATGGAAATGCAATTTTGACAAAATTTCCCAATGGAAGTGACATTTTGTCAAAATGTCCTTTAGAAATCAAAATTTTGACAAAATTTCCATTAGAAATGAAATTCTGACAAAATTTCCCTTAGAAATTAAATTTTGACAAAATTTCCTCAGCAATGAAATTTGACAAAATGTTCAACAAAACTAAGTTTTGCGAAATGTTCATATATGAATTCATTTTGATAAAACTTCATAAAGAAATGAAATAAAATTTTAACCAAATGTCTTTAGAAATGAAAGATTGAAATCTGAAAAAAACATCAAATTCCAAGCGATTTCAATAAAAATGACGGCTAAATATTTACGAAATAAAATCGGCTATCGGCTATTGGTATAAATGACAAAATTTCCTTTATGGGCCTTCCAAATCGGTACCGATGGTTAGGTGGGAGCCCGATATATCAGGCTCACTTAGACTATTCATTTCATTGTGATACCACATTGGTGAACTTCTCTATTATCACTGAGTGCTGCCCGATTCCATGTTAAGCTCAAAGACAAGGGACCTCCTTTTTATAGCCGAGTCCGAACGGCGTTCAACATTGCAGTGAAACCACTTAGAAAAGCTTTGAAACCCTCAGAAATGTCACCAGCATTACTCAGGTGGGATAATCCACCGCTGAAAAATTTTTTGGTGTTCGGTCGAAGCAGGAACCGAACCCACGACCTTGTGTATGCAAGGCGGGCATGCTAACCATTGCACCACGGTGGCTCCCATCGGTACCGATATTGTTAATCTTATGAAAATCTCAAGGAGATCGTCATATCAAACTTTCGATCAATGTTCAATGAACTTCCCCTATATGCAGACAACAAAGGAGTATGTGCCAATATTAGCGCTGCACCATTTTTCAGTGATTATAACAGACGAAAAGACAGACTACTGATGTCTTCCTATGGAATGGCAAACTAAAATGAGGCACCTTTTTTATCAACTGGATAACCTCTTATATACCTTGAAAATTTTAGGCATTTCGGGTTACTTTTAAGCTTCGTAATATTAAAGAAAGTTCTCATTAAAATCGAGCCAATGAAAATTTTTATTATTGATGTGATTCATATATTGTAATTTCACTTAAAATTTTGAATGAACATTTTCATTGTTATAATGGAAAAATTTTGTTATATTCATGAAAAAAATCTTTGGCTCAATTTTAATGATTTTTTTTTATGTGTAGAAAAAGATTCATTATGTTAACGAAGTTTGTCATTAAAATTGAGCTAACGTAACAATTTCCTAAATATAATAAAATTATTAATTCTTGTAACGAATTTTTGATTTGAAACAAGAAATTTCACACTATTTAGGAACATTTTCATTGGCGTAATGAAATTAGATCGTTATATTATCTTCGTTTCGTTGGCTCAATTTAAATGAAATTTGTTTGCAAATATAACGATTTTCGAATTTTAATTCGAGAATTTTCCTTGAAAGAAGATTAGGATTTCTTTATTGTATACTAAGAAAATGTACAAAACTTCAGATTGAGTGAAAAAAAAAAAAACTACCCTTTAGTGGCCTTAGATAGTATACAATTTTATTTCTTTGATGTTCAATCCTTTTAGGTATTTCCCCCATTAGAAAAAAAACTATTCATCATATCGATAATAAATAGAGTTCAGGGTGTTCATTGGTAAATAACACTTTAAGAATGACAAATGAATTGCTAAAACTTTTGGATTTTTATACATTTTGACCATTGGTCGGTACCGTATTATTAATCATTGATTCATTGTTTTCTGGAAATATATGTTTCCCTTATCTTTAGAATGAGAGAGCACAACAAAAAAGGACTGCTTAATACATTTTTGTTGTTGTTTAAAAAAATACTTAAAAAATACTTACCATAAAAACTAAATTAAATGCAAACAGGACATATTTTATACAATTTGCACTACCCGTCAGCAATGACATTTTGTGGGAATTTCTGTCTTACAACTTAATACTGAAGGTTGATTAATATCAGATGAAAGAAAATGATCTGAAAATACAGGGATAAATGATAATTTAGTACATGTTTATGTTACAAAAAAAAAAAAAAAACAAAAACAAAACAAAACCAGAAAGAAATACTAAAAAAATATATGAAAATTCAGTTTAAAGAAATGAAATAAAAATTTCCCATACATAAAAAAATCATTAAAATTCACGAATTGATTTCATTGGCTAAATTTTAATAATACATTTTTCTACAAGTGTGTAGATATGCAATTTTGAGAAAGTTTCCTACATACAGATATGGAATTCTAACAAAGTTCCGTGCAGGCACAAGATTTTGACAAGATTTTGAAATGAAATTTTGACAAATTTTCCTACAGAAAAGAAATTTAGACAAAATTTCTTATAGAAATGAAATTTTGACAGAATTTCCTATAGAAATTACAATTTGACGAAATTTCCTACATAAATTAAATTTTGACAAAATTTACTACATAAATTAAATTTTGAAAAAATTTCCAATATAAATTATATTTTGAAAAAATTTCCTATAAAAACGAAATTTTGACAAAATTTAATACATAAATTAAATTTTTACAAAATTTCCTATATAAGTTAAATTTTGAAAAAAAATCCTATAAAAACGAAATTTTGACAAAATTTCCTATAAAAACGATATTTTGACAAAAATTCCTATAAAAACAAAATTTTGTATAGAAATTAAATTTTTACAAAATTTCCAATGAAATTTTTTCAAATTTCCTATAGAAATGATATTTTGACAAAATTTCCTATAGAAATGAAAATTTTGACAAAATTTCCTATAGAAAGGAAATTTTGACAAAATTTTCAATGAAATTTTTTCAAATTTCCTATAGAAATGATATTTTGACAAAATTTCCTATAGAAATGAAAATTTGACAAAATTTTCTTTAGAAATTAAATTTTCACAAAATTTCCCATAAAAACGATATTTTGACAAAATTTCTTATAAAAACGATATTTTGACAAAATTTCCTTTAGAAATGAAATTGTGACAAAATTTCCTATAAAAACGAAATTTTGACAAAATTTCCTATAAAAACAAAATTTCGTATAGAAATTAAATTTTCACTAAATTTCCTATAAAAATGAAATTTTGATAAAATTTTCTATAATAACGAAATTTTGACAAAATTTCCTATAGACATGAAATTTTGACAAAATTTCACATATAAATGAAATTTTTACAAAATTTCCTATAGAAATTAAATTTTTACAAAATTTCCTATAGACATGAAATTTTGACAAAATTTCCTATAGAAAGGAAATTTTGACAAAATTTCCTATAGAAATTAAATTTTGACAAAATTTCCTAAATAAATTAAATTTTGACAAAATTTCCTACATAAATTAAATTTTGACAAAATTTCCTATATAAATTAAATTTTGAAAAAATTTCCTATAAAAACGAAATTGCGACAAAATTTCCAATAAAAACGAAATTTAACAAAATTTCCTATAAAAACGAAATTTTGACAAAAATTCCTATAAAAACAAAATTTCGTATAGAAATTAAATTTTCACATAATTTCCTATAAAAACGAATTTTTGACAAAATTGAGTATAGACATGAAATTTTGACAAAATTTCCTAAATAAATTAAATTTTGACAAATTTTCCTACATAAATTAAATTTTGACAAAATTTCCTATATAAATTAAATTTTGACAAAATTTCCTATAAAAACGAAATTGAATTTCCTATAAAAACGAAATTTTGACAAAATTTCCTATAGAAATTAAATTTTGACAAAATTTCCTATAAAAACGAAATTTTGACAAAAATTCCTATAAAAGCAAAATTTCGTATAGAAATTAAATTTTCACAAAATTTCCTATAAAAACGAAATTTTGACAAAATTGCCTATAGAAATGAAAATTCCTATAAAAACAAAATTTCGTATAGAAATTAAATTTTCACAAAATTTCCTATAAAAACGAAATTTTGACCAAATTTCACATAGAAATGAAATTTTGACAAAATTTCACATAGAAATGAAGTTTTTACAAAATTTACTATAGAAATGAAATTTTGACAAAATTTCCTATAGAAAGGAAATTTAATGCCTATAGAAATTAAATTTTCACAAAATTTCCTATAATAGCGAAATTTTGACAAAATTTCCTTTAGAAATGAAATTTTGAAAAAATTTCCTTTAGAAATGAAATTTTGACAAAATTTCTTCTGGAAATGAAATATTGACATAATTTCCTATAGAAATGAAATTTTTACAATATTTCCTAAAGAAATAAAATTTTGACAGCACTTCCTATAGAAATGACATTTTGACAAAATTTCCTATGGAAATGCAATTTTAACAAAATTTCCTATAGAAATGAAAATTTGACAAAATTTCCTATAGAAATAACAAGTATATACGGCCGTAAGTTCGGCCAGGCCGAATCTTATGTACCCTCCACCATGGATTGCTTAGAGACTTCTACGAAAAACTGTCATCCACAATCGAAATACTTGGGTTATGGTATCTTAAAACTTCTTAACATCGTTTTCTAAATTGTGAGTTAGTCCATACGTGGTATATATTAGACAAAAAAGTTATGTATAGTTAAGTTTACAAATAATTACGAATCGATATGGACTTTTTGCACGGTACGTAGAGGGCCAGAATTGAAATATGAAATATGTTACCGACCATATACTAGCACAATGTACCAAATTTCAACTCACTCGGATGAAATTTGCTCCTCCAAGAGACTCCAAAACCAAATCTCTGGATCGGTTTATACGGGGCTATATATGATTATGGACTGATATGGACCACTTTTGGCATGGTTGTTAAATATTTGCTTCTCCAAAAGGCACCGGAGGTCCTTTTTATCGGTTTATATGGGAGCTATATATAATTATGGGCTGATAGAAACCAATTCCTGCATGGTTGTTGGATACCATATACTAACATCACGTACCAAATTTCAACCGAATGGGAAGAATTTTGCTCTTCCAAGGGGCTCTGGAGGTCAAATCTGGGGATCATTTTATATGGGGCCTATATATAATTATGGCCCGATTTCGACCAATTTTTGCATGGGAGTTTGAGGCCATATATTAACACCACGTACCAAATTTAAACTGAATCAAATGAATTTTGGCCTTCCAAGAGGCTCCGGAGGTCAAATCTGGTGATCGGTTTATATGGGGGCTATATATAATTATGGACCGATGTGGACCAATTTTTGCATGGTTGTTAGAGACCATATAATATCACCATGTACCAAATTTCAGCCGGATCGGATCAAATTTGCTTTTCTTAGAGGCCTCGCAAGCCAAATCGGGAGATCGGTTTATATGGGGGCTATATATAATTATGTACCGATGTGGACCAATTTTTGCATGGTTGTTAGAAGCCATATACTAACACCATGTACCAAATTTCAGCCGTATCGGATGAAATTTGCTTCTCTTAGAGGCCTCGCAAGCCAAATCGGGGGATCGGTTTATATGGGGGCTATATATAATTATGGACCGATGTGGACCAATTTGTGTATGGTTGTTAGAGACCATATACTAACACCATGTATCGAATTTCAGCCGGATCGGATGAAATTTGCTTCTCTTAGAGGCCTCGCTAGCCAAATCGGGGGATCGGTTTATATGGGGGCTATATATAATTATGGACCGATGTGGACCAATTTTTGCATGGTTGTTAGAGACCATATACTAACACCATGTACCAAATTTCAGGGGGATCGGATGAAATTTGCTTCTCTTTGAGGCTCCGCAAGCCAAATCTGGGGGTCGGTTTATATGGGGGCTATACGTAAAAGTGGACCGATATGGCCCATTTGCAATCCCAATACCGACCTACATCAATAACAACTACTTGTGTCAAGTTTCAAGTCGATAGCTTGTTTCGGAAGTTAGCGTGATTTCAACAGACGGACGGACGGACGGACGGACATGCTCAGATCGACTCTGAATTTCACCACGACCCAGAATATATATGCTTTATGGGGTCTTAGAGCAATATTTCGATGTGTTACAAACGGAATGACAAAGTTAATATACCCCCCATCCTATGGTGGAGGGTATAAAAATTTGACAAAATTTCCTATAGAAATGAAATTTTGACAAAATTTCCTATAGAAATGAAATTTTGACAAAATTTCATATATAAATGAAGTTTTAACAAAAATTTCTATGGAAATACAATTTCCTATAAAAACGAAATTTTGACGAAATTCCTATGAAAACAAAGTTTCGTATTGAAATTAAATTTTCACAACTTTCATATAGAAATGAAATTTCCTATAAAAATGAAATTTTGACAAAATTTCCTATAGAAATGAAATTTTTACAAAATTTCTTATAGAAATGAAAATTTGACAAAATTTCCTATAGAAGGGAAATTTTGACAAAATTTCCTATAGAAATTAAATTTTCACAAATTTTCCTTTAGAAATGAAATGTTGACATAATTTCTTATGGAAATAAAATTTTGGCATAATTTCCTATAGAAATGAAATTTTTACAAAATTTCCTAAAGAAAAAAAATTTTTGACAGAACTTTCTATAGAAATGAAATTTTGACAAAATTTCCTATGGAAATGCAATTTTAACAAAATTTCCTATAGAAATGAAAATTTGACAAAATTTCCTATAGAAATGAAAATTTGACAAAATTTCCGATAGAAATGAAATTTTCACAAAATTTCCTATAGAAATGAAATTTTGACAAAATTTCATATATAAATGAAGTTTTAACAAAAATTTCTATGGAAATACAATTTCCTATAAAAACGAAATTTTAACGAAATTACTATGAAAACAAAGTTTCGTATTGAAATTAAATTTTCACAAAATTTCCTATAACAACGAAATTTTGACAAAATATCCTATAGACATGAAATTTTGACAAAATTTCACATAGAAATGGAATTTCCTATAAAAATGAAATTTTTATAAAATTTCCTATAGAAATGAAATTTTTACAAAATTTCCTATAGAAATGAAATTTTGACAAAATTTCCTATAGAAATGAAAATTTGACAAAATTTCCTATAGAAAGGAAATTTTGACAAAATTCCCTATAGAAATTAAATTTTCACAAAATTTCCTTTAGAAATGAAATTTTGACATAATTTCTTATGAAAATAAAATTTTGGCATAATTTCCTATAGAAATGAAATTTTTACAAAATCTCCTAAAGAAAAAAATTTTTGACAGAACTTTCTATAGAAATGAAATTTTGACAAAATTTACTATGGAAATGCAATTTTAACAAAATTTTCTATAGAAATGAGAATTTGACAACATTTCCTATAGAAATGAGAATTTGACAAAATTTCCTACAGAATTGAAATTTTGACAAAAATTTCTATGGAAATAGAATTTTGACAAAATTTCCTATAGAAAGGAAATTTTGACAAAATTAGTGTTCATTGCGAAAACTTTAGTTTCAGATTAATAAAGTTTGCTTTTGTTAGAAAAAGAGTTTGTGAAAGTGTTCTTATGAGAAAAAAAACTATATTCCAATTTGTTATTGAAGAATTGTAAATAATTTCCAATGGCAGGTCCACACAAATTTAAATGTAAATAATTTAATTTATTTTCATTGGAGATTTGAATTTCAATTCACTGTAATTTTCTTTCACATATAGTTACAAATATATTCTCGTTTTTATTTTGTTTTAATTTTATAAACTTTTGTCACTTTTCTTACATTTAAAAAATATATATAAAATATAAATGTTCGTTTTTCCGCTTAGGTCTAATTACTTTAAATACTTCTACTAACTGAAATAAATTTACGATAAACGAATTCGAAAACAAACAAATGCTTATCTAAAGTCAAAGCCTTAGTCATTGTCGCAGAATATTTCTAATCAATTCCAATTTATTGTCTTATCTTTGGAGCAAATGGACAAAAATAACGAAAAATCAACAAACTTAATATATCAAAAGTCCATTAAACAAAAAAACTCAATTTTAAGTTTTTATAGCAAAATCTTAATTATTAAAATTACAATAAAGGCTTTGTAAAGTATCTACGGGCAAGAGAATGAAAGAGAGAGAGAGAGAGAGACAAATGGCAAATATAAAAATTATGGAAGTAAATAAAATGACCAAATTGTTTGTCATAATGTTTGGGCAATTAGATATACGGTATATTATTTATCTATAAACACTATTCCGCTCATCTATAAGATAGAAAAATTAAATATCTTCAAATAATAATTTAATATATATTTGCCTAAATGAAGTAGATACACACAAAAAATTATTTTTCTGATTCAATCACCAAATTAATTGATCCAATTAATTTTTTAATTGAAATGTCTTCAATCACGAAAATGATAGTATCAATCACAGTTTTAATTGGGCATAGAAAAAATGCTTGACTAAAAAATTAATTGATTTTTTCAGCAAATTCAATTAATTTTTTAATTGATCCAATTAAAAATTTAATTGATGTTGATTCCAAAACTCAATTAATTTATTAATTAAAAAGGGTAACTATTTTTAATTACTTTCTGAATTGGCTTAGAGTTTTTATTTGGATTAACAAATGATTGTTTGAAATACATTTTTAATTAAAAATTAAAAAAAAAAAAATCAGTACTTTTCTTAACCGAATTAGTCTTCCGAATTTGATTAAAAAGTTAATTGTATCAATTAATTTTTTAATTGAAAATTTGAAAATTTTCAATCATTGACTTAATTAACTTAATGTTTCTATCATGATTAAAAAGTTAATTGTATCAATTAATTTATTAATTGAAAAAATTTTCAACTTCAATTAACTTTTTAATTGGAAATATTTTGGTGTTATTTTTTTCTGTGTATGGAAAAAAATATAAATTGTTTATATTTTTATTTTTTTGGTGTAACTTAATTTCATTTGCATTATGAAAATAAACCGCAATATATCAAATGAAAAGCTTCGTTTTTAAATGGTGATATAAGAGGCCTGTCTTTGAGCGATTTTTTACGACTTTACCATACACGAAAATGAAAATGTTTTTCATATTTTTGGTTGTAAAAATTATATGTTTTATATGTTTTTTTAAATGAAAACAAAATGAATGCCAGCACAATTATCCACAACAAAATGTGTCCCATGTAGAGAACCATTTGTTCTCATTTGATTCTTTCACTGTTGAAGTCTTTCGTTATCCGTCTATTCTCTCTCGCTCTTTCTGACGCTTCTAAACATATGTATGTTTATACAAAATTTCTAAATTAATATATGTTTCCATCCAGTGATATTATATTTAACTAAATGTAATGCATATTTTATTATTTTGCATAGAAATTTTACTTAATGGAATAAAAATGGCTAATTTTCCCATTAACCCCCTAAAGCCCCAACTCAAAAATATCATTCACACAAAAATATTCCCGGTTTGGGGAAAATCCTCAAAATTGACAGGCACAGTGTGGATCTCAAAACACTGTCAGATCTGCGCCCAAAATAAAATTCTGAAACCCCCAAGATCTCAACTCACTAAAATACTGGCTACACTGACGACACAGAGTGGTTCTCATCCCCATCTACACAAAAATATTCCCGGTTTGAGATAAATACTCAAAATTGACAGGCACAGTGTGGATCTCAAAACACTGTCAAATCTGCGCCCAAAATAAAATTCTGAAACCCCCAAGATCTCAACTCACTAAAATACTGGCTATACTGATGACACAGAGTGGTTCTCATCCCCATCTACACAAAAATATTCCCTGTTTCGGGGAAATACTCAAAATTGACAGGCACAGTGTGGATCTCAAAACACTGTCAAATCTGCGCCCAAAATAAAATTCTGAAACCCCCAAGATCTCAACTCACTAAAATACTGGCTATACTGATGATACAGAGTGGTTCTCAAAACATCTGCCAACCATACGATTTCTTACGAACCCGACCTTAGAAAATAAATTTGTAAAATTATTTACAATATCGTTTTCGATATCAATTTATTACTTTGAGTGTAGTATTTTTTTCTATCCATCACAAGATTTATTCTTTGTTGTAGGTAGGTATTGTTGATAAACGGTGTTTTTGTTAATCGATAAGATTATGCTTCAATAAATATTCTTTCTTTGTTGCATTTTCTACACCTGTCATTCTTAACTTTTGTTTTTTTGTACTAATCAGTCAAAACAAATGTTAAAAAAATTTAGGAGAAATTCTAGAAAGCCTATAGTACACCAAAACTGTTTCATTAAATGATCATGGTTTCCACACTAGTTGAAAATGATGTACCAAATTTTCCAAAAATTTTTACCAAAAACTTATCAAACTTAAAAAAAAATCTCATTTTGAAATTTTTGATCAACTTTTGGAGGTTGTTATGGGAAAAATCGTTTTCTCTCAAAGAATTTATTTTCATTAAGTTATGCATGTCCGTAAGCACAAGCACGGACAGATAATTTTTGTAACTCACGCTATACATTATACAGAAAAACATCTTACGAAAATTTTTCCAATTAAAATCTTCATTGAGTTTTACAAAATATTCAATGAAAAATTTAATTGATAATAAAAATTTTTTAATTGAAATAAAATTCAATCACCAAAAGTAATTTTATGAATTAAATTTTTAATTTGATTAACTAATTTTTTAATTGACTTTCAATTAATTATACCCTCCACCATAGGATGGGGGTACGTTGTCATTCCGTTTGTAACACATCGAAATATTGCTCTAAGACCCCATAAAGTACATATATTCTGGGTCGTAGTGAAACTCTGAGTCGATCTAAGCATGTCCGTCCGTCCGTCTGTCTGCTGTCACGGTAATTTCCGAACGAAACAAGCTATCGACTAATAATTATATATAGCCCCCGTATAAACCGATCCCCAGATTTGGCTTGCGGAGCCTCAAAGAGAAGCAAATTTCATCCGATCCCGCTGAAATTTGGTACATGATGTTGGTATATGCTCTCTAACAATCATGCAAAAATTGGTCCACATCGGTCTATAATTATATATAGCCCCCGTATAAACCGATCCCCAGATTTGGCTTGCGGAGCCTCAAAGAGAAGCAAATTTCATTCGATCCCGCTGAAATTTGGTACATGATGTTGGTATATGCTCTCCAACAATCATGCAAAAATTGGTCCACATCGGTCTATAATTATATATAGCCCCCGTATAAACCGATCCCCAGATTTGGCTTGCGGAGCCTCAAAGAGAAGCAAATTTCATCCGATCCCGCTGAAATTTGGTACACGATGTTGGTATATGCTCTCTAACAACCATGCAAAAATTGGTTCACATCGGTCCATAATTATATATAGCCCCCATATAAACCGATCCCCAGATTTGGGTTGCATAGCCTCTAAGAGAAGCAAATTTCATCCGATCCGGCTGAAATTTGGTACATGATATTGGTATATGCTCTCTAACAACCATGCAAAAATTGGCCCTCATCGGTCCATAATTATATATAGCCCCCATATAAACCGATCCCCAGATTTGCATTGCGGAGCCTCAAAGAGAAGCAAATTTCATCCGATCCGGTTGAAATTTGGTATGTGGTGTTATTATATGGTCTCTAATAACCATGCAAAAATTGGTCCATATCGGTCCATAATTATATATAGCACTTATATAAACCGATTCCCATATTTGACCTCCGGAGCCTCTTGGAGGAGCAAAATTCATCCGATCCGGTTGAAATTTGTTACATTTCGCTAGTGTATGGCCGGGAGCCACCGTGGTGCAATGGTCAGCATGCCCGCCTTGCATACACAAGGTCGTGGGTTCGATTCCTGCTTCGACCGAACAGCAAACAGACTTTCAGCTATGGATTATCCCACCTCAGTAATGCTGGTGACATTTCTAAGGGTTTCACAGCTTCTCTAAATGGTTTCACTGTAATGTGGAACGCCGTTCGGACTCGGTTATAAAAAGGAGGTACCTTGTCATTGAGCTTAACATGGAATCGGGCAGCACTCAGTGATAAGAGAGAAGTTCA
Source organism: Haematobia irritans (assembly GCF_050003625.1). Taxonomy (NCBI): domain Eukaryota; kingdom Metazoa; phylum Arthropoda; class Insecta; order Diptera; family Muscidae; genus Haematobia; species Haematobia irritans. The sequence continues at coordinate 25,967,965 of NC_134398.1, forward strand.
CCAATGTGGTATCACAATAATAGTCTAAGTGAGCCTGACACCTAACCTAACGTACTGTATGACCGTTAACAACCATGACAAAAGTGGTCCGTATCGATCTATATTATATATAACTTCCATATAAACCGATCCCCAAACACACGAACACGATTGCCACTAGAGCCAAAAATAATCTGCCTAAATTGTATTGCCATAGAAAATTTTGTCAAAATTTTATTGCCATAGAACATTTTTTTAAAATTTTATATTTCTATAGAAAATTTTATCAAAATTTAATTTCTTTAGGAAATTTTGTCATCATTTTATGTCTTTACGAAATTTTGTCAAAATATAATTTCTATACAAAATTTTATTTCTATAGAAAATTTAGTCAAATTTTATTTCTATAGAAAATTTTGTCAGAATTTTATTTCTGTAGAAAGTTTTGTCAAAATGTTGTTTCTATAGAAAATATATGAAGCATTTCATAGTTGGAGAGGAATATTTTGCAAAATCTTCCAAAACATCAAGAATTCTACCAATCTACAAATTAGTATAAAATCTGCCACTTTTGGTAGACTCGTGTTCATAATTGTATATAGCCACCATATAAAGCGACCCCCATATTTAAATTCGGGCTCAATAATTACCGCACTAAAGTTCATATCCGTTCGTAATTATTTCTTCCCTATATATACCGGTCAAGAACTGAACATATACGTATTTAATCGACCTTTATTTTGTCTACTATATATCCCGCATGGACTAACTTACAATTTAGAAGATGATGTTAAGAAGTTTTAAGATGCCTTGCTATTAACAAACAAAATTAAACTCTCATAGCCGGACACCTCCCAAATGTGGAAAAAATGAGTGTCAACTACTGAGAGTAGTATATAAATCTGAGCCGATTTGGACAAGATTTTTAAAAACTTCTACCAACTGGCCTCTGTGGTCATATGAGTGTAAATCGGGCCAATGATATATGTGGGAGCTTATATAAATAACACCTATTTCAACGTAATTATAGGCCAACAAATCTTGGTTTTTCGCACCACGATCACGCACATGGTAGATTTTGTACTTTTTGGTAGATTTCTAGAAGTCTTAATGTTTAGGTAGATTTTTGCAAAATATTCCTCTCCAACTAGGGGTTACTCCACAAATTTTCTCTAGATATAAATTTTTGACAAAATTTTCTATAGAAATACAATTTTGACAAAATTTTTTATAGAAATGAAATTTAAAAAAAAAAACATTTCTATAGACAAAATTTTCTATAGAGATACAATTTTGAAAAAATTTTGTATGGAAACAAAATTTTGACAAAATTTTCTATTAAAATAAAATTTTTACAAAATTTTCTATAGAAATAAAATCTTGACAAAATTTTCTATAGAAATAAAATCTTGAAAAAATTTTCTATAGAAATAAAATTTTGAAAAAATGTTCTATAGAAATAAAGTTTTGAAAAAAAAATTCTATAGAAATAAAATCTTGTCAAAATGTTCTATAGAAATCAAATTTTGACAAAATTTTCTATAGAAATAAAATTTTGATAAAATTTTCTGTAGAAATAAAATTTTGACAAAATTTTCTATAGAAATAAATTTTTGACAAAAGTTACTATAGAAATACAATTTTGACAAAAGTTATTGTAGAAATAAAATTTTGACAAAAGTTACTATAGAAATAAAATTTTACCTTCTGTTTTCTTTTTTTAAATTCAAGCTCGAGGTCAGAGTTTTATTTTCTGTTTTATTTTTATACTTCGATATTTCGATCTCCTTCGGAAATCATCGACGGGAATAAAATAAATAAATACAATTAAAACCTATGTCACTGGTGATGTCCTCTCATTTCTGTTGCTGTTACCACACTGTGGTATCGAAGTATAAAAATAAAACAGAAAATAAAACTCTGACCTCGAGCTTGAATTTACAAAAAGAAAACAGAAGGTAATAAACAAAAAGGTCAAAAAACAAAAACAACAAACGTACATGAAATAAAATTTTGACAAAATTTTCTATAGAAATACAATTTTGACAAACGTTACTATAGAAATAAAATGTTGACAAAGTTTTCTATAGAAATAAAATTTTGACAAAATTTTCTATAGAAATAATATTTTGACAAAATTTTCTAAAGAAATAAAATGTTGATAAAATTTTCTAAAGAAATAAAATTTTGACAAAATTTGCTATAGAAATAAAATTTTGACAAAATTTTCTATAGAAATAAATTTTTGACAAAATTTTCTATAGAAATAAAATGTTGACAAAATTTTCTATAGAAATAAATTTTTCACAAAAGTTACTATAGAAATACAATTTTGACAATAGTTACTATAGAAATAAAATTTTGACAAAGTTTTCTATAGAAATACATTTTTGTCAAAATTTCCTATAGAAATAAATTTTTGACAAAATTTTCTATAGAAATAAAATATTGACACAAGTTACTATAGATATAAAATTTTGACAAAGTTTTCTATAGAAATAAAATTTTGACAACATTTTCTATAGAAATAACATTTTTACAAAATTTTCTACAGAAATAAATTTTTGACAAAATTTTCTATAGAAATACAATTTTGACAAAAATTACTATAGAAAAAAAATTTTGACGAAAGTTACTATAGAAATACAATTTTGACAAAAGTTACTATAGAAATACAATTTTGACAAAGTTTTCTATAGAAATAAAATTTTGACAAAATTTTCTATAGAAACAAATTTTTGATAAAATTTTCTATAGAAATACAATTTTGACTAAAGTTACTATAGAAATAAAATTTTGTCAAAGTTTTCTATAGAAATAAATTTTTGACAATATTTTCTATGGAAATAAATTTTTGACAAAAGTTACTATAGAAATACAATTTTGACAAAAATTACTATAGAAATAAAATTTTGACAAAGTTTTCTATAGAAATAAATTTTTGACAAAATTTTCTATAGAAATAAAATATTGACAAAAGTTACTATAGAAATAAAATTTTGACAAAATTTTCTATAAAAATACAATTTTGACAAAATTTTCTATAGAAATAAATTTTTGACAAAAGTTACTATAGAAATACAATTTTGACAAAAGTTACTATAGAAATAAAAGTTTGACAAAATTTTATGTAGAAATAAAATTTCTATAGAAAAAAAATTTTAACAAAATTTTCTATAGAAATAAAATTTTGACAAAATTTTCTATAAAAATAAAATTTTGACAAAATTTTCTATAAAAAAAAATTTGATAAAATTTCCCATAGAAAAAAATTTTAACAAAATTTTCTATAGAAATAAAATTTTGTCAAAATCTTCTATAGACATAAAATTTTGACAAAATTTGCTATAGAAATAAAATTTTAACAAAATTTTCTATAGAAATAAAATTTTGACAAAATTTTCTATAGAAATAAAATTTTCACAAAATTTTCTATAGAAATAAATTTTTGACAAAATTTTCTATAGAAATAAAATGTCGACAAAATGTTCTATAGAAATAAAATTTTGAAAAAATATTCTATAGAAATAAATTTTTGACAAAATTTTCTATAGAAATAAAATTTCGACAAAATTTTGTATAGAAATAAAATTTTGATAAAATTTTCTATAGAAATAAAATTTTGACTAAATTTTCTATAGAAATAAAATTTTGACAAAATTTTCTATAGAAATAAAATTTTAACAAAATTTTCTATAGAAATAAAATTTTGATAAAATGTTCTATAGAAATAAGATTTTGACAAAATTTTCTATAGAAATAAAATTTTGACAAAATTTTCTATAAAAATAAAATTTTGATAAAATTTCCCATAGAAAATAATTCTAACAAAATGTTCTATAGAGTTAAAATTTTGACAAAATTTTCTATAAAAATAAAATTTTGACAAAATTTTCTATAAAAATAAAATTTTGACAAAATTTTTTATAAAAATAAAATTTTGATAATATTTCCCATAGAAAAAAATTCTAACAAAATTTTCTATAGAAATAAAATTTTGACAAAATTTGCTATAGAAATAAAATTTTAACAAAATTTTCTATAGAAATAAAATTTTGACAAAGTTTTGTATAGAAATAAAATTTTGAGAAAATTTTTTATAGAAAAATTTTTTGACAAAAATTCAGATAGATATAAAATTTTCAAAAAAAACATCTTAAATGTTGTGTAAATTGCGTATATTAAAATTTAGGTTGTGTATAATCTTTCATGTTAGGTCAATATTTTTTTTCAGTGTATCATTACTTATCGTAAATTTTACGCAAAACCTTCATCTAGTATCGTTCCGCAACCACCATATTTGCCTTCTGGCATTAAACCCGAATTTCCTATTCTTCTTGAAACTGACTTTAAAAACTATTAGGAAATTAAAAAAAATATTGGGCACAAGTCGATTACTTGAGGAGGTAATATAGATTTGCGTCTCTAAATAAAGAATTTTAAAATTATACAAAAAAGTCTTACTCACAGTCAAAGGCCGACCCAATTAACGACTATATTGGATTTTACACATTTCTTTGTTCTTAACAATATCGTATAATCAGAATTTTTTGAAATCCAAATATATGGGTATAGGTTAGTTAGTTAGGTGCATAATGTGTAGCCATACGTTAAACTGATTAACGAAATTCCTCAAAGTTTTTCTAAATAGGGTTTGCCTTCCACACTCAAATTTCAAGGTCGTGTTATCGTAATATTTGTGGTCAAGAGGCAGGCGAGTTGCTTTACGATTTCTGTAAATGCAACTAAAGTCCTTTATTCATTTAGTAAATTGTAGATTTTCGTAAACTATTTTTTGTCATTATTTAATTTTATTTTTAGATTTTCTTTAAAATTTTCAAAAAGAAAGAATGAAACTCATAACCACAACAACTAAAAATAATGAAAGCCCTATGAAATCTTATGACAGTTCTAGAGAATTTATATCAGCTAGATTTATTAATATATTTCAAAAGATTTCGAATGACAACACCAAACCACATATCACTACTTACCTCCCTTGTCCCTTGAGGTTTTCTATATATATATAAACCCCCCTCTTTCGGCAGAGTAGATAAATATTCCAGTTGTGTTTTATGTTTGGTACTACAAAAATTTTATTTATTTTATTTATTTGCGTGCTATGTCTGTTTTGTAGTTGTTGAAGTTTTTTTATAGCGGTTGTTGTTTTGGATGTTCTAGTTTTTATATATTTATCTGGACAAATTATAAACGGTTATTATTTTTCGTTTTAGTTATTTTTTGTTTGTTTTTACTTGTTTTTTCTTTTTTGATTTTAGGTTTTCCACTTTAATGTTTGGAGGTATAAAAACGTTTAACTGCATCGGCATATGAACATGAACTAAAATCCATTTTTTTCTACCACTTTCTAGAGTAACTAGCTTCCTTGGGTATAAATGAAGGTAAATACATGTAGGGTGGAATACAAACAGAGTTAAGTAAAATTTTTGGATACATTATGGGGTTTTACTATGCCCACAGCAAAAGACCTGCGAACATATCTGGCACAAGGCGCTATGTGCTGAGAGTATTTATGGATTCTAAAGAAAGTATACTAGAATAAGATCTAATTTGTTTCCATTCCCTGTTTTTAAGCTAGACCTCGTCCTCTTCACCGATATGGTTATCTCTTTGCCTGGTAAAGGCACAAAGCTAGTATTCAAAGTCCCATCACTCTCAAAACAAGCCCTACATGAACTATCCTCTTCTCTTCCTATTCGGTGCATACACCCAGAAAAAAGTGCCTTCGAAACTAAAGGAAAAAATGTTTATCACTTTAGTTTAGCTATTTTATTTCCATTAAGTTAAATTTTTGTGTGAAATAATAAAATTTAGTTGTTTCAGTAAAAAATCCTAAACTGAAAGCAGTTAGGAATAGTTCATTAACTAGAATAAGGCATGGAATTTTACTAATACTGTTTTCTTCGCTGGGTATAAGAATTTACTACTGAACAAGAAAATGTTATTCACTGATAACAAAGCATTCGTAAAAATAAACAAAAACCGAACTAAAACCAAGTTTCCTCAAATTTAGTAAAATTTTTTATAAAATGTCTTCCTTTATTATAGAATGCTTATCATACATACGAATAACACTTGTCATAGAAAAACATTTTAGTTCATTCGTACTAAGAAGTATTCAATCCTTTCAAAACTTAAGGAAACAAACTTGTTAGAATATAGGAAATTTTCCTATATTTCTTTTATCTACCTGTTATCGATGTAATCGATATGTTTGCGCGTGGGTTGTTTTTTTAGTTGGAATCGCGATGTTATGGTATACGGAGAGATTGCTAAAAAATAATATAGTAAAATAATATAATAAATAACAAATAAAATATTTGTTATTTTAAATTAGTGAGAACATTTTTCGTTTTTTTTTTTTCAAAATTATTGAACATAAATAACAAACAATAAGACTATCAATGTTCGTGATTGTGTATAAAGAAAGAAAACTGCAATTATCAGGTAACATTCATACAGAGACGCTATCTTTTTGTGAAAAAATTGGTTTAACATTTTTTATATTTGTAGGTATTGAAATTGTAAAAGGAGGACAAAATCGTTACACAGCAACTTATTAAAAGTGAAAGGTAAAAGAAGAATAAAAAATGTGTTTTACAGTTGATGACATTACATGGAAATTGGAAATAGAGGTATAATAAACTAATATTTCAAGGCCAGTCGATGCTGTTAATTCTTAATAAATATATTTAATATATTAATAAAACATGTCTTTTATTGAAGAAAAAGTGCCTATATAAATAAATAAAACTGTATTTAAAAACGAAGGTAAGCGGTTCTAATTTTGAAGTAAAAGGTTTACCAAAAAAATTTGTAAGATTTGTCCAAATGAATGAAAAAAGTTCAATAAAATCATTACATATATTAATTCAATTCAGTTTAATTTTTTCATTCTGTAGTATAGTGGTATATAAATATAGGAAAATGTTAACTAATATATGGAATGCATTCTACCTAATTTCTACGAAAATCACATCGTTCAAACAAATAAAAATGTCTTTGGCGCTATACGAAGTTCAGCTTTCTTCACAATGAGTTCATTTTAACTTAAAGAAGTGGTCACTTTTTTCTGGGTGTATGCGCTCTCTATTCTAGATGATCGGCTCATTATTCCCACGGCCATCCTCACTGTTGTCCAACTCTCTATGAGTAGTTATCCAGGCTTATTCTTGTCTGGGTTACCCCATACTATTTCGTCGACCGGTCCGAAGGTCGCATTCATCCACATCGCTCTATGTGCCCAGCAAAAAAAGCGTCGTCAAAAAAGTAATGAAAATGTTCTTTTTAGATCCGGAAGTGGTGCAAAATTGACACAGAAGCAGTGTATTTAACATGGGCTTGTCATAGGAGGGAAGTCCTCCATTTCAACAGCCGTTGAACTAAATTTGCATCACCTCTTTAGGTATGATCCGAATTCAATGTTTTGGGTGTAAATTAAAAAATTCTGTGATATTTTGTCAAATAAATAATTTTTATAATTTTTTATAATTTTTAATGGATTCTAACGCTTGTCGGAAATGTTTGACCTCAAATATTTTCAAAAATTCACAATTTTTTCAGATTGGATTTGACATTATTTTCGACAAAATTTTATGATTTGTACCGTTTTATTAATTCTTACTCTGTTTTTAACCTATTTGAAACAAAAAATGTTAAAATTACCCATTAAAAGTATGAAAAACCTGGGTAGTTAAAATAAAGAACATCATTGGGAGTGCATCTTCTGGAAGTGCTTTTAAAGTTGTACCTTTGGAAGAACTTCCAAATTTTTTGCTGGGTGTTGACTCTATTGGCTTTTCGTTCTCTAAACACACCCTACATGTACCATCCTCTGTTGCTCCTATTCGGCACATTTTTGCTCTCTTTTCTAGGTGGCTAGGTCATTATTCCATTGGCCCTCCTGACTGTTGTCTTATTCTCCATGAGTGATTTTCAAGTATGTTTCTTGTCTGGGTCTCCATAACGAATACACTAACTTGTTCCCAAGCTAGACCATGTCCAGAATCACCTCTTTACCGACATGGTTAACTCTTTGTCTGTTAAAGGCAGGACAGTGTACCAGGTCTCATCATCCTCAAAACACGTCCTACATGGGCCATCCTTTGATGCTCCCATTCGGAAAAGATTTTACCTCATAGTATTTTTGATGAGATTCGGACCGTTGCATTCGTATGTATAGGAATACATAGATTTTTGAATATCGCGTGCCCCTTCATTCTACTCGACCTGCGTTGCTTCTAGGACTTTGTCTTTTCTTAGTTCAATTCCTTATGTGTCCCAGCTCTTATCTTCAGTTCATTTAACTTTACATTTCCCTTTATACCGACAAGTCCCGGCACCCATAACATATGATGCGGATCCTGGTGTATTCCCAATATTCGTTGTTGATGTGGCCCTTTGGAGTTGTTTATGTTTTCGAGGTTTTCAGGAAACCTTAAATGGGCATTCGCAGTCTTTGAACCGAGTTGAAAAGCCTGTGTCAGCCCTAGGCAGTAGATCCGATTTCAGTGAGGGCAAATTTTCGAATATTCGTTATTCATGCTTTTGCATTCCAATACGGTTTGCGATCGAACCTTAATGACTGCTTTTACCTTTAATGCGCTCCCGCAAACTGAGAAAATGTTGAAGTTTTGTGGTCTCGTGTCATTTCCGCGCGATTTAACACATTCCGTTATGGGACGCACTTCCGCCTGCAGAATCTACAAAAATAATCTACCAAAGTTTGGAGAAAATATTACCAAAAACTAAATAAAAAAAAATATTTTGCAAAATTTTATTTCAATAGAAAATTTTGTCAATACTTTATTTCTATAGAAAATTTTGTCAACATTTTATTTTATTCGTTTTGTTTTGTTATTGTTGATAATTACTGATAATTGGTTGATAGTTTTGCTGCAAGTAGAGGATGCTGATGAGGAATGCGGTAATTCCGAAACGTGCGTCCATCCAACCATCTTGCGGTCTATAGGGCTTCGCCCAAATAAATTTGACAAACATTCTTTTCCTCTGTTGGTTAAGCTACACTTGTAGTTTAGTCAATGTAAAATTTTATTTCTAAAAAAATTTTTGTCAACATTTTATTTCTATAGAAAAGTTTGTCACAATTTTATTTCTATAACAAAATTTTACTTCTATAAAGAAAATTTTGTCAAAATTTTATTTCTATAACAATTTTGTCAAAATTTTATTTCTATAACAATTTTGTCAAAATTTTATTTCAGTGGAAAATTTTGTTAATTTTTTTTTTTATAAAAAATTTGTCAAAATTTTATTTCTATAGAGAAATTTGTCAAAATTTTATTTCTATAGACAATTTTGTAAAAATTTTATTTCTATAGAAAATTTTTTAAAAATTGTATTTCTATAGAAAATTTTGTAAAAAATTTATTTCTGTAGAAAATTTTGTACAAATTTTATTTCTATAGAAAATTTTATAAAAATTTTATTTCTATAGAAAATGTTGCCAATATTTTATTTCTATAAAAATTTTTGCAAAATTTTAATACTATAGAACATTTTGCAAAATTTTATTTCTATAGAAAATGTTGTCAAGATTTTATTACTATAGAAAATTTTATTTCTATAGAAGATTTTGTCAAAATTTTATTTCAATAGAAATGTTTTAAAAAAATTTATTTCTATTGAAAATTTTGTTAAAATTTTATTTCTATAGAAAGTTTTGTTAAAATTTTATTTTATAGAAAATTTTGTCAAATTTTATTTTATGGAAAATTTTGTCAAAATTTTATTTCCATAAAAAATTTTGTCAACTTTTTTTTTCTATTTATGAGTTACCTCTTAGTTTTTAGTTTTTTGGTAGAATTCTACCAACTATGGCCACGGTTGGCTGTGGTTCCGGTAATCGGAACAGTTTCTCGATTTATTGATTCTCCACATATACGCTCAGTTCCGTCATCTTAACTAACTTCGATCCATCGGTATAGTAACTGTTCTGGGGTTCCATTTGCCAGGACCATCCCACTCAGGTATACGATCATGGATTGTTACGACATTCACCTTTACACACACCGTTTTTCCTATAATCCTTTAATGCTTCGTCATTTTCGTGTTTTTGTTCATTGCCCCAACATCTTCTGAACCTATAGGTCTTAAATGTTTGACGTTGTCTTCATTTCCCCAGTTACGATGTAATTACGATGCAATATTTTAACTCATAATGTTCATAGTAATGATATCATGATATATGTATGCGTAGTTGTATACAAAAGTAACTTAGTTCACTTTACATTTGACATCAAATGGGAATTCACATATATTTTCAAATATTAAATATAGAAAAAATTATTAACTATATGATATATAATTACAACAACAATAACATGGGTAATAACTCATACGAGACTCATTTGTCGCGAAGCATTTGTACCCCAAAACACCTGATTTTAGGAGCACATTAGAGAGGAAGAGAGTAGAATAAATTTGCTGAGAACGAGATTCCTTTGACCTACGTATCCCATCCATATTGTTGCTAAGCTTTAGTTATTGACAAAAATGAGTATGAGAGTGCATTAACTCACCCAGGTTCTCTCTATTTACCCCATGAAAGCTTTGGTCATATTATTTGATTTGATTGTGAAATGAATCCGCTTACCTTATCAGCCTATATTGTATTCTTAAACGGTTATCAGTCGAATGAACATGAGTGTGTAGATACGTATGGGTGTATGTGGAAGGCAAAAGAAGATAGCTGGTGATATTAGTACTCAAAACTTTACCTTTGTTGTTAGTGTTGTATTATGTTGAAAGGTTATTGTTGGTGTTAAATTTGTTGTTGTAATTGTATTATTTTCCCTGTCTAGGATTATTCACCATTGTCAAGAATAATCACGCATTGTTATTTCGCGATGACGATAGAACAAACCATAGAATTACTATAGTCCACCATTTAGCATATTGCGTATATTATTGAAAACAAATTTGAGCTAATATCTCGTCACTAAAAAGCATTCTTCAGATAAAGTTAATGTGAGACACAAGATAGGAGAATATGAGGGTTTAGTTATTACAGACAATTGTTTTTTATGTTGGTATTTTTTTTTTTGGACAAGATTAGATTAGGAAAATTCAATGACTTTATGCTTCGACCCCATCGAATAGTTTTACCGTTCGCTTTTGGAAAATTTGGTACATGAATAATCGCTATAGGAGGAGCTGGTATAACACGACATAAATAGTTGTGGCTTACGAAAAATTTGTGATGAATCACAGACGAGATCACAATCACAATTCTTCGTAATCAAAAAACAAACAAAAAATGAATCGACACTCAAATTGATATAGGCTATTTCACTTAAAAATCTCCTTTTATGGAGAGAGAAAACTATACACCCAGAAAAAAGTGACCCCTTCTTTAAGTTAAAATGAATTCATTGTGAAGAAAGTTGAACTTCGTATAGCGCCAAAGACATTTTTATTTTTTTGAACGATGTGATTTTTGTAGAAATTAGGTAGAATGCATTTCATATATTAGTTAACATTTTTTCTATATTTATACTACCACTATACTACAGAATGAAAAAATGTAACTGAATTGAATTTATGTATGGATTGATTTTATTTAACTTTTTTTATTCATTTGGACAAATCTTACATATTTGTGGTAAACCTTTTACTTCAAAATTAGAAGTGCTTACCTATATTTTTAAATAAAATTTATTATTTATATAAGCAATTTTTTCTTCTATAAAATACAAGGGCGGTTCAGAAACTTCTTAGCCTATCAATGAAAGAGAATAGTTAGTTTTTTCAAAAATATTTTTATTTTTCAATATAATCCCCTGAAACTTCAATACACTTAGTCCAACGCTTTTCTAGCAATTCTATCCCTTGATTAAAATAGTTTTCCTCAAGGTCTTCAAAATAGTGGTTTACAACTGTAATTGCATCTTCATTTGAGGTAAAACGATTGCCAGCAAGGATTTTTTTTAGATTTGGGAACAAGTAAAAGTCACTGGGAGCTAAATTAGGAAAATAAGGTGGGTGGTCAAGCAACTCGTACTTTAATTCGTTGATTTTAGCCATTGTTAAAACACTCTTGTGCGCTGGTGCGTTGTCTTGATGAACAATTATTTTTTTGTGTTGTAAGCCAGGACGTTTTTCTCGAATTAAATGTACAAATTGATCCAAAAGGTTGCAATAGTATTCTGAATTTACTGTTTTACCCTTTTGCAGATAGTCAATCAATAAAATACCTTCGAAGTCCCAAAAAGCTGTTGCCATAACCTTACCAGCCGATTGAATTGTTTTTGCCTTCTTTGGGGCACTTCCTCCTGCTTCAGCCATTGTTTGGATTGTTCTTTTGTCTCTGGAGTATAGTGGTGGATCCATGTCTCATCAACAGTTATGAAACGACGCTTAAAATCCATTTTATTTCGCTTAAAACGATCCAAACAAGCTTGAGAAATGTTTATTCTTATACGTTTTTGATCGACTGTTAACAAATGAGGCACCCATCCTGCAGAAAGCTTTTTCATCTGTAGTTCTTCATGCTAAATTATATGGACTCGATCATTTGAGATGCCCATGATATTAGCAATTTCACGCACTTTTATTCGTCGATCATTTAATACCATATCATGCACTTTGGCTACAATTTCTGTTGTTGTTGCTGTTTTTGGACGTCCACTACGTGGTTCATCTTCAATGCTTGTACGACCACGTTTAAATTCAGCAACCCAATTTTTTACTGTTGCATATGAAGGAGCACTTTCACCTAATACATTCACCATATCATTATGAATTTCCTGTTCCGATAAACCTTTTTTATGTAAATATTTAATGACAGCACGCATTTCTAATTTTTCCATTGTAAAAAAATTGCGGATGCGTCTTTTTTGAACACCTGTTTCTATATAAAGGAGTTGTCAGATCAAAACAAAATTTAACATGTGTTCATAAAAGAGATGGAAGTTTCCAAAACACTTAACTTTTTTCTGTTTATACCGCGCTTTTTGTGCTAGGCTAAGAAGTTTCCGAACTGCCCTCGTATATCTAAGTTATATCGACCACTGTTCTTTTCTGCTTGTATATCTTAAATAGGACACAGTCAAAATCCACCCAGCCATTAGGTTAGGTTAGGTATAGTGGCAACCCGAGATTTCAGGCTCACTTAGACTATTCAGTCCATTGTGATACCACATTGGTGAACTTCTCTCTTATCACTGAGTGCTGCCCGATTCCATGTTAAGCTCAATGACAAGGGACCTCCTTTTTATAGCCGAGTCCGAACGGCGTTCCACATTGCAGTGAAACCACTTAGAGAAGCTTTGAAACCCTCAGAAATGTCACCAGCATAACTGAGGTGGGATAATCCACCGCTGAAAAACTGTTTGGTGTTCGGTCGAAGCAGGAATCTAACCCACGACCTTTTGTATGCAAGGCGGGCATGCTAACCATTGCAGCACGATGGCCCCAGCCATTACATAATTTCCATTCCCAAAAGTTGTATTTGGTACATCATTCCTATGAAAGATGTATGTTTCTTTTAAATAAAGTTTCTTTAAATCAGCTTGTGGGTACCGAAAACTACGTTTTCTAAATATAACTGCTTGACTGCATGGGTTGTTGGTGGTGTGAAATTATAGAAAAATGCTAAAATCAATTTACACCGAAAAAAACAATAAACTGTTATATAGGAAGAATGAACTAACTCGTACGAAAATTGAACTAGGTTAGGTTAGGTGGCAGCCCGGTGTATCAGGCTCACTTAGACTATTCAGTCCATTGTGATACCACATTGGTGAACTTCTCTCTTATCACTGACTGCTGTCCGATTCCATGTTAAGCTCAATGACAAGGGACCTCCTTTTTATAGCCGAGTCCGAACGGCGTTCCACATTGCAGTGAAACCACTTAGAGAAGCTTTGAAACCCTCAGAAATGTCACCAGCATTACTGAGGTGGGATAATCCACCGCTGAAAAACTGTTTGGTGTTCGGTCGAAGCAGGAATCGAACCCACGACCTTGTGTATGCAAGGCGGGCATGCTAACCATTGCACCACGGTGGAACTAAATTGAACTCCACATTTTGAGATATCCACAAAGCGTGGCTAAAACCAAAATAATTTATTGCGCTGTTGTACGTTTTTAACTGCAGTTTACGAAATTACACCCTCTTATAGCAAAAAAAAAAAATTAACTAAAAGTAAGGAAGAAAATCATTGGCGCCATATCATGATAATTTTAACCATACTTTAGTTCATTCTTACTATTTTTGGGAATCATACGAAAATTTCCTTTTGCTTTAGTTCTTTTTACACTTATGTGTACGGTCATTGAACTTAATACACACATTTAAAAATTGGTACTAATTTTTGAAAAAGCTTGCTGTAATCGTGAAGCATAGGATATCATTGTCCCTTTAATCCTGTCAATGCCAATGCGAAGAAGTTGTCGAACGTCGTCACTATATTATAAGCTATTAACATTTATCGTTGAAAGTAACAAAAATCATATTTTTAAATATATGGACACGTAGTATTAGTAAAACGCTTATTATACCGTCCACCATAGGATGTGGGGTATATTAACTTTGTCATTCCGTTTGTAACATATCAAAATATTGCTCTAAAACCACATAAAGTATATACAGTGAGTCACAGTGAAAATGGCCCACCCACACAAATTTAGTTGTTAGAATGAAAACCTCATTTTCTTGCAAATATATATTTCAATTTCTTTTATTTTCTTAAAAAATAGATAAATACAAACTAAATATAATATTAGAAAGTCCTTAAAATTCTATCAATTCATAAAACAAAAATGTTTTTAAGGAAAACAAAAAATCTCACGCCACAGTGAAAATGACCCAAAATGTTTAACTAAATATTTTAATTTAATAAATAATATCTAATATTTAGTGGAAAATCCTTTTTGTTTTATGACTAATTTTAAGCGTCACGGCATGGATTCTACCAATTTTGTTGTGTAAGAAGGGCTTATTTTTTGGCCATTCTTCCACTAGTGCTCTCTTCAAGTCTTCCTTGCAGGATATTTTCGAATTTCCACTTTTCGAATTTCCACTTCAAGTTTATACCACAAATTTCTATTATATTTAAGTCCGGAGACTGGGCTGGAGTTTTTATGACACGCGGACAATTATAAAGCAGCCACTCTTTTACAACATGAGCTGTATGTTTTGGGTCGTTGTCTTGGTAAAAATGAAATCAGCTACCAATGCCCAGCTTTTCCGCACTTTGCTTCAAATTATCTTTCAAAATAGACAGATATTGCATCTTGTCCATGTTGCCTTCAATAAAAATGAGATTTCCAACACCTGCAGCAGAGCAAGAACTCAAAACCATCACATGCCCTCCGCCGTGTTTAACAGTTGGCCGTAAATGCTTTGGGTGCAGTTCTTCGTTTGCTTTTCTCCACACATTTCTTCTACCATCTGACCCAAAAAGGTTGAATTTCGACTCATCTACAAATAGAACATCTTTCCAAAACGAAAATTCCTTTGCTGTATACGCATGGGCAAACAGTAATCGGTCTCTCTTATTCTTAGCACTTACGAACGGTTTCTTTCTTGCAATTCGTCCATGTAATCCTGATCTGTGGAGAACTATTCTGATGGTTTCTGCATGGAAATTCACTTGGAGATGTTTGGCCACCAAATCTCGAATATTTGGAGCACTTAGTTTGGGGTTAGATCGACATTTATTTACTATCCATCGTTCATCTCTGTCAGAAAACAGTTTTTTGAACTGGATCACGGTTTATCAATGATCCGATTTTCATCGGTATACCTTTTAATTATATTTTTAATGGTTCCACGAGGGACTTGAACCATTTCTGCAATTCGCCTTTGAATTACGCCGTTTTTAAAATGATTTATTATTAAATTTCGCATCTCAAACGAAGTGTGAGGTCCCATTTTTCGATTGTTTTAACTATTTTTTAAGAAAATTTTAATCGACCACTTTGTTGCGTGTTTGCACTTTTAATATTCTAAGAACATTGTAATGTAACAGTTAAAAGCAAATGTGATGAAATGCTGGAAGAAAACCGTTATATTTTTGCCATTTCTTTTGGTGGGCCATTTTCACTGTGGCATGATATTTCTGACATTTCTCTTAAATGTCTGATTCCAATCATTTATAGCTGAAACCTGAACTTTATACTCACCAAATATTGTTATTAATTAGATTTACCTAAGAGAAAACTAACATTTGGATTTCTGATTGGCCAAATATGAGATAAAATTTCAAAATATTTACATTTACTCTGGTGGGCCATTTTCACTGTGACTCACTGTATATTCTGGGTCGTGGTGAAATTCTGAGTCGGTCTAAGCATGTCCGTTCGTCCGTCTGTTGAAATCACGCTAACTTCCGAACGAAACAAGCTATCGACTTGAAACTTGGCACAAGTAGTTGTTATTGATGTAGGTCGGATGGTATTGCAAATGGGCCATATCGGACTACTTTAACGTATAGCCCACATATAAACCGAAGCTCAGATTTGGCTTGCGGAGCCTCTTGGAGGAGCAAAATTCAACCGATCCGATTGAAATTTGGTACATGGTATAAGTATATGGTCTCTAACAATCATGCAAAAATTGGTCCACATCGGTCGATAATTTTATATAGTCCCCATATAAACCGATCCCCAGATTTGGCTTGCGGAGCCTCTAAGAGAAGCAAATTTTATCCGATACGTCTGAAATTTGGTACATGGTGTTAGTATATGGTCTCTAATGGCCATGCAAAAATTGGTCAAAATCGGTCCATAATTATATATAGCCCCCATATAAACCGATCCCCAGATTTGGCTTGCGAAGCCTCTAAGAGAAGCAAATTTCATCCGATCCGGCTGAAATTTGGTACATGGTGTAAGTATATGGTCTCTAACAACTACGCAAAAATTGGTCCACATCAGTCCATAATTATATATAGCCCCCATATAAACCGATCCCCAGATTTGGTTTGCGGAGCCCCTTGGAAGAGCAAAATTCATCCCATTCGCTTGAAATTTGGTGTTAGTATATGATCTCTAACAACCATGGAGGAATTGGTCCATATCGGTAAATATTTATATCTAGCCCCCATATAAACCGATCCCCAGATTTGACCTCCGGAGTCCCTTGGAAGAGCAAAATTCACCCAATCCGGTTGAAATTTGGTACGTGGTGTTAGTATATGGTCTCTACCAACCATGCAAAAATTGGTCCATACCGGTCTTAATTATATATAACCCCCATTTAAACCGATCCCCAGATTTGACCTCCGGATCTCTTGGAGGAGCAAAATCTGAGCATTATAGCCAAAGACACGATGTGCCTATCTCGTATCCTTCTGGGTGTTGCAAACATATGCATGGACTTATAATACCCTGTTCCACAGTGTGGCGCAGGGTATAATAAAAGGTTGATAAAATTTTCTATAGAAATAATATTTTGACAACATTTTCTATAGAAATAAAATTTTGACAAAATTTTTAATAGAAATAAAATTTTGACAAAATTTTCTATAGAAATAAAATTTTGGCAAAATTACCTTTAGAAATAAAATTTCGAGTAAATTTTCTATAGAAATAAAATTTTGACAAAATTTTCCATAGAAATAAATTTTTGGCAAAATTTTCTATAGAAATAATTTTTTTACAATATTTTCTATAGATATAAATTTTTGACAAACTTTTCTATAGAAGTAAAATTTTAACAAAATTTTCTATAGAAATAAAATTTTGACAAAATTTTCTATAGAAATAAAATTTTTACAAATTTTCTATAGAAATAACATTTTCAAAAAATTCCTTTAGAAATAAATTTTTGACAAACTTTTCTATAGAAGTAAAATTTTAACAAAATTTTCTATAGAAATAAATTTTTGACAAAATTTTCTATAGAAATAAAATTTAGACAAAATTTTCTATAGCAATAAAATTTTTACAAAATTTTCTTTAGATAAAATTTTGACAACATTTTCTATAGAAATAAATTTATGACAAAATTTTCAATAGAAATAAAATTTTGACAAAATTTTCTATAGGAATAAAATTTTTGAATATAAAATTTTTTTGGTAAAATTTTCTCAAACATTTTGAAATTATTTTTGACTCGAGTGGCAACCGTGTCTGGGACTTTTTCATTATTTCTCCAGAATGAGTGGCCCCTAATACAAATTCGACTCCCCACTTTTGATATTTTTGATCAACTTTTGATATTTTTGGTCAACTTATGATATATTTTATCGACTTTTGATATTTTTGATTTGCTATTGTAGGTCGTTAGATTTGTATGTATTATCATTTTTTTCGGAAAATAAGCATATTTGTCCAATGCACACCTTGGAATAAGAAATAAGAGACACAAAAGCCGAAAATCAATTTCGATGTCGATTTTTTGCAATGTTCAAATTCGATTAATCGGCTATTGATACTTATGAAAATCAACTTTCTGATACGATATGAATGCAGCTTAGTTGTAGCCAGTACTATATAAATTCCCAACTATACGATTGTCTATTACAAATCAATTGTTAATATTTTATCATTTAATAAAATTTTCATATAAGAGAATCAATTCGTTTTAGATAAATGTGGTTAATTGAATGATTTGTATTAGAATCGAATAACCTGGTTCTGTAACCTCATTTGCTAATGGCATCTATGTATTTATTCATTGTCGCTATAGAGCTATGTTAGCTATGTCAAACTGAATTATATACGAATTATAACGGCATTTTTTTTTTTTTGTTTAATATATACCACGTATGGACTAACTTACAATTGAGAAGATATTAAGATATCTTGCCATCAGCAAGTGTTACCGCAGCCCAATTAATTCGATTGTGAATGACAGTCTTTCGTAGAAGTTTCTACTCAATCCATGGTAGAGGGCACATAAGATTCGGCCTGGCCAAACATACGGCCGTATATACTTGTTTTTAATTAAATTTATAAAATGTGAAGAAGATTTTGTAGTTAGTTTCTTCATTCCTTAAAATATTTAAAACACATAATAACCAACAACATTGCATTAAATGATTAGTTTTAATATTTTTATTTTCATTATTATTACGATTTATTTTCAACAGGTGATTTGGTTGCAAATGTTTTGTACAGTACTGTATTCAGGGTCGTGCTGAAATTCTGAGTCGATCTAGTAATGTCCGTCCGTCTGTTGAAATCATGCTAACAAATTTAATCGTATCCGATTGAAATATGATATGTGTTGTTATATATGTGTGACCTCTAATAACCATGCACAAATTGGTCCATATAGGTCCATAATTATATAGCGCTCATATAAACCGATCGCAAATTTGACTTTTGGACTATCATGGAGGAAAAAATTTCATAAGATACAGTTGAAATTTGGTACGTGGTGTTTGCATATGGCTCCTAAGAACCATGCAAAAATTTATCCATATCGGTCCATAATTATATGTTATATAGACCCCATATAAACTTATTCACAAATTTGACTTTCGGGGTGAGAGCGACAATTTGTGCGCTTTGTCACGTTATATATCTTTTTCCTATTCAGTAAACAGAAACATTTTGTTTTTTTTTTTCTTTTCATAATAATAATTTTGTTTTTCGTTTATTAAAATTTTATGTATACATAATATTAAATAATTTATGAGGGATAGGTGATGATAAACTTATTCTAAAAAAATTTAAAATTTTTTTTGCATATTTTTCTTTCTATCGTATTTTATTTTTAAATACTAAAATGTATAATTGTGTTCATCTAAACTATTATCGAAAACCATGTAACACTCTTAAAGTAACTTCAAGTCAAAATAATATATTTTTTGTTGTTAAAAAAAAAAACTTATTTTCTTGCAAACAGAAAACACATAAAAATAACACGAAAAAAACGAAATTAGCTTAAGTTCTAAAAAAAATATATATTAAATAAGAATATTATATATGAGTATCATTTAAAGTTAATAAAAACTAATGGAAAAGAAAACACATATTGTTGTCGACTTTAGGATTAGCATGGTTATTAAATTATAAGTCAAGATTTTGTATTATTAATTAATTAATACTTTGTTTTGTTGTTGTCTTGTTATTTGTGTTAAATTATTTAATTAATTAAAAAATGTCAATAAGTGCGAGTTAATATAGTAGTTATATGTTAGGAAATAAATCGTATATCAAATACGCAAAACAAGTTGAACAGGAATGTAGCCTAGGGGGGGGGGGTTTGGTGTGACATAAGGGATAGGGAGCAATGGCCTTTTCCATTCTTAGACAATCTTATTTTATTTTTAATCGTTGTTTTTTAATTCCTCGAAAAAAATTTTTATCCTCCCCCTCTTCCAAAATTAAATCCGGGCTACTTCCTTAAATCTGGAACTGCTTTCTCTGAATTATTAGTAAATATCAAGTTTTTCTATTTCTTCTCCTTACGGGCCCTGGATTTTTCTCGTAATTTCGTAGTGGTTTTTATAATTGCCGATTTTAAACCATGCACATGTTCTTGAGCTTTGGATGGATTCGAGGATTCTTCACGCTTCGATGATCTTTGTTGACGCTCATGTTTTCCATGATCCTTTGATGAAGACTGATGTTGGCGGTGATGATATTGATTTGATTGTTGGGCATTTTTACTATGGCTATAAATTAGATGAAAAAATATATATGAGTCGATATGTTTTTATCATAAATTATTAGGAAAGGTTATTTGTTTAAAGAGTTTTGTATTTTTTTTTACAGCAAACTACAGGCAATATTTTTTGATAGATTCTTAGAAAGATTCTACTTGGAGAATTTGAAAGGCAACGTTTGTTTTTTTTACGATTGCGATTATGATGAAAACAAATGTTATATGGTCTACAGATGGCAAGAAGATAGAATTTTTGTATACTACCATAACAACGACGATATTACAATGAGGTCTACATTTACGCAAGTTGCTGTATTTTTTGTCGTGACCCGAAGAATTTCCTTTTAAAGCAACATGTTCATAGTCAGCGGGAGATTTAGAATTTGAGATGAGAATTAATGTTAATGTTTTTTTACAATAAAATTGAAAGTATGTTAATTTGTGTTAAGTTGTAAAATATTATTTTTTATAAAAATAAAAAAAAAACAAGTAAGGAAAGTCTAAAGTCGGGCGGGGCCGACTATATTATACGCTGCACCACTCTGTAGATCTAAATTTTCGATACCATATCACATCCGTCAAATGTGTTGGGGGCTATATATAAAGGTTTGTCCCAAATACATACATTTAAATATCACTCGATCTGGACAGAATTTGATAGACTTCTACAAAATCTATAGACTCAAAATTTAAGTCGGCTAATGCACTAGGGTGGAACACAATGTTAGTAAAAAACCAGTAAGGAAAGTCTAAAGTCGGGCGGGGCCGACTATATTATACCCTGCACCACTTTGTAGATCTAAATTTTCGATACCATATCACATCCGTCAAATGTGTTGGGGGCTATTTATAAAGGTTTGTCCCAAATACATACATTTAAATATCACTCGATCTGGAAGAATTTGATAGACTTCTACAAAATCTATAGACTCAAAATTTAAGTCGGATAATGCACTAGGGTGGAACACAATGTTAGTAAAAAAATATGGGAAACGTTTAAATCTGAAGCAATTTTAAGGAAACTTCGAAAAAGTTTATTTATGATTTATCGCTCGATATATATGTATTAGAAGTTAAAGAAAATTAGAGTCATTTTTACAACTTTTCGACTAAGCAGTAGCGATTTTATAAGGAAAATGTTGGTATTTTGACCATTTTTGTCGAAATCAGAAAAACATATATATGGGAGCTATATCTAAATCTGAACCGATTTCAACCAAATTTGGCACGCATAGCTACAATGCTAATTCTACTCCCTGTGCGAAATTTCAACTAAATCGGAGTTAAAAATTGGCCTCTGTGGTCATATGAGTGTAAATCGGGCGAAAGCTTTATATGGGAGATATATCCAAATCTGAACCGATTTCAAGCAAATTTGGCACGCATAGTTACAACGCTAATTCTACTCTCTATGCAAAATTTCAACTAAATCGGAGCAAAAAATTGGCCTCTGTGGGCAAATGATTTTAAATCGGGCGAAAGCTATATATGGGAGCTATATCGAAATCTGAACCGATTTCAACCAAATTTGGCAACCAAATTGGGGTAAAACTCTGCCTTCTGGGACCGTATTAGTCCATATCGGACGAAAGATATATATGGGAGCTATATCTAAATCTGAACCGATTTCAATAAAATTTGACACACTTGACTATAGTACTAATTGTTTTTCTTGTGCAAATTTTTAAGCAAATTAGGGTAAAACTCTGGCTTCTGGGGCCATATAAGTCCATATCGGGTGAAATATATATATATATGGGAGCTATATCTAAATCTGAACCGATTTCTTCCAAAATCAATAGGGATCTATTCTGAGCCAAAACACATGCTTGTGCTAAATTTGAAATCGATTGGACTAAAACTGCGACCTAGACTTTGATTACAAAAATGTGTTCACGGACAGACGGACAGACGGACATCGCTATATCGACTCATGAGCCCACCCTGAGCATTTTTGCCAAAGACACCATGTGTCTATCTCGTCTCCTTCTGGGTGTTGCAAACATATGCACTAACTTATAATACCCTGTTCCACAGTGTGGCGCAGGGTATAAAAAAAAACAAGTAAGGAAAGTCTAAAGTCGGTCGGGCCGACTATATTGTACCCTGTGCCACTTTGTAGATCCGCATTTTCGATACCATATCAAATCCGTCAAATGTGTTGGGTGTTATATACGATATAAAGGTGTTACCATATACATACATTTAAATCTGACTCGATCTGCACAAAATTTGTTAGACTTTTACAAAATCTATAGACTTACCCCCATATTCGTTAAAGTTAACATGAACTTTAAACCTACTACACTGTCAGGAAATTATTATGAATATGGGCATTAAAATTTAAGTTGGCTCATGCCCTTGGGTGGAATAAAATGTTAATAAAAAAATAGGGGGAAGCATTTAAATCTGAAGCCATTTTTAGGCAACTTTGCATTTATTTATTTATGATTTATCGGTCGATAGATATATATTAGAAGTATAGGAAAATTGGAGTAATTTTTACAAGTTTTTGACTTAGCAGTGGCGTTTTTACAAGGAAAGTCTTGGTATTTTGGCCATTTTTGCCGAAACTAGAAAAACATATATATGGGAGATATATCTGAATCTGAATCGATTTCAACCAAATTTGGCATGCACAGATACAATCCCAGCAAAAAAAACGTCGCCAAAAAAATGGTGAAAATGTTCTTTTTGGATCCGGAAGTGGTGCAAAACTGACGCAGAAGCGATGAATTTAACATGGGCTTGTCATAGGACGAAAGTCCTCCATTTCAACAGCCGGTGCATTGAATTTGCATCACTTCTTTAGGTGTTATCCGAATTCAATGTTTTGGATGTAAATTTAAAAATTCTGTGATATTTTGTCAAATAAATAATTTTTATAATTTTTTATAATTTTTAATGGATTCTAATGCTTGTCGGAACCGTTTGACCTGAAATATTTTCAAAAATTCACAATTTTTTCAGACTGGATTTAGAATTTTTGTCGACAAAATTTAAATGATTTGTACCACTTTATGAATTTTTACTCTGTTTTTAACCTATTTGAAACATAAAAAGTTAAAATTATCCATTAAAAGTATGAAAAATCCAAGTTGTAAAAAATTGAATTAAAAGAACTTCCTGGGTTGTTACAATAAAGAACATCATTGGGAGTGCATCTTCTCGAAATGATTTTAAAGTTTGGAAGAACTTCCAAAATTTTTTGCTGGGTTCGGATGCAGTCCTTGTGGACAAGTATTAGAAAGAACGCAATCAAGCTATTTTAAGTACAAATTTTGGACAATTAGCTTTTACAAAAAAATAGAAAACTAAAAAAAAAAAAATAGAAAATGAATAAAAAAGTAAAAAAATAATAAAAAAAATAAATTTCATCCCCGCTGGGATTTGAACCTGTGCCGTTTGACTTTTTCGCTACCATGGAAGTTCTTTTGGAAAGGTTTTGCAAATTACGAGAATTTTTAATTTTTTTGTTGATTTTTAATGGAAAAAATATATTTATACGAAAATATATGCCAAAAATAAAAAAATAAAAACGATGCATAACATAAAAAAAAAATAATCTTGTAGAAAAATATTTAAAAAAAGTTGCCACTGGTGAGATTTGAACCTGCGTTTCTTATTTGTTCGTTCATACTAATAAAGAACATCTCGAGAAGCAATTAGAATGTTATCCTTGGTGTCGTATTACGATCATATCACAAAACATTTGAATTGACCTTTCGACGCTTTATGTTCAATGGCGTTTGTGACTGAGTGTGCTAAGGCGTTCTGTTATGGTGCCAGCAAACCCAAGTTCAACCCCTGGTCGGAGCGAAAAAGTTTTTCAAATCGTAGAATTTAGATAACAGGATAATAATAGTGTAATAAAAAACATATGGATGAAATAAAGTGATATTGGTTGAAAATTTTTTTTTTCGCTTTTTAAATTTCTTCATTCAAATTAACTTCCAGAGCACAACTTCTAAAGCAATGCAAAGGATCCAAAATGGGAGTACTTCCGTCTTATGACAAGCCTATGCAAAAATTCATTGGAGATGATCCAAGTTTGCACTACTTCCGGATCACAGATTGGGGATCCCAACTACTTTTTTGGTAGCTCCTTTTTTGCTGGGTATGGGTGCTATACCTACATCTGAACTGACTTCAAACAAAATTTACACATACATCGATAACGTTAATTCTACTCTCTGTACAAAATTTAAAGCATATCAGGGTAAAACTCTGGCTTCTGGGCTATATTAGTAGATATCGGGTTTGATTGATTTATATGGGAGTTATATGTAAAACTGAACCGATTTCTTCCAAAATCAATAGGATTCTATTCTGACCCAAAACACATACTTGTGCCAATTTTGAAGTCGATCGGACTAAAATTCCGACCTAGAACACAAAAATGTGTTCACAGACAGACGGACATGGCTAGATCGCCTTAGGGGCCGGCCCCGAACAATATTGCCAAAGACACCATATGTCTATCTCGTCTCCTTCTGGGTGTTGCAAACATATGCACTAACTTCCCAGCAAAAAAATTTGAAAGTTCTTCCAAAGGCACAACTTTAAAAGCACTTCCACAAGATGCACTTCCAATGATGTTCTTTATTTTAAGTACACAGGAAGTTATTTTCATTCAATTTTTTAAAACAGGCGTTTTTCACATTTTTAATTGGTAATTTTAAGTTTTTATGTTTCAAATTGGTTAAAAACGGTTTAGGAATTCATAAAACGGTACAAAGTATTTAAATTTTGTCGAAAAAAATGCTAAATGCAATCTGAAAAAATTGTGAATTTTTGAAAGTATTTGAGGTCAAACGTTTCCGACAAGCGTTAGAATCCATTAAAAATTATTTATTTGACAAAATATCACAGAATTTTTTAATTTACATCCAAAACATTGAATTCGGATCACACCTAAAGAAGTAACGCAAATTCAGTGCAACGGCTGTTGAAATAGAGGACTTCCGTCCTATGACAAACCCATGTTAAATTCATCGCTTCTGCGTCAATATGGCACCACTTCCGGATCCAAAAAGAACATTTTCATTATATTTTTTGGCGACGCTTTCTTTGTTCTTTTTGGATCCGGAAGTGGTGCAAAATTGGCGCAGAAGCGATGAATTTAACATGGGCTTGTCATAGGGCGGATGTTCACCATTTCAACAGCTGTTGCACTGAATTTGTATCTTTTCTTAAGATGTTACGCGATTTCAGTGTTTTGGATGTAAATTAAGAAATTTAGAGATATTTGACAAATAAATAATTTTTAATTTTTTTATGATTTTTAATGACAATTTTGACAATGTTTTCTATAAAAATAAAATTTTGGTAGATTATTTTTGGCTCGTGTGGCAACCGTGATTATGAACCGATATGGACCAATTTTTGTGTGATAGGGGATCGGCTATATATAACTATAGACCGATATGGACCAATTTTGGCATGGTTATTAGCGGCCTTGTACTAACACCACGTTGCAAATTTCAACCGGATCGGATGAATTTTGCTCCTCCAAGAGGCTCCGCAAACCAAAGCGGGGGATCGATTTATATGGGAGCTATATATAATTATGGACCGACTTGAACCATTTTTGGCATGGTTGTTGGAGACCATATACTAACACCACGTACCAAATTTCAACCGGATCGGATGAATTTTGCTCCTCTAAGAGGCTCCGCAAGCCAAATCGGGGGATCGGTTTATATGGGGCTATATGTAATTATGAACCGATATGGACCAATTTTTGCAAGGTTATTGGAGACAATATACAAACACCATGTACCAAATTTCAGCCGGATCGGATGAAATTTTCTTCTCTTAGAGTCTCCGCAAGCCAAATAGGGGGATCGGTTTATATGGGGGCTATATATAATATGGACCGATATGGACCAATTTTTGCATGGGTGTTTGAGGCCATATATTAACACCACGTACCAAATTTCAACTGTATCAGATGAATTTTGATCTTCCAAGAGGGCCCGGAGGTCAAATCTGGTGATCGGTTTATATGGGGGCTATATATAATTATGGATCGATGTGGACCAATTTTTGCGTGGTTATTAGAGATCCTATACTAACACCATGTACCAAATTTCAGCCGGATCGGATGAAATTTGCTTCTCTTATAGGCTCCGCAAGCCAAATCGGGGGATCGGTTTATATGGGGGCTATACGTAAAAGTGGACCGATATGGCCCATTTGCAATACCATCCGACCTACATCAATAAAAACTACTTGTGCCAAGTTTCAAGTCGATAGCTTGTTTCGTTCGGAAGTTAGCGTGATTTCAACAGACGTGCGGACGGACATGCTCAGATCGGCTCAGAATTTCACCACGACTCAGAATATATATACTTTATGGGGTCTTAGAGCAATATTTCGATGTGTTACAAACGGAATGACAAAGATAATATACCCCCATCCTATGGTGGAGGGTATAAAAAAATTGACTCAAATGAAATTCCTGTGCAGTTAAAATAAAGAACTTCCATTGTTTTTGTTTTGTTTTTTTTTTTTCAGTCTGTTTCAATGCATTATAAAGAACTTCTTTGGGAGAACATTTTTGGAAGTGCTTCCAAAGGTGTGCCTTTAGAAGAATTTCAATTTTTTTTTTGCTGGGACCCTGTTCTACAGTGTATAAAAATTATACACAATTCAAACATATAGATTTTCTAAATTTTTTATCAATAATGCGCCTACATAGAACTTCGTAAGGCATTAAAGAAATTTTTGCAATTTTGAACTAACTTTGTTTTTGTTTGTTCAAACTACGAAATTCTCTTCAATAATTAATTTTCTTTAAAAATAATTATTGTGGTCTAATAAATTTTCTTTAATTTGTCGAAAATTATTTTTGTGAAATGGGTGTGGCATCTGCGTTTGTAATACAGTTTAGTTAAAATTTTGTATAGTTAATTTAATTTTTCTAAAATTAAGTAACATTTTCTTTCATGGTGGATTCACTGTTTTTTTTCAGTATACCATTATTTAATTTTCTTCAAAGGAGAGTTTTTTTTAATTTTTGGGTACCACCAGGTAAGAGTGGATTTAAATTAAGTTTTTGTCTTTGATTTATATTAAATTTGTTATTTTATTTAAAAGTTCTCTCTTTGTGTGAATAATTTTGTCCGTCACTGTATTTATTACTTTGTTAATTATTAGATTTCAATTAAAGAGATTAATCTTTGTTAGATGGAGTTCAATTGATGTGTTAGTTAATTCCAAACGATAAACGTTAAGAGTATTACAAAGGCCTCTGAGAAATAATGGACGATTATGTAGAGATACGGAACGATACAACTACAACTACTACTACTATAAGAAGTATCCAGATATGGGGGGATAAAAACAAAAAATCTACTCGTGAATTAGTAAGGAGAAATTAAAATATTAATAAAAAAATTTTTCAATTTCTTACACTGTGAAAAAGTAAAAATGTATCCAAAAAATATATCAAAGAAATTTTGCAATGCAAAATTAATGGAAGATGTTGAGTGATTGGAATTTTTTGTTTCGTAAAATGTTGAATTTTGAATTCGTATCGTTTGAATAGTTAAGATGATCTCATTTCGTTTGTTTTCTCTTTGAGACTAGAAATACAGAAGTGCTGAACATTTTTGTTGATGGAGTGTTGGTGGTAGTAGTGGTTTTTGAGGTGAAATGCTTAATTTTTTTTTGGTGTATAATTTTACAGACAGTGAATTGCTTGGTAATTTATTTTTTTTTTATTAAAAGAAGAGTGGTAGGGAATTTTAGGAAAAAAATTGAGGTAGTTGAACCAAAAAGTTATATTGTCAATGCGGGTATTTCGAAAAAAAGAGAGATTTTATGTTATTTTCTTTGAATTTATATGTAAAGAGAAATCACATTCTCTCTCTCTCTTCTCATTTTTCAAAACCAAAAAGTTATATTGTCAATGCGAGTATTTCGAAAAAAGAGAGATTTTATGTTATTTTCTTTGAATTTATATGTAAAGAGAAATCACATTCTCTCTCTTCTCATTTTTCATTCTCTGATTGTTTGTTTTTTATTTACTCTCTTCTCTCTCTAACTATGAACATGTGCATATGCCAAATGGGTGATGCGTTGACACTGAACTTCTTACAGTCCTTCGCCTTAAACCTTTTCCACCATATCCCTGACGACGATTACCACCACCTGAATGCCCAAACAGCTGGGCATGATCATTGACCAAATTATGTTGATAGGCCTTGCCACCTCCAATATTAGCGGGTACAGCATACAACATATAATTATCATAGACATGGCTAACATCTGAATTTCGTTTGGCTGGTAAATAGGGAAGAAAAGCAAACGAGGAAGAAGTCGATTGTGTGGTTTTGAGAGAAGGTTTCCTTGCCTTAGCCAATAAAGCCAAACGGCTAGTGGGTCTAGGCAAGGAACTTTTACGCAATGTACTCTGATTGGAATAGGTAGGAGGTATGATTTTCGATTTGACTTTATATTCATAGGTGGGAGAATCACTAGCTGGCGAAAGGGGTGAAGTTGGTGGTAAGGGTGGTTGGCGTTCTGGTTTAGTGGGTATGGCTATAGGGATTAGGGAATTTTTCCGTCTCTTTCTAGGCGGTTTGGGTGGAGGTATTTTTTGTTCATTTTCATTTGTAATATCGTTAATCGCGTTCGTCTCTTCTTCTCTCCCAACTTCCGAGGAATGAGATTGCAAGTCTATGTTGCTGGTAGTTATGTGTGGGAGAGAAGATCGTGGCTCGTTTTCTTTTTGCTCAAAAATTTCTTGTGATTCGTTTTCAAATTCGGCTAAATTCGTTACGCTTACGTACGTCGTCGTGTTGTTGTCGGCTGTTACTGCCGTGGATGATGATGATGATGATGTTTTCGTTTTGACAGCTTTGCTTGTCCTATGTTTATCTTGGCCATTTGCATTTGTAGTCGTTGTCGATGTTGTAGAACGTTCATGGTGGCGTTGTTGGGATGTGGAGCGATTGGAGTGAGCTGTGAATTTTCGAAAAGAAAAACAAAAATTAAAGCATGCAGGCAATACAAATTGTATTATTATTATTAATTTTTTTTAAATTTAGCTTTAGTTAGTTTTTGGAAAGTTGGATTTCCATTAAATATGATAAGCTAGCTGATTACTAATTAATTTATTTGTTGGGTTTTACAAGTGCAAAAAACCAACGAATATTCGCTTTATAAGGTGTGCATAAGTGCAATATTTCGAGAGCTTGATTTTAGAATTAAATAGCAGGGTGTTGTTTTGCTTTCACAGAATTCTATCTCCAAAAACTGGGTGTTACAAAAAATTTTAAGGATTGGTTAGAGATTCCTTTATATTCAGCTGGTTACTAATTAGTCTATTCATGGGATTTTAGCTGTGCTTGCGTTGTGCTTTATTTCTACAAAATATCAAATATTAAATTTGAAAGTTGTGCAGAAGTGCTATACTATATTTTTGGAGGGTTCCACTTTCCCAAGAAACACAAGGAAGAGCATTTTTCATATAAAGAACTACATAAATTTAAGGAGCAAACCCATTCTCAACATAAATGCAAGAGGCCTTACAAATTGTTTGCCTTCAAACGACTCTCTAATATATTTCAAATATAGAAATTAATTTCAATTTGAGAAATTGTTGCTAGTGAATTGAATTTGTTGAGGGTAATGTATGTTTATTATTATTTTTTTTTTTTTGAGAAAGCGATTTTCTCAACATTTCCCCAAATTGAATATTATTTCTTTGAAAAAAAGATTTGAAGGCGTCTTTACTAACGATTGTGTTTATTGGGTTAGGATTAATTAGCAACAAAGTTGTTTTGTATATATATATTTTGTTCGTTTTCGTAGAACTCTAACCTAAAACGTTTGTGTAAATTTGTTGGCTGTGTGGCACCCATTATCAATAGGCCCAAAACCAGTAAGTCTGTAAAAAGAAAATAATCAAAGAGGTGGTATTAAATAGAAAGCCTTTCCAAAAGTTATATTTTACAAGATCCTTTTGAAATGCATATACCCGTAGCTTAAAAAATTATCATGGTATAACTAAATTCAACAAAAAAATCTTTTCAACCGCTGTATTCATGAAAATCATGTGCAGAGACTACACATAAGGTTCAAGCAAACATACCAAGATTAGCTGATAAGGCCCCGGTCTGACACATAGATGGCGTCGCTAGTATTAAATGCATATTATTATACCCTCCACCATAGGATGGGGGTATATTAACTTTGTCATTCCATTTGTAACCCATCGAAATATTGCCCTATAAAGTATATAGATTCTGGGTCGTGGTGAAATTCTGAGTCGATCTGAGCATGTCCGTCCGTCCGTCTGTTGAAATCACGCTAACTTCCGAACGAAACAAGCTATCGACTTGAAACTTGGCACAAGTTGTTGTTATTGATGTAGGTCGGTATTGGGATTGCAAATGGGCCATATCGGTCCACTTTTACGTATAGCCCCCATATAAACGGACCCCCAAATTTGGCTTGCCCATCCTCTAAGAGAAGCAAATTTCATCCGATCCGGTACATGGTGTTAGTATATGGTCTCTAACACACATGCAAAAATTGGTCCACATCGGTCCATAATTGTATATAGCCCCCATATAAAACAATCCCCCGATTTGGCTTTCCGATCCTCTAAAATAAGCAAATTTCATCCGATCCGGTTGAAAATAGGTACATGGTGTCAGCATATGATCTCTAACAACCATGCAAAAATTGGTCCACATCGGTCCATAATTATATATAGCCCCCATATAAACCAATCCCCAGATTTGGCTTGCGGAGCCTCTAAGAGAAGCAAATTTCATTCGATCCGGTTGAAATTAGGTACATGGTGTCAGCATATGATCTCTAACAACCATTCAAAAATTGGTCCACATCGGTCCATAATTATATATAGTCCCCATATAAACCGATCCCCAGATTTGGCTTGCGGAGCCTCTAAGAGAAGCAAATTTCATCCGATCCGGTTGAAATTAGGTACATGGTGTCAGCATATGATCTCTAACAACCATTCAAAAATTGGTACACATCGGTCCATAATTATATATAGTCCCCATATAAACCGATCCCCTGATTTGGCTTGCGGAGCCTCAAAGAGAAGCAAATTTCATTCGATCCGGCTGAAATTTGGTACATGGTGTTAGTATATGGTCTCTAACAACCATGCAAAAATTGGTCCACATCGGTCCATAATTCTATATAGCCCCCATATAAACCGATCCCCAGATTTGACTTCCGGAGCCTCGTGGAAGAGCAAAATTCAAGCGATTCGGTTGAAATGTGGTACGTGGTGTTAATATATGGCCTCAAACACCCATGCGAAAATTGGTCGAAATCGGTCTATAATTATATATAGGCCCCATATAAACCGATCCCCAAATTTGACCTCCGGAGGCCCTCGGAAGAGCAAAATTCATCCGATTCGGTTGAAATTTGGTACGTATATTTAACAACCATGGCAAAAGTGGTCCGTATCAGTCCATAATCATATATAGACCCCATATGAACCGATCCCGAGATTTGGTTTTGGAGCCACTATGAGGAGCAAATTTCATCCGAGTCAGTTTAAATTTGGTACATTGTGCTTGTATATGGTCGTTAACAACAATGGCTAACTACGTCCATATCATATAGACTTACCTATACATACCTTTTTTGTCTAATATATACCACGTATGGACTAACTCACAATTTAGAAAACGATGTTAAGAAGATTTAAGATACCACAACCCAATTACTTCTATTGTGGATGACAGTCTTTCGTAGAAGTTTCTACGCAATTCATGGTGGAGGATACATAAGATTCGGCCTGGCCGAACTTACGGCCGTATATACTTGTTTTTATATAGTACCAACCTTCAAATGTTTCGTGTCAAAATTAGTTTGTTAGATAGAGCGTCTTTTGTAAAGCAACTTTTGCTATTGTGAAAAAATGGAAAAAAAGGAATTTCGTGTTTTGATAAAATACTGTTTTCTGAAGGGAAAAAAATACGGTGGAAGCAAAAACTTGGCTTGATTATGAGTTTCCGGACTATGAACCAGGGAAATCAACAATAATTGATTGGTATGCAAAATTCAAGCGTGGTGAAATGAGCACAGAGGACGGTGAACGCAAAAAATCCACAAAATGATTTTGAATGACCGTAAAATGAAGTTGATCGAGATAGAAGAGGCCTTAAAGATATCAAAGGAATGTGTTGGTCATATCATTCATCAATATTTGGATATGCGGAAGCTCTGTGCAAAATGGGTGCCGCGCGAGCTCACATTTGACCAAAAACAACAACGTGTTGATGATTCTGAGCGGTGTTTGCAGCTGTTAACTCGTAATACACCCGAGTTTTTCCGTCGATATGTGACAATGGATGAAATATGGCTCCATCACTACACTCCTGAGTC
Source organism: Haematobia irritans (assembly GCF_050003625.1). Classification (NCBI taxonomy): domain Eukaryota; kingdom Metazoa; phylum Arthropoda; class Insecta; order Diptera; family Muscidae; genus Haematobia; species Haematobia irritans. The sequence continues at coordinate 26,000,933 of NC_134398.1, forward strand.
CAATCGACAGTCGGCTGAGTGGACAGCGACCGGTGAACCGTCTCCGAAGCGTGGAAAGACTCAAAAGTCCGCTGGCAAAGTAATGGGCTCTGTTTTTTGGGATGCACATGGAATAATTTTTATCGATTATCTTGAGAAGGGAAAAACCATCAACAGTGACTATTATATGGCGTTATTGGAGCGTTTGAAGGTTGAAATCGCGGCAAAATGGCCCCATATGAAGAAGAAAAAAGTGTTGTTCCACCAAGACAACGCAGCGTGCCACAAGTCATTGAGAACGATGGCAAAAATTCATGAATTGGGCTTCGAATTGCTTCCCCACCCACCGTATTCTCCAGATCTGGCCCCCAGCGACTTTTTTTTGGTCTCAGATCTCAAAAGGATGCTCGCAGGGAAAAAATTTGGCTGCAATGAAGAGGTGATCGCCGAAACTGATGCCTACTTTGAGGCAAAACCGGAGGAGTTCTACCAAAATGGTATCAAAAAATTGGAAGGTCGTTATAATCGTTGTATCGCTCTTGAAGGGAACTATGTTGAATAATAAAAACGAATTTTGAAAAAAAAATGTGTTTTTCTTTGTTAGACCGGGGACTTATCAGCCAATCTGTTATCTAGTCTCATTAATTTCTCCTCATTGCAAGTGTAACGTTTCGACTCGGTTAAAAGATATCTAATATTGTCTGGTTCACCGTTGTGCAATTGATATGATGCCAGTCTCGCAAACAAAAGCTCAATTCCATTTAAATTCCATTCAATTCCATTAATTTAAAAATCCTGATGTAATTTCTGAGTCCATTAAAATTTTTCCCTCAAACTCAGTATGAACACAGTTTGCAATATTGGCCTTTCTTCATTAATAGATATGCCACATAAGAATCAAAAAATTATTTTTCATTAAAATGGGGGAGAAGATAAATTAATTAAATTTTTTCAATTTCCTGCTTTTGATAAAAAGTCGATTTTCGTCATTTGTATCCTTAATCCGAACGTATTCCAATTGAAATTATCTTAGCTTCCTCTTCCTCTCTCTCTCTCGCTCTCGTACTTACCCTTAGATTTAGACATCTTCTCTTTATCCTTGTCACTAGTACGCTCCAAACGATGCGAAGATGAACGAGCCGAATTATTGCGTTCATCCTCTCGCAAAGATCGTGATGCGGAATTTTTCGCAGTACCGCTCTCTTCTTTCTCATAACGTTCAGATGTAGATTTTTCCGAAACGACGGCCGAAGAACGTTTTATTCTTTGTGAATCACGCAAGTCATCCTTATGACGTCGACCACTTCCATTTAATGGAGTGGACCGATGTAAAGCTGACGCAGATGGTTGATGCGATTTACCGCAATGGGCTTGCGTTAAACCATTACTGGAATTAACATGTCCATTAGCATTATCCTTTGTGCACTCAACGCGTTCTCTGTTCATAGAAGAATGCGTGGTACTGGATGAACGCTTGGACTCGCCATGTGAGGATGATTTAGACGATTTCTCATGTCGATGGTTGGACATAGAGGATGTATTTGTAGATGAAGCCGTTATCCGTTTTGTTTTGGCCCTCGAGCGGTCTTCTCGACGGAAGCTATTACGCGTGGGTTGTTGTTGTTGTTGTTGTTGCTGGTGTGGTTGTTCTTCGCCAGAAGAATATTGTGAGTGATATGATCTCTGAGAATCCATTGAACTGGAGCGACTTCCCCCTTGTGACTTATGCGATTTATGCCTGACCATTTGGCCAGACCGTGGATACTTATTGGGAGTTTTTGCATTTTCGTATTCTTTTTCGCTGGACAGTGAGCGTGATCGGGCTCGAGGGCAACATTCCACAGACGATTGGGATGAAGTACGCTCCCTTGACTTAATGCCTGTGGGAGAAGGTGTAGAATGACGAGAGGTTTTCTTGGCTTCAGAGGCAAATGTGGAACGAGAAATCTTAACAGCTATACAAGTGTCCGTGATTTTCTCGGCAATGGCCTTTTCATCGATGGTTTCGAGCGGTTTGGAGTTACGTCTTTGTAAAGAACGTCTTCTGCGATCCTTTAGAGCAGCCTCATCAGAAAGGTCCTGAAAATGGATTGGCAAATATTTTAAATATTCAAAATTAGAAATTGGATTTTAATCCTTACTCTTAAAGTTTGATCAGCACTTTGATTCATTTCGCTCAAAATCATGGCATCTCTCTGTAGATCCATTTTTCGATCGTAGACTTCTTTCACCTTAAATACCGGAGTTATTTCATTTGCAATATTCTCGTACAAGTGTTCCTCATCTTCATTCAATTTGGCCTTATTCTTAAGGCTTTTCCGCTCTGCTGGTTTCAAACCTGGTTTTCGTTTTTCCTCTTCTCCAATGGGATTGTGCTTCAATAGATCGGGTTTATCATGATCCAATTGCCATTTGCGATTTGATGTTGAGTTCTCAACTCCATTTCCAGTAGTTGAGACAGACGTTTCTTCACTCAGTCTTCTTAGAGGTAAAGAACGTTTGGGTGAGTTTCTGGTATTGGATGAATTCGTGGAAAGTTTCGTTTTCAGTTTATTCTCGTGTTCTAATTTCGATGCTTCTATGCCAAAATAGGATAATTCATGTTCTCGTAGTTGACGGGCTCCGCGGGCTTCTTTGATGATCTTCAAGGAGTCTTTGGTGGGTAGACTCGTTTGAAATGGTTGCGTTGGTTGTTTTGTATTCGCCGATGAGGGGTGGAGTTTCGATGTCTGGCTTTCGGGGACTAAAAAATTCAAAGAGGGATTATTTGAAATTGAGATTTTTTTAATGATTTTTACTAACTGTTTGTTATGGTTCTTGGCTTGGCAATGGGCGGTGGAATAGACTTAATTGATCCAAGGGCATCACCTGCAGCTTGTGGTGAATGTAATTTTATACTCATCACATTTGATATGGGAAGATCTGCAAGAAACATATTTACGAAGTTAATTATTTTCAATGGTAGTATAGCTTTTCGATTAGTTTTTTAAATAATTCTTAATAATTTCCTCCAGAAAGCCAATAAAAAAATATTTAAATATTCTTATATGCAACATCCAATATTTGGGTTGTTCAGGTTGTGACTTTAAAAGAGGGAATATGTGCGATTATCAGTGCCATCTAGAATCTTGACATTTGATATCGCATTAAAAGGGAGCATATCTCCATCTTGTTCGATATATAATCGATATATGATTTTGCCAAGATCAGCGGCAGGGTAACCAATGCGATTTTTTACTACTAGAGTTGCCTTTTATATTTCGGGATTGGCCAATCCTACACGTAGAGAAGGAATAAGATCACCCCAAATATGTTTAAAGAGCAAAATGTCATTGTCGATGGTATGGTGAATTCAACCGAGGTCGTAGTTCACTTCAGGTCGAATATGGTGAATGTTGCCAACTGATATTGCAAGATCGTCATGAGACCTATCGTGTGATTGAGACAAACTTAGGCATTAGTGGAACCACACCCTCAAAAAAAATCGCTTCTTTAACATATGTTCCAAACATATTTTGCAGGAAGCACATATATTATTGCATACTGCCGAAACATTAATATGTTTGTTTTATGTGAACATATTATATGTTTGGAAGCATTTTGAGCCAAAAATATTATATGCTTGGAAGAATTTTTCCCAAACACGATTGTGCTCATTCCCTAACATACTCGTAATTTTCACTTCCACGAAATTTTTTAGTTATTGGCACCTTTTTCTGCAATACAAATAATGTTGAAGAAATTATTCACTTTTATAAATTTTTTAAATTTTACCTTTCGCCTGCACGGAGAATCGAACCGAGGACCATACAGTTTGTAAGCCAACACACTATCCACTGGGCTACGTAGCTGTTATAGTCACCAGAAGATAATTATCGTTTTAAGTTACATTTATATAGCATAGTTTGCAGCGCCCACGAGCCCATGCAAACATAACATTATTTAACAGAAACATACATTTGTTTGCCACGTGGAGCAGTGGTTAGCATGTCTGCCTTGCATGCAAAGGGTCGTGGGTTCAATCCCTGCTCCGACCGAACATTTTTTTTTTTTTTAATTTACACATTTATATTTATACTATATTAATTTTTTTAAATGAAACTTCGAAATGTGCGTTATTAAAGATTTATAGTCAGTAACAGTGCTTGATATAAACGAAATTGACTGATTTTTGGATAAAATATTATTTTTTATTGCAAAAATAACAATCTTGTAATAAAAAACTGTTTTTGTACAAAACTTTAAAATTGGGAAGGAATTCAAAAACTAACAAAAGAAGAACGTAGAGTCGAGTATAAACATACATACATAATTTTATAATATAAACATAAATTTATTTAGGAGTGAACAGTTTTTTACTAGCATTTAACACCATCGCTCTAAAATTCCTTTTATTTTTCTTTAATAATTCATTTTAAAGAAAATAAACTTTTTAAATTGTTTTAGCTGTAAAACTCGAACTTAATGCCCGCTTTTATATTTGATGGTGTCCGTCAACTCCTCGTGGACTACTTTTTAATAAAGAGGAACTAAAGTTTGTTTTTTTACATTTTACTGTGTAATTTTTCACTATTTCCTCCTTATTTCATTTTACTGTCCCAACTCTAAAAAGGGTATAGTGCCCTTTCGTTATTTTTATGAAGACCCTTGATTTCTTTTAACGAACCAAGAAAAAAATTGTGCCCATAATGCCAAAATGATAAACAAAACACATGTCCACACATACATAAAATGCTGCTCTCAAGGCGAAAACATAAGCTGTTTGTTTTTCAAATGTCTATTCTCTTGGTTCAGAATGTATATTCTCTTTATTCAAATTAAATAATATTTAGACTTAAACATATCAAATTTTTGGCCTTATCATAAAACAGTTTTCCGAAACAACATACAAGCGGTTTCACAGAAATTGTTCTCTTTTGACTCTTTTGCTGTGTTATATTGATATCTTTCGTCAACTCTCCCGGTTTCCATCTCTATTTCTCTCTATACCCTCTCTGTCGCTTTGAATAAAATATCACAACATATGTATGTTTAGTCGAAATTTGTAAATTTATATATGTTTATATTCACACATATGATTTTTATGAAACATTCATGCCCCAAACATAATATATTCTAACATATTAACATAGATGTCCCAAACATTTAGTGTTAGTTTAGGAAAATTACATGTTCGCACTTAAATATATTGTGGTTTAAAATCGTGCCCGAAACACATTTTGTTTATATCGGAACATATGAAAAACATATTTTTCTAACAGTGCAGCATACATTCAATATTGCATAAACATTTGACCGTCAAAAAAGGCTCGTGGCGGTTGGTCGAATGATATGTCATCGTGACAGGGGTGGAATCGTGGATGTATGGTTGTTTCTAGATGAGGAAAACCAACAAAAGTTTCTAGTACACGAAGCTCTTCCAAGCACGTCTGTATTTTCGGAAAAACTTGACATATAGCAATCTCTATTTGTTTGCCAGTTGCCTTCCAAGATATCAGAAAACCCAACCGCCGAAAAAGGATCACTCTTCTCCATGACAATGCGAGCTCTCACACATCGTCTCAAACAACTGCATTTTTGAGCACTCAAAACATCGATTTGATGGGCCATCTGCCGTATAGTCCTCACAAGAGGTCTGCATCGAATAACTTTTCACTGCATGTATGCAATTCGCTGTCCAATACAGTAAATGCACTCTCTCTCAGAGAACAAATAGTGAAGAGATGGGAATATTTGTTTACCAAATACTAACGAGTACTTATCCGCAACAATATGTGTTCCGTAAAAAAGGAACATACAAAAACCACGATAATTTTCCGTGCTACAATGTGGGAAATATATTTCCAAATAAAACCTCTCATTACCAAATAATCTTGGAGGTAATTGTATTCCAAATTGGTAAGCCATTACATTTAAATGGAAATTATGATATGCAAGGACATGTCCTACAGCCACGGTTGCTACAGTCGGTAGAATTCTACTATTCTATATAGAAAAAAAATGTTGAAAAATTTTTCTACGGAAATAAAATTTTGACGAAATTTTCTATAGAAATAAAATTTTGACAAAATTTGTTATAGAAAGAAAATTTTTACAAAATTTTCTAAAGAAATAAAATTTTTACAAAATTGTTTAAAGAAAAAAATTTTGACAAAAGTTTCTATGAAAAAAATGTTGGCAAAGACTTCAATAGAAATAAAATTTTGACAAAATTTTCTATAGAAATAAAATTTTGACAAAATTTTCTATGGGAAAAAAATGTTGGCAAAGATTTCAATAGAAATAAAATTTTGACAAAATTTTTTATAGAAAAAAAATTTTGACAAAATTTTCTATAGAAATAAAATGTTGACAAAATTTTTTATGGAAATAACATTTTGGCAAAGAAATTAGTAGAAATAAAAATTTGACAAAAAATTTCTATAGAAATAAATTTTTGACAAAATTTTCTATAGGGATAAAATTTTGACAAAATTTTGTAAAACAAATTAAGTTTTGACAAAATTTTCGATAGAATTAATATTTTGGCAACATTTTCTATAGAAATAAAGTTTTGACAAGGTTTTCTATAGGAATAACATTTTGACAACATTTTCTAAGACAAATAAAATGTTGACAAAATTTTCTGTAGAAAGAAAATTTTGACACGATTTTCTATAGGAATAAAATATTGATAAAATTTGTATGGAAATAAAATTTTGACATTTTCTATAGGAATAACATTTTTACAAAATTTTCTATAGAAATAAAATTTTGACAAAATTTTCTGTACACACAAAAAATTTTTTTTCTGATTCAATCACCAAATTAATTGTCCAATTAATTTTTTAATTGAAATGTCTTCAATCACGAAAATGATAGTATCAATCACAGTTTTAATTGGGCATAGAAAAAATTCTTGATTAAACAAGTAAGGAAAGTCTAAAGTCGGGCGGTGCCGACTATATTATACCCTGCACCACTTTGTAGATCTAAATTTTTGATACCATATCACATCCGTCAAATCTGTTGAGGGCTATATATAAAGGTTTGTCCCAAATACATACATTTAAATATCACTAGATTTGGAAGAATTTGATAGACTTCAACAAAATCTATAGACTCAAAATTTAAGTTGGCTAGGGTGGAACACAATTTTAGTAAAAAAAAAATATGGGAAACATTTAAATCTGAAGCAATTGTAAGAAAACTTCGCAAAAGTTTATTTATGATTTATCGCTCGATATATATGTATTAGAAGTTTAGGAAAATTAGAGTCATTTTTACAACTTTTCGACTAAGCAGTGGCGATTTTACAAGGAAAATGTTGGTCGAAATCAGAAAAACATATATATGGGAGCTAAATCTAAATCTGAACCGATGTCAACCAAATTTGGCACGCATAGCTACAATGCTAATTCTACTCCCTCTGCAAAATTTCAACTAAATCGGAGTTAAAAATTGGCCTCTGTGGTCATATGAGTGTAAATCGGGCGAAAGCTATATATGGGAGCTATATCTCAATCTGAACCGATTTCAACCAAATTTGGCACGCATAGCTACAATGCTAATTCTACTCCCTGTGCAAAATTTCAACTAAATCGGAGCAAAAAATTGGCCTCTGTGGTCATATAGTGTAAATCGGGCGAAAGCTATATATGGGAGCTATATCTCAATCTGAACCGATTTCAACCAAATTTGGCACGCATAGCTACAATGCTAATTATACTCCCTGTGCAAAATTTCAACTATATCGGAGCAAAAAATTGGCCTCTGTGGGCAAATGAGTGTAAATCGGGCGAAAGCTATATATGGGAGCTATATCTACATCTGAACCGATTTGGCTGATATTTTGCAGGTTTTTCGAGAGTCATAAAATATTCGGATGTAGGGAATTTGAGGAAGATCGGTTGATATACACGTCAATTATGACCAGATCGGTGAAAAATATATATGGCAGCTATATCTAAATCTGAACCGATTTTTTCCAAAATCAATAGGGATCGTCTTTGAGCCGAAACAGGACCCTATACCAAATTTTGGGGCAATCGGACTAAAACTGCGAGCTGTACTTTGCACACAAAAATACATCAACAGACAGACGGACAGACAGACGGACATCGCTAAATCGACTCAGAATTTAATTCTAAGACGATCGGTATACTAAACGATGGGTCTCAGACTTTTCCTTCTTGGCGTTACATACAAATGCACAAACTTATTATACCCTGGTGAAGGGTATAAAAATTAATTGATTTTTTCAGCAAATTTCAATTAATTTTTTAATAGATTCAATTAAAAATTTAATTGATGTTGATTGCATAACTCAATTAATTTATTAATTAAAAAAGGTAACTATTTTTAATTACTTTCTGAATTGACTTATAGTTTTTATTTGGATTAACAAATAATTGTTTGAAATACATTTATAATTAAAAATTAAAAAAAATCAGCACTTTTTTAAACTGAATTAGTCGTCCGAAGTTGATTAAAAAGTTAATTGTATCAATTAATTTTTTAATTAAAAATTTAAAAATTTTCAATCATTAACTTAATGTTTCTATCATGATTAAAAAGTTAATTGTATCAATTAATTTATTAATTGAAAATATTTTCAACTTCAATTAACTTTTTAATTGGAAATATTTTGGTGATATTTTTTTCTGTGTAGAAATAAAATGTTTACAAAATTTTATATATAAATAAAATTTCGACAAAATTTTCTATAGAAATAAAATGTTTACAAAATTTTCTATAGAAATAAAATTATGCCAAATTTTTTATGGAAATAAACTTTTGACAAAATTTTCTATGGAAATACAATTTTGACAAAATTTTCTTTAGAAATAAAATTATGACAAAACTTTCTATAGGCATAAAATTTTGATAAAATTTTATACAGAAATAATATTTTTGCAAAATTTTCTATAGAAATAAAATTTTGACAAAATTTTCTATAGAAATAAAATTTTGACAACATTTTCGATAGAAATAAAATTTTGACAAAATTTTCTGTAGAAATAATATTTTGGCAACATTTTCTATAGAAAAAAAGTTTTGACAACATTTTCTATAGAAATACAATTTTGACAAAATTTTCTATAGAAATAAAATTTCGACAAAATTTTCTATAGAAATAAAATTATGCCAAATTTTTTTATGGAAATAAACTTTTGACAAAATTTTCTATGGAAATAAAAAAAGTTAATTGTATCAATTAATTTTTTAATTAAAAATTTTAAAATTTTCAATCATTAACTTAATGTTTCTATCATGATTAAAAAGTTAATTGTATCAATTAATTTATTAATTGAAAATATTTTCAACTTCAATTAACTTTTTAATTGGAAATATTTTGGTGATATTTTTTTCTGTGTAGAAATAAAATGTTTACAAAATTTTATATAGAAATAAAATTTCGACAAAATTTTCTATAGAAATAAAATGTTTACAAAATTTTCTATAGAAATAAAATTATGCCAAATTTTTTATGGAAATAAACTTTTGACAAAATTTTCTGTGGAAATACAATTTTGACAAAATTTTCTATAGAAATAAAATTTTGACAAAACAGAAATGAAATTTTTACAAAATTTTCTATAGAAATAACATTTTGACAAAATAAAAATGAAATTTTAACAAAATTTTCTACAGAAATAAAATTTTGACAAAATTTTCTATAGAAATAAAATTTTGACAAAACTTTCTATAGACATAAAAAAATTTTATACAGAAATAATATTTTTGCAAAATTTTCTATAGAAATAAAATTTTGACAAAATTTTCTATAGAAATAAAATTTTGACAATATTTTCGATAGAAATAAAATTTTGACAAAATTTTCTGTAGAAATAATATTTTGGCAACATTTTCTATAGAAAAAAAGTTTTGACAACATTTTCTATAGAAATACAATTTTGACAAAATGTTCTATAGAAATAAAATTTCGACAAAATTTTCTATAGAAATAAAATTATGCCAAATCTTTTTATGGAAATAAACTTTTGACAAAATTTTCTATGGAAATAAAATTTTGACAAAATTTGCTATAGAAATAAAATTTTTACAAAATACAAATGAAATTTTCACAAAATTTTCTATAGAAATAAAATTTTGACAAAATTTTCTACAGAAATACAATTTTGACAAAATTTTATATAGAAATAATATTTGGCAACATTTTCTATAGAAATAAAATTTTGACAAAATTTTCTATAGAAGTAAAATTTTGACAAAATTTTCTATAGAAATAAAATTTTGACAAAATTTTCTATAGTAACAAAATTTTGACAAAATTTTATATAGAAATAATATTTTGGCAACATTTTCTATAGAAACAAAGTTTGACAACATTTTCTATAGAAACAAAATTTTGAAAAAATTGTCTATAGGAATAAAATTTCGACAAAATTTTCTATAGAAAAAAACTTTTGACAAAATTTTCTATGGAAATAAAATTTTGACAAAATTTTCTATAGAAATAAAATTTTGATAAAATAAAAATAAAATTTTGACAAAATTTTTTATAGAAATAAAATTTTGACAAGATTTTCTATAGTAATAAAATTTTGACAAAATTTTATATAGAAATAATACCTTGGCAACATTTTCTATAGAAACAAAGTTTTGACAATATTTTTTATAGAAATACAATTTTGACAAAATATTCTATAGAAATAAAATTTCGACAACATTTTCTATAAAAATAAAATTTCGACAAAATTTTCTATAGAAAGAAATTTTTGACAAAATTTTCTATAGAAATAAAATGTTGACAAAAATTTTTATGGAGATAAAATTTTGGCAAAATTTTCTGTAGAAATAAAATATTGACAAAATTTTCTATAGAAATAAAATTTTGACAAAATTTTCTATAGAAATAAAATTTTGACAAAATTTTCTATAGAAATAAAATGTTGACAAAATTTTCTATAAAAATAAAATTTTGACAAAGTTTTCTATAGAAATAAAATTTTGACAAAGTTTTCTATAGAAATAAAATCTTGACAAAATTTTCACAAAATTTTCTGTGGAAATACAATTTTGACAAAAATTTCTGTAGAAATAAAATTATGACAAAATTTTTTTTGGAAATAAAATGTTGACAAAATTTTCTATAGAAATAAAATTCTGACAAAAATTTTCTATAGAACTAACATTTTGACAAAATTTTCTATAGAAATAAAATTTTCTACAGAAATTATGTCGTTGAAAAAAAAAAACTCAACACACAAAGTTTACACAATTATTCCCCTCTTTCATGTAAAAAAGAGTATAACAACTTTTCATGGACAAACGTGATTTTCTTACTAGTCTTAAAACTGTTCGCTACTTTTATCGCAACGATATGAATGATTTTGCCAATTATTCGAAATAAATTTTTGAAACTTTTAGCAAAACAACTAAGCCAGATATTAAATTTTCATGTTAATCTGATTAATGTGTTGACTTGGAATATAAAGAATTTTAATTAAAAAATCCCTTCAAGCCTTATTATTGCCTAAAAATTAATTATTGACCTTAGCTTACAAGATGATCTACTTTTCTAACCCCAAGAACTAATCTCTCCATCCATTGAGATTTACCTGTTTTCTCCAAAGGTTTCAAGTCACGTGCTGCAGGTTTTGTCTCCACATCATTGTCGGTATCAATTTTCCATATGGTCTTCTTAGCCTTAAGGCGACTCCAACTGCTCGAATGTTCCAAATTGTAATCATCTTCATATGAAGAACTTTCTTGAGTACCACCACCACTATCACTATCACCATGACCACGGAAATATCTTTTAACCTCTTCATCGGCACTATCCTCATCCTCTTGAGAAATGGTAGCAGCATCATAGATAAGACGCAAACGTTGTAATTGTTGACTCACCGGGATTTGTTCATTACCTAAAAAGCTAAGGCGAGGTCCCGAACTATTGCGGCGGGCAAAAGAAGCTCCAGAATCAGTAGACGTTTTCCTAGAGTCATTGGAATAACGACGTGAATCGAAGGTGGACCAAGAGGAATTCGACGAGAAACTAGTAGATTTGTAAAGTTGTAGTGCTTCATTGGACTGATTTAAGGAGGCAAGATTTGTTGATGTAGTCTCCTGATTACTCAGCGAACGCAAAAACACTGTAGCCGGTACCAAGGCATTGGCCTCAATCGATGCTATACTCAAACGTCTCATGGCCTCATCGAATTCGGTAGCCGAACGCATCGTTTTGATAATCAATGTTGTTGATTTAAGACCCTCATCTAGAATACGCTGATGATCTTTAAGATCTTGCAGCAAAAGTTCTTGGGTATTGGGCCTCCATTGGCCTTGCTGGAGACCTGTTTAGGTAGCAAGATTTCATGGATTTGTTTGATTTCGAAACGATTGCAATTATTTTGGTTTATTTTTGTTTTAGATACTGATTATCGTGTCAATTACTTTGATTATTTTTATCTTTCAATATTAGGTCATATTGAAGTTTCAATATTTGATTGCGTTAAAAGTTTGTGTTTTTTTAATTTTTTTATTAATAATATTTTTCTGTTACTTTTAGTTGGCAAAATAGTAGAGAGATCTACGTACTTTTACGGCCTTCAAAGCTTTTTGTTTTAATTTTTTTTAAGTTGAAAGAATATGTTTTTTTTTGGTTTAATTAAAGTATAAAGTTAAGAAGAAAGAGAGAAGTTTAGTTTAGAATTAGTGAAATAAGAATTAAGATTGTTCATTAAATATTAGAATTATAGATAAAACAGAAATAATTTTTAGTTTATCCATAACAAATTTAAGCATACAACAGAAAAAAGCGATATTCAAGCAGAGAGGTTTGAAAGTTGGCAAAATATGTCTAATATTTTATAAGTCATGCGTAGTGGGAGTTTGAAATACTACAATCTTTAAATCAGAGATATGTGTATTTTATGGCAAAATTCGCATTCGTATTTTCAGGACATGAAACCTTTGACCTCACGACAATATTTTTTTCAGTGTAGAATGGTATGAGATTTTACGATCACACTCTTTTTTAAAAAATTGATTTCAAAAAATTTCGAACATGCTTTGCTGGGTAATACAAACTAGTTATTCGATCGCTCGTAAGGTTATCAAAGATCAGGAAGAAGGTCGCCGAAAATAAGCGGATTAGAACAGCAAAAGCAGTGGACGCCCAATGAAAAGAGAGCCTCCTGAACGAGATTCTCGACAAATCGATGTCCTCATTCGTACATACTAAAATACTAAAAAAAAATCTACAATAAACATGATTTTAAGAACGAAAAAAGTGAATTTATATCTTATACGTTTTTTGAAAAATTCCAAAAAGAAAACTTTGAACTTGTTTCCTATAAAATTCACCTTTTAGACTTAGCGTTCTTTGGAATGAAGGCATCGAAATGAAATACCCGAATTTATAACAAGCAATGCAACGATTGTTTCTAGCCTTTTTTGTCAAAATTGTATTTCTATAGACAATTTTTTTTTTAATTTTATTACTATGGACAATTCTTTCAATTTTTTTGTTTGCTATAGAATATTTTATAAAAGAGTTATTACTATAGAAAAATTTGTCACAATTTTATTTCAATAGAAAATTTTGTCACAGTTTTGTTTCTATAGAAAATTTTGTCAAAATTTTATTTCTATAGAAAAGTTGGCCAAAATTTTATTTCTATAGAAAATTTTGCAAAAATTTTATTTTTATAGAAAATTTTATTTCTATAGGAATTTTTGTCAAATTTTATTTTTAAAGAAAATTTTGTAAAATTTTATTTCTATAAAAATTTTTGTCAAATTTTATTTCTAAAGAAAATTTTGTAAAATTTTATATCTATGGAAAAATTTGTCAAAATTTTATATCTATAGACAATTTGTCAAAATTTTATTTCTATAGAAAATTTTGTAAAAATGTTAGTTCTATAGAAAATTTAGTCAAAATTTTATTTCTATAGACAATTTTGTCAAAATTTTATTTTTATAGAAAATTTTGCCAAAATTTTATTTCTATAGAAAATTTTATTTCTATAGGAATTTTTGTCAAATTTTATTTTTAAAGAAAATTTTGTAAAATTTTATTTCTATAAAAATTTTTGTCAAATTTTATTTCTAAAGAAAATTTTGTAAAATTTTATATCTATGGAAAAATTTGTCAAAATTTTATATCTATAGACAATTTGTCAAAATTTTATTTCTATAGAAAATTTTGTAAAAATTTTAGTTCTATAGACAATTTTGTCAAAATTTTATTTCTATAGAAAATTTTGTCAAAATTTTATTTCTATAGACAATTTTGTCAAAATTTTATTTCTATAGACAATTTTGTCAAAATTTTATTTCTATAGACAATTTTGTCAAAATTTTATTTCTATAGACAATTTTGTCAAAATTTTATTTCTATAGAAAATTTTGCCAAAATTTTATTTCTATAGAAAATTTTATTTCAATTTTGTCAAACTTTTATTTCTATAGACAATTTTGTCAAAATTTTATTTCTATAGAAAATTTTGTCAAAATTTTATTTCTATAGACAATTTTGTCAAAATTTTATTTCTATAGACAATTTTGTCAAAATTTTATTTCTATAGAAAATTTTGTCAAAATTTTATATCTATAGAAAATTTTTTCAAAATTTTATATCTATAGAAAATTTTGTCAATATTTTATTTCTACAGAAAATTTTGCCAAAATTTTATTTCTATAGAAAATTATGTCAAATTTTATTTTTATAGAAACTTTTGTCAAAATTTTATTTCTATAGAAAATTTTGTCAACATTTTATTTTTATAGAAAATTTTTTCAATATTTTATTTCTACAAAAATTTTGTCAAAACTGTATTTATATATATATTAGAGAAAATTTTGTCAAAATTTTATTTCTGTAGAAATTTTTTTCAATATTTTATTTCTATAGAAAATTTTGCCAACATTTTTTTTCTATAGAAAATTTTGTTAAAATTTTATTTCTGTAGAAAATTTTTTCAATATTTTATTTCTATAGAAAATTTTGTCAAAATTGTTTTTCTGTTTTTTCAATATTTTATTTCTATAGGAAATTTTGTCAAAATTGTATTTCTGTAGAAAATTTTGTCAAAATTTTATATCTATAGACAATTTTGTAAAAATTTTATTACCATAGAAAATTTTTTCAAAATTTTATTTCAGTAGAAAATTTTGTCTAATTTTTATTTCTATTGTAATTTTGTCAAAATTTTATTTCTATAGAAATTTTTGTCTAAATTTTATTTCTACACTCATAGAAAAAAGTCTGCTAAAAACAGCAGTCGATGTCTGCTGTTATATGTTTGTACTTCAGGGCCAAATGAACAACAATTTATAAAATTTGTAGGTTATAAATTTTTCCCCAAAGCATATTTAAGAACCAAAAGTAGTTTTTGGTATATTTTTGCACTGTAATATACTTACAAGCTCCTAAATACGATCAGCAAACATTTTGTTTGCTGTTATGCCTCAATTTGATAAATATTCAGATTTTTGGTCAAATACTATAGATATTCATAAAATATTGTTTTAATTATGTTAGGATAGCTCCTAAGTTGACATTTTTATTTGTCTTAGCCAAAATAAAACATGTTTTAGTTTAATCGAGCTTCAAAAATAGCAGGAAATGTTGGCTATTTCAGCAAACAGTGACTGCTGTCCCTTTTTCAGCAGACTTTTCTGCTGTCCCTACTAACAAATTTCTTTGGGTGTACAGAAAATGTGTCAAAATTTTATTTCTATAGAAAATTTTGTCAATATTTTATTTTTATAGAAAATTTTTTCAATATTTTATTTCTGCATAAAATTTTGTCAAAACTGTATTTCTATATATAATATAGAAAATTTCGTTAAAATTGTATTTAAGTAGAACATTTTTTCAATATTTTATTTCTACAGAAAATTTTGTCAAAATTTTATTTCTATAGAAAATTTTGTCAAAATTTTATTTCTACAGAAAATTTTGTCAAAATTTTATTTCTATAGAAAATTTTGCCAAATTCTATTTCTGAAGAAAATTGTGTCAAAATTGTGTTTTTGTAGAAAAATTTTGTCAAAAATTTTATTTCGATAGAAAACTTTGTCAAAATTGTATTTCTGTAGAAAATTTTTTCAATATTTTATTTCTATAGAAAATTTTGTTAAAATTGTATTTCTGTGGAAAATTTTTTCAATATTTTATTTCTATAGAAAATTTTGTCAAATTGGTATTTCTGTAGAAAATTTTGTCAAAATTTTATACCTATAGACAATTTTGTAAAAATTTTATTACTATAGAAAATTTTGTCAAAATTTTATTTCTATAGAAAATTATGTAAAAATTTTATTACTATAGACAATTTTGTCAAAATTTTATTTCTGTAGGCAATTTTGTCAAAATTTTATTTCTGTAGACAATTTTTCAAAATTTTATTACTATAGAAAATTTTTTCAAAATTTTATTCCTATAGAAAATTTTGTCAAAATTTTATTTCTATAGAAAATTTTGTCAAAATTTTATTTCTATAGAAAATTTTGCCAAATTCTATTTCTGAAGAAAATTGTGTTTTTGTAGAAAAATTTTGTCAAAAATTTTATTTCTATAGAAAACTTTGTCAAAATTGTATTTCTGTAGAAAATTTTTTCAATATTTTATTTCTATAGAAAATTTTGTTAAAATTGTATTTCTGTGGAAAATTTTTTCAATATTTTATTTCTATAGAAAATTTTGTCAAATTGGTATTTCTGTAGAAAATTTTGTCAAAATTTTATATCTATAGACAATTTTGTAAAAATTTTATTACTATAGAAAATTTTTTCAAAATTTCATTTTTATAGAACATTTTGTCAAAATTTTATTTCTATAGACATTTTTGTCAAAATTTTTCAAAATTTTATTTCTAGAGAAAATTTTGTCAAAATTTTATTTCTATAGAAAATTATGTAAAGATTTTATTACTATAGACAATTTTGTCAAAATTTTATTTCTATAGGCAATTTTGTCAAAATTTTATTTCTATAGACAATTTTTTTCAAAATTTTTCAAAATTTTATTTCCAGAGAACATTTTGTGAAATTTGTATATCTATAGAAAATTTTGTGAAATTTTTATTTCTATAGAAAATTTTGTCAAAATTTCAGTTCTATAGACAATTTTGTCAAAATTTTATTTCTATGGAAAATTTTGTGAAAATTTTATTTCTGTAGAAAATTTTGTCATAATTTTGTTTCTATAGAAAATTTTGTCAAAATTTTATTTCTATAGAAAATTTTGTCAAAATTTTATTTCTTTAGAAAATTTTGTCAAAATTTTATTTCTTTAGAACATTTTGTAAAAATTTTATTTCTATAGAAAATTTTGTTAAAATTTAATTTCTATAGAAAATTTTGTCTACATTTTTTTCACATTCAAAATTTTATTCCATATAAAATTTGCCATAAATTTTTTATAAAAAAATATTTCTATAAAAGTTTGTGAAGTACGTCTTGCAAAACATCAAGAATTCTACCAATCTACGAAACAGTAAAAAATCTACCATGTTTGGTATAATTCTACCAACTGTGGCAACCGTGGAACAGATTTCCTTAATAACCAAACTGTCAAATGCGACAGAGTAAAGCTATGCAAGCTATCGCAGTAGACCGACGAGGGCATGGGCATAGTGACAATTGCAGTGGAACCCATTATTCGTCAAGGAATCTGAGATATTAATTCTCAAAAAGGAAATCTGATATTAATTGACTCTTGGGAGTCTTTTTTTAATTATGGCCACTGCCATAGGATGGTGATCGGGGTATAATACGTTTTGGACCGCTGAACATGGCAATATGGGCTCAGAATTTCACGACATCCATTTTCAAATATTTCAATTAATTGCATATAGCATTATGAAGTCATCCTATGATAGAAGCATGCAAGTTTTGTTTTTATTTTTGGGAGTTTCTATTAATGGCTTCAAATTAGCGCGCTTTAATTAATTAAATTAATTAAATTAATTGTAATTGTAATTTTTTAGTTTTTTGTTTTAATTTTTAGTACAATAATTTCTAATTAGCAATCAATTGAATAGCACCACAGATATAAGAAAATAAAGCCCACTGTTAAATTTAGCTTTACTATTTTTGTTTTCTACTTGGGTGTTAAGAGAGCTTCTTCCAATTAGTTTCAACAACAAAATACACACAACAGATAAACACAGGCAATAAAAACTAAACACTATATATAAAAACAAAAAAAAATTAAATATTATTTTAATTTAGCACAAAAAACAAAAACAAATAAATTAAATACCCATAAAAAAAGTAGATCATCCCATAAGAAGAGAAGAAAACAACAACAACGAATATATATAGACATCACTAAGATTAAATATAAGCCAAAATAGTACAAAACTACCATATACAATTGTACAAACAGGCAAACATATGCAGTAAAAGTACAAAAGAGAAGACATGTTTACAACTTGATTTGATTTGGGAGGTCTTTTCAGCCTCTGTGAAATATATTCAGACTTACCATTTTCTTCCCAATTTTTGTTGGGCGATAAGCTACGACCTACACTCAAATTAATTTTTGTAGAAAATCCATTGGTTGGGGTTGATGTTGAATCCTGTTGCTGTTCCACTTGACGTACTCGTTCAGCTACTGATTTCAATTGGGCCAAACTGGTAGTTGATGTTGTAGTACTGATATTGGTGGGGGAATCACTTTGACCTAAAAATAGTAAAAATCATTTTTTAAAAGTATACTTTTGTTTCGTTCAAACAACTTCATATTACCCCTTGTGATTATTTCATGTTTTCCTTGGACCGGTTTCAATTGAACCCCCCATAGATCATCAGGTTTATCGATATTTTCTCCTAAAACATAAGGTTTCGGTTTGGCAGGTTTATTTTTGAGTATACCTCGCAATGAGGTCATCTCATCGGTTTCACAATCTGTGGTATCCACACCACTAGTAGAAGCATAACTACTACGAGAACTTTCCGAAGGACCATAACTAGTTTCGGGTACTGTGACAGTAACACTTTTCATGGAATCTTTAAGTGGGTCGGGGGACTCCATTAGAGGAGCTCTATAGGCCACTGTGGTAGAGGCTATAGTTTTACGTCTTAATTTATCATCACCAAATAAGGTAACAGGCATGGCCACAGAAGAAGATGTTGCTGATGCTGATGCCGAAGTCGAAGAGGAGCTGGAGGAGGTTGATACCGTAGTAGCCGATTTTACCAAACTTTGCAGAGGTCCCACACTGGAGCTACGGCTACGACGTCTTCTAAAATTATTAGTGGGAGGGGGTTTACTATCGGTCTCCACAATATTCACTCGACCCGATTCGGTGGCAAAATGTACTTCGGTTTTGCAAAATTCCACTCTCTTCTGTTGGCCCCTCTGGGAAAAGGCTGAACTTGTGTTGCTATATTCCGTAGTCATAGAGAATTTACCCTCGTTGTTGAATGCCGAAGATGATGACTCATGAAATCCATTCACTCTAACTTGAGTTGTCTGACGGCCATTGTCACTTACATATTTACTTTCATCCACAGCAATGGAGTGACGTTTATTCGTAATTCCATCCTCTTCATGGGAATTTTCCGATTCTTCATAGGACTTCTGAGGTTTATAGCGCCTTTGGACCGCTGATGATGGTGAAGAACGCTCTCCAAAACGTACCACTACTGCTCCTGTCCTTGAATTATCACCATTTGTTTGGGTTGGAGACCAATTTGGTAATTCCCCAGATCGGCCTAAACCACTATCTGTGGAGGCATCCATACGTTGCATAGATTTGTCGGGCGGTGACATTTTTTCAAAACCATAAGATTTACGTCTCAAATGCCATTCAATGGGATTGGTTTCTTTGTATTTCAATCTAGATTCCAAACTATTGGTAGTATGTTTTACACTGGGTACCGGACTTCTTAGATCCTTTTGAACAAAGCCCCTAAATCTATCTGGTGAACGATCTACACTTCTTCGAATTGTTGGTGCTTGTACCTCTATATGATCGTGTTCGGGTAATTCTCCACTTGCCGTTTGTTGACTAATTAGAAAATCTTCTTTGTACAATGACTCATCGGAAAGTTTTTTCAATTTACCCCTTATCTCTTTAAGAGACTCCGCAGTGAGAAAGCTACTACGCTCTGGTTTTGGTGAGGTCTTGTCACTTCCATTGAGAATACTGCTTAGAGCAGCTAAATCTACGTGATTATTTTTCATTACCGTATTTAAACGTCTACCGTTCTCTAATTCGGCTCGTATCTTGGAAACACTAACAGAACATGGGGGCAAATCCAGTGGTCTTCTAACACTTGTGGGCGAAGGCTGGGCCTTGGTGCTAGCCGATTGAAAAGATCTTCGTAGTTTACTAACACGTCTCCACTCGCCAGGTTCTTCGTTGTCATTACCATTAATATCCCATTCAGTACTTAAATCATCGGTCGATATCGATCGTGATCTTTGCAATGAGGTCGTTGTCGTTGCAGATGTTGTTATTGCTAATGGTGAATAATTTTCTCTGGGTATTTGCTGTCTTCGCAGATGACGGGAAGAGAGTCTGAAAAAAAGACAAAATAAAGGTGGTGTTAGAAAAACACTGGGGTAGGTTAGGTAAAGTGGCAGCCCATTATTTTGAAGTCACTTAGACTATTTAGTCTATTGTGACTAGTGGTGAACTTCCCACCGCTGAAAAACTTTCTGGTTTTTGGTCGATACTGGGATTGAACCCATGACCCTTTGTATGCATGGCGTAGCATGCTTACCATTGTCCCACGGGTGTCGGGATATCGGGAAATTTGGAGAAAAAAATCCCCTTCCCCTGAATAGAAAAGAACCTTTGTACAAGATAAAAAACTCAAGAAACGAACTATTCGAAATGAGTTTGTTTCCTAAGTCTTTTGATATTCTTTAGAAATCTACCAGAATTGAAGATAAAATAACTACAGCATAAAAGATGTGGTCAAATGTAACTGTTATATATTTTTATAGTTAGCCTATCATAGTAAGTCATTTGTGATACACTCATAAAAAAGATAATCCACCAGGGGAAAAAATTAGGTTAATTTTAGAAATTGTTGACAAAACTAAAGTACAAACGCTACTATGAAAAAAAAAAACATGTCGACTAAATCAAGAAAATGTATTAGAAATAAATAATTAATATTTTTTTCACACTTGTTAAAGAATTTTTTTGTATTTGGAAGGCCATACAAATTTTAAGATGGACGAATTTAGAAAATGTTTATGCAACTTTTTTTTATTTTTGTCCCATTTAACTGAAACACACAAAACATTTAATTGGGGAAATTTTCATGAATTAAATAAAGTTGATTTGGATTTATTGTTCCCTTCTTAGAGTGTCCGATTATCTAACGAGTTGATGCACAGTGAGTTTTTTTATGTTTGTAAATAAAAAACCGGAACCTATTCAAATTCAGAAGATGAGTTCGATGAGGTAGCCGTTCGCCACCCAATTTCCACAGTTTGACTTTGAACAGGCGGATGCCGTGAGTCAGGGCATTATCTTGATAAAAGAGAAAAAGTGTTCTTCGTCAAGTGAGCCGTTTTTTATATTCGGCGTAGAATCAGCTCCCTAATTTAATAGTAATGTCGTAGCCACAAAAAAAATTTCTAATTCAATCACGAAATTAATTGATCGAATTAGGGTTTTAATTGAAATGTATTCAATCACGCAAATGATTGCATCAATCACAGTTTTAATTGAACATTAAAAAAATATTTATTAAAAAATTAATTGATTCAAACACAATTTCAATTAATTTTTTAGTTGATTCAATTAAAGTGATGTTGATTGCAAAACTCAATAAATTTATTCGTTAAAATTTAACTATTTTCAATTACTTTCTTAACTGACTTACCCCATTTTCATGAAGCTCCGTTAGTGCTACATTAGCTAACGAACTTTTAAATCGTGATATCTACATATCTGTCATCTTGTGTAACATATATAATCCATATACGAGTTAGAAACTTAACTGCTGAAAAATTTTCAGTTAAAGTTAACCGGAGAAAAGATATTTCCATTTGTTCTTTCTGTTAACTGGCAGTTAAAGCCTAACGGAGCTACATGAAAATGGCCGTTAGTTTGATTAAAAAATTTATTGTTTGAAATACATTTTTAGTTAAAAATTAAAATAAAAATTCCATCATTTTTCATACCCTCTACTATAGGATGGCGGGTATATTAACTTTGTAATTCCGTTTGTAATACATCGACGTATTGCTCTAACACCCTATAAAGCATATATTCTGGGTGGTGGTGAAACTCTGAGTCGATCTAGCAACGTCCGTCCGTCCGTCTGTTGAAATCGCGATAACTTCCGAACGAATTAAGCTATCGAAACTTGGCACAAGTGGTTGTTATTGATTTAGGTCGGATGGTATTGCAAATGGGGCATATCGGACCACTTTTACGTATAGCCCCCATATAAATCGACCTCCATATTTGGATTGCGGAGCCTAGAGAAGCAAATTCCATCCGGTCCGGTTGAAATTTGGTACGTGGTGTTAGTATACGGTCTCTAACAACCATGCAAAAATTGGTCCATTTCGGTCCATAATTATATATATCCCCCATATAAACAGTCCCCAGATGTGAACTCCGGAGCCTCTTGCAGGAGCAAAATTCATCCGATCGGGTTGAAATTTGGTACGTGGTGTTAGTATATGGTCTCTAATAACCATGCAAAAATTGGTCCATATCGGTCCATAATTATATAGCCCCCATATAAACCGATCGCCAAATGTGAATTCCGGAGCCTCTTGCAGGAGCACAATTCATTCCATCCGGTTGGTACGTGGTGTAATTATACGGTCTCTAACAACCATGCAAAAATTGGTCCATATCGGTTCATAATTATACGCTGCGCCACACTGTGGAACAGGGTATTATAAGTTAGTGCATATGTTTGCAACACCCAGAAGGAGACGAGATAGACACATGGTGTCTTTGGCAATAATGCTCAGGGTGGGTCCCTGAGTCGATCTAACCATGTCCGTTTGTCTGTCTGTCCGTCCGTCTGTCTGTGAACACATTTTTGTGGTCAAAGTCTACGTCGCAGTTTAAGTCCAATCGCCTTCAAATTTGGCACAAGTTCCTGTTTTGGATCAGAATAGAATTCTATTGATTTTGGAAGAAATCGGTTCAGATTTAGATATAGCTCCCACATATATCTTTCGCCCGATATGCACTTAAATGGACCCAGAAGCCAGAGTTTTAGCCTGATTTGCTTGAAATTATGCACAAACATAACACTTGGTCGTACAGTCAAGTGTTATGTTTGTGGAAAATCGGTTCAGATTTACATATAGCTCCCATATATATCTTCCGCCTGATATGGACTTATATGGCCCCAGAAGCCAGAGTTTTACCCTAATTTGCTTGAAATTTTGCACCAGGAGAACAATAAGGACTGTAGTCAGGTGTACAAAAATTTATTGAAATCGGTTCAGATTTAGATATAGCTCCCATATATATCTTTCGCCCGATATGGACTTATATGGCCCCAGAAGCCAGAGTTTTACCCTAATTTGCTTGAAATTTTACACCAGGAGAACAATAAGTACTATAGTCAGGTGTACAAAAATTTATTGAAATCGGTTCAGATTTAGAAATAGCTCCCATATATATCTTTCGCCCGATATGGACTTATATGGCCCCAGAAACCAGAGTTTTAGCCCAATTTGGTTGAAATATTGCACTAGGAGTAAAATTAGTAGTGTAGTCAAGTGTGCTAAATTTTATTGAAATCGGTTCAGATTTAGATATAGCTCCCATATATATCCTTCGCCCGATTTTCCGTCATATGACCACAGAGTTGAAAGTTGTAGTCCGATTTACGTGAAATTTTGCACAGGGAGTAGAATTAAAATACTAAGTATGCATGTCAAATTTTGTTGAAATCGGTTCAGATTTCTATATAGCTTCCATATATATGCTTTTCCGATTTGGGCAAAAATGACCAAACCATACCCACATTTTCCTTATAAAAATGCCACTGCTAAGTCGAAAACTTGTAAAAGTGACTCAAATTTTCCTTTATTTCTAATACATATCTATGGACCGATAAATCATAAATACACCTGTGCGCAGTTGCCTTAAAATTGGTTCAGATTAAAATGTATCCCATATTTTTTTACTAACATAGTGTACCATCCCAAGGCATTAGCCGACATAAATTTTAAGTCTATAGATTATACATTTTGTTCAGATGGAGACAGATTTAAATGTCTGAATTTGGGACAAAAACCTTTATATATAGCATCCAACACGGATTTGATATAGTATCGAAAATGTGGACTTACAAAGTGGTGCAGGGTATAATATAGTCGGCCCCGCCTGACTTTAGACTATCCTTACTTGTTATATATATCCCCCATATTCGGTCTGGCCAAACTTTCAGCCGTTTATAATAGTTTCTCTTACAATTGAAACAGTTTCGACTTTTACGATAATTGGAAATTCTTATATTGACGTCACGGCTTTTGACATTTTGATGAATTTTAAATGTTATCACATTATCATTTAAACTCAAATTCGACTTATCGTTAAAATTCGATTTGTCGATTTTGGATTTGACACAATTTTCAAGAAAATCAAGAAAAATTTATAAGTCTATTTTGCAGATTGCAAAACATCAACTTCGACAACTATAAAACTATACCAAATATTTATTTGCCTTTAAGGAGACAAGCCTTGTTTCGTTTCGGCGGAAATACGAGTAATTACACAGAGAATACAAATTGGTTGTGACAATCGAATTTATTGCCAACCTCCTTTTGGCAGTTGTAGCAACTACCAGTTGGCAGTTGTTTCACCCGACTGATTCGGTTGACACAACCAATATCTCATATAGTGTTGGTTGGGTCTGCCGACGACATTGGTTGTTGCCACCTTCATCATTCGGTTGTGTTGCCCAACTTTGATAATACTAATGACCGAATTAAAAACCAATTTCGTCCCAGTTAAATATTATATATTATTTTTTTAAAATATATTTATATAAATAATAAATCTAAATACAAAGTAGGTGACATCGGAAGATGAAAATTGCACTAAATCAACTCATGTATCCTCTGCCCTGAATTGGCGAAATCATTCTATACGGCAAGAAATCGTTACTAAAAATAAAATAAAAATTGATTAATAAATTGAGTGGTATATGTTATGATCGTGTTGAAATCAACTAAATACGATAGAACATCGGACGGGCCTTACCTTAATGGTGAAAATCGGTTACTAGCAGATTGCAAATAATTGTGAACATAAATTCACAATTCGCCAAATGTCTTGGAGAAGTCCAGCCCATTTGTAAAATTGTAAAAATGTCTCAAATATACCTACACATCTAATTATAAATCATAAATGTTTTCGGGAACCTCCTCAACCTCCACGATTATTTTTGATACATGCTAGATATTAAGATTTTTGAGTTAATTTGAGTCCTCTAAAAAAATTTTTTTTGCAATACAAACCATTGTTTTGAATTTTTTGCCCCGAGAATACATTTCTGATACCATTCATGCTGTACTGTGATCCCATTTATAACGAAGAGATGATAAAATTTTATGTTTTTGT
The DNA here is from genome assembly GCF_050003625.1 of Haematobia irritans. NCBI lineage: Eukaryota > Metazoa > Arthropoda > Insecta > Diptera > Muscidae > Haematobia > Haematobia irritans. The sequence goes on from NC_134398.1 coordinate 26,026,438, forward strand.
TATTGTTGCCTCTATTTAAAATTTTGAAATAATTCTTTATTCTTCTTCCAAAAAACAAAAAAAAAACAAATGACATTTTATAAATATTTTAAATGATATTCGGCTATGAATATTATATGACAATGGTGGTTACTAAATGATAGTTAAAAATTTTCCTTACGGATGGTCGTATCAACCAATACAAATCAAAATTATTCAAAGGAGGTAAATTTGGTTACTACAACCATTTATAATGTGGCACAACAGAAAATCTGTTGAAAATCTCATCAAATGGTTACAGCTATGAATAAATATATGTAAATACAGAAAATTGGTATAAACAACTAATATTTATTTCTAAATATGGAATGTTCATAAGAACAACCGAATTCCAACCATTCTCTTCTCTGTGTGTAGGAGGAAATGTGTGGAGTTCCTAATTTTCATGCACTTTTTTGAGTTTGGAATATGACAATTGTTTTAGGGTAATGAAGAAATATTTTTTTTTATGATTTATTTGGCAGTCATTATTTTATTTGGCTCCTATGAATATAGGGAAACTAACAGATTTTAAATTATTTGACATTTAGAAGCTGCAATTGTTATCGAATTGATCAGAAATTAGAGTTTGATGTTTTTTAGGACCCATACTGAGATATTTGAAAGCCTTTTATCTCAGAGTAATATTGATGTATGCCCTATAAACTAGGGCTGTGGATTCGAGTCAATTTTGCTCTACTCCGGCTCCGACTCCAGCATTTCTTATTGGACTCCACTCCGAATCCGGAGTCGACTCCAGTGGGTGTATCTAAATCTCATTTTAATAGTATTTCAATTGTAATTTTAAGGCCATATGTGTTTATATGTCCAAAAGAACTCTAATTTTAATATTTGATACGACTCGATGACAAATCTCAGCATTTTAGGAATGTAAAGAACTCTAGAGTTTATTTTCAGGCCAATAAATTCAAATACGACACAAAACTATATAGAGACCACATCAAAATATTGGTAGATAACAACAATCTCCAGAATATGAATTTATAAAAATTTCAAAATTTCAAAAAATAATTAGGCTTCCAGATGTTTAAGAAGTAAAATCGTGGTATTGGTCTATGTAGGCCTTTTTATAAAATATAATTCAATATAGAAAAGAAAAATACACAAAAATCAAAATGTCGGGCTAATCAGATAGAAAGTTTAGATGTTAAAAAATTTAATGTGTCGGATATATAAAACAAACATAAACTGTCATAAATTAGGACGGGCGGAATTTTAAATAACCACAACCATACAACAGATGACAGGAATAGCTGGACAGTTACGAATATTGTTTCTATAGAAGTAAAATGGTGAAACATCGATTCATAAATGGTATATCAGTTATGGACATTAGAGGCCATTAATTTAATGTAAAGAATTTCGAGTGACATTGATGAAACAAACTTACTCCCAAAAGTCCGCCTCAGATGACACGTTGGCAGAGGTTTAATTTAAAATTACAGCTTCCAAGGACATTGGGTGTATATGGAGATTTCTCAAAAAATTATCTCCATATACAAAATCTGGGCCGACTTAAAATTTCTGACAAATCTTATGAAGACTGGGAAAAATTTCTTAAAACAAATTGGAAATGGGTTTATATGTAGGTGCTACGGGAGCTACCGTGGAGCAATGGTTAGCATGCCCACCTTGCATACATAAGGTCGTGGGTTCGATTCCTGCTTCGACCGAACACCAAAAAGTTTTTCAGCGGTGGATTATCCCACCTTAGTAATGCTGGTGACATTTCTGAGGGTTTCAAAGCTTCTCTAAGTGGTTTCACTGCAATGTGGAACGCCGTTCGGACTCGGCTATAAAAAGGAGGTCCCTTGTCATTGAGCTTAACATGCAATCGGGCAGCACTCAGTGATAAGAGAGAAGTTCACCAATGTGGTATCACAATGGACTGAATAGTCTAAGTGAGCCTGATACATCGGGCTGCCACCTAACCTAACCTACTCTTTATATCACCGTGAAATTTCACCCATATAAATACACTTTGAATAGCCTGAAATGTAGTACTTCGTTTTTCGTTATTCGATTAAAAACCCCAATCGAATCTAATTTGTCCAAATATTTCTTTTGTTACAAAGATGTGAAGTGTTTTTCAAATTTTGTTTCGCCGGAGTCGAGCAAAATTTATACGACTCCGATTCCAGCAAAATCTTCAGACTCCGACTCCGGCTCCGACTCCGACTCCGACTCCACTGTCCTGCTATAAACACCAATCGCACGATTTAACATTTTCAGACTTTATTTCGATCCGCTAAAAAAACAGATTTTAATTTTTTCACGCCTTCGTTCATATCTTTATTTTTAATTTATCTACACATAATTTTTTTTTTGTTTTTTATATATAGAATTTTTCCATTTAACTTTATGGTGGAGGGTATGCTAAATTCGATCTAGACCATCTTAACACAATTTTTTTTAACTGTATGGAATTGCGTAAGAAATTTTTATATCAAGCCATCATGAAATCAATATTTTGTTATGCAATTTTCAAAATAATATCACAGTTGAATGAAAATTTTGCAGATTAAAATTTTATTTGTGATAGAACAACATTTAATTTATCACGATTAAAAATTAACGATGTTTCTTTGAGTAATTTTCGTAGGTATTTTCTATTTTATTAAACGTGTTTATCCATGTAATGACACTGAAAACCAACTTGATTAGTTTGACCAGTGTCCGGTTATAGTAAATTTTTTTTTTTTACATTTCAAGTTTGTGTCTTAAATCTTTTGTTTTTTTTATTTGCATGGCAAATCTAATGACTCATTTGTTCATATTACATAGAGACCTTAACTTTGTGCATTGTCACTTTAATGGATTTGGTTTTTTGCAAATGCAATGAGTTTGTTTCTTAAATCTTTTGTTTTTACTAAAATTCATTAGAGATTTTGTAGAGAACGTTGTAAACGCATTAAGTTTGTTTCTTAATATTTTTGTTTTTGATTTTTATAGACCATATTTTAGATAATTATTGTGTTTTTTTTTTTTCAAATGATATCACTGGTTTTTTGTATGGCATATGTTCTAATGGGCAGAAAATTTCTTTAATTTTCACTTATAAGACAATCTCAAATTTATTTCACCATTACGTTTCATCAATGATCCATCTTACCGAACCTCTCGAAAACACAATTAAAACTCAAATAAATTGTGAAATGCCAATTGTTAATTGGTCCCCCATTGCAAATGTATACAAATTCGAGAGATGAAAAAAAAACAATCAGCCGCGGTAAAAAAATATAAGCAAACGAGACACTGTATTCATTAAGCCAATGTGTGGTATTATTGAACAAAAATGTTGCTAGTGTGAGCGAAAGAGAGTAGCTTTGAGGGTAGTTATGATGTTCGTTAAACGTCAGAGGGAAAGAAAATGTTCGAAAGAAATAATTAAGAAGCTAAATATACAGAGCATTTGATGAGCTTGGAATAAATCTTACCGTAAACCATCATGGTTGATATCGGCATCACCGGCAGCAGCAGTAGTAGCGGCTGTCTCAGCATCCATGCCAATATATGTATCGCTGATATTGTTGCTATAATGCCGGAAACTTTCCAAATCGGTACGATGTTGGTTGTGATGGTAATGATGATGATGATGCGGCTGATGATGTTGTCTTAGTGGGGTTATTGTGGATTGCGTTGGTGTCAATCGATCGTTCTGTTGACTCAATTGGAACGTTGTCGGCGAATGTCGTTGCTGGTGCTGCTGCTGCAGAGGATGATGATTACGATTATCCGTATACGAACGAGATTCATCACTGCTGCTGCCACAGCAATTGTTGTCACCTACGCGGGATTTCATTAAACGACTGTGACTGGAACTGTTGGGTTTGTTACTCTGTGTTGCCAGTTGTATGGGACTGAATCGATTGCTGTTTTGCCTAAATAAGGTAGGTTGTTGCCAAGATGGTTTTGTGGTCGTTGTCGTTGGTGATGGTGTTGGTGATGGTGTCGATGATGCTGTTGCCTTTGTCATATGATCATTGGCCGTTGTGCTGCCAACGATTGCATGTAGGCTTAGGTTTTTATTCACTGACTTTTGCTGTTGCTGATGGCGGTGGTGGTGGGTGTTCATTGACGAATTTATATTCACAGTATTCGTGGATGTTGTTGCAGACGTTGTTGTCGAATTATTCGAACTATTTGATATACTGGAACTGCTTTTCTGCAATGGCCCACAAAAAAAACAAAAGAAAGAAAATAGACATGAAAGACATTAGTGAGTGTCTTAGACGAGTCAGCTATTGGTGTCACAATTGTGAAAAGTTATAATGTTAAATGTTATTTAAACTTTTTTATGTTTCTTTTTATAGCCTAAATGATTGATTGGGTTTCATTTCTAATACAGTTTACAGCTTTGTTTTCTTTAGTGATTCAGTTCAATAGTTACGAGGGTTATATGCAAAAGATTGATAATTGAATTGAAAATTTTTAAATTGGTAATTCAAGCCATTAAAGTTAATTAGGTTAGGTTAATTTTAAACAAGTATATACACCCGTAAGTTCGGCCAGGCCGAATCTTATGTACTTGCGTAGAAACTTCTACTAAAGACGGTCATCCACAGTTAAATTACTTGGGGTGCGTTGGTGGCAAGGCATCTTAAAACTTCTTAACATCATCTTTTAAATTGTAAGTTAGCCCATGCGGGATATATAGTAGTCAAAAAAAAGGTCGATTAAATTCGTATATATTAAATTCTTTAGCGGTATATATAGGGAAGAAATAACTAAGAATCTATAAGAACTTTTGTGCGGTAATTATAGATCCAGAATTTATTTATCGGGGTCGCTTTATATGTGGGCTCCGGACGTCAAATCTGGGGATCGGTTTATATGGGGACTACATATAATTATGGACCGATATGGACCAATTTTTCATAGTCACTAGAGATCATATACTAACACCATGTACACAATTTCAACCGGATCGGATGAATTTTGCTCATCTATGAGGCTCCGGAGATCAAATCTGTTGATCGGTTATATGGGGACTATATATAATTATGGACCGATATGGACCAATTTTTTCATGGTTGTTAGATACCATATACTAACACCACACGGATGAAAAAGACTGTTTTTCATATGTTTGGCTATAAACATTATATGTTTGGAAAACAAATTTTTAAACACAATATTTTTGAGTGCAAGCATATAATGTTCATAAACTAGCATAACATGTTTGGGACATATATGTTAATATGTTAGAACATATTATGTTTGGGACATAAAATGTTTGTAAATATAATATGCTTGGATGCAAACATATATTAATTTAGAAATAGCCTATAAACATATATGTGTTTAGTAGCTTGGAGCGCTATTTAACAGGGAGCGATATTGAATTAAGTTGGTGGTTGTGGCTTGTTATTACAAAATTAACATTTTATTTTCCCTTGGGCAATTGATCAGCTACTTCTTTGATCCTTACAAACTGTGTGGTCCGCTGTTCGAATCCCCGTCCGGTAAAATTAAAATAAAAAAATCATAAAATTGAATAATTTCTTCTACAATGTTTGTATTACAGAAAAAGGTGCTAAGAACTAAAAAATCTCGTGGAAGTGAGAAAGATGTGAGGGAATATACAATTAGGCAGAAACAAAATTTTGAGCATTCAGGTCGAAAACCTATGTTGTTAGCACCTATATTACCTGTTTATTTTCATAATTCATTATGATTGTAAATATATAAATAAATAAATAAAATTTTGAGCACAATATTGTTTGGGAGAATTTTTTTTCAGCATATAATATTTTTGGGTGCAAAATGCTTCCAAACATATTATATGTTCACATAATAACATATTGTTTTTTGGAAGACAACATTATTGAATTTGGATGCAAAAATACAAAATGTTTGGAACTTAGACTACCCAAACATATATTGTTTAGATCAATATGCTTTCAAACATATTATATATTGGAAGAGATCAAACATATAAATGTTTGGGCAATACCCAAAAATGTATATGCTTGAAACAAAATATGTTTGGGAGTATATGTTACAGAAGCGATTTTTTGTGAGGGTGCATGTACCAAATTTCAACCGCATCGGATGAATTTTGCTCATCCATGAGGCTTCGGAGATCAAATCTGGGGATCGGTTTAAATGGGCACTATATATAATTATGGACCGATGTGGACTAATGTTTGCATGCACCCTCAAAAAAAAATCGCTTCTCTAACATATGTTCCAAACATATTTTGCAGGAATCACATATATTATTGGATACTGCCGAAACATTAATATGTTTGTTTTATGTGAACATATTATATGTTTGGAAGCATTTTGAGCCCAAACATATTATATGCTTGGAAGAATTTGCCCCAAAGAAAATTGTGCTCATTCCCTCACATAATTTTCCCTTCCACGAAATTTTTTAGTTCTTGGCACCTTTTTGTGTAATACAAATAATGTTGAAGACGGAGAATCGAACCGAGGACCATACAGTTTGTAAGCCGACACACTATCCACTGGGCTACGTAGCTGTTATAGTCACCTGTAGACAATTATCGTTATAAGTTACATTTATATAGCATAGTTTGCAGCGCCCACGAGCCCATGCAAACATAACATTATTTAACAGAAACATACATTTGTTGGCCACGTGGAGCAGTGGTTAACATGTCTGCCTTGAATGCAAAGGGTCGTGGGTTCAGTCCCTGCTCCGACCGAACACCATTTGTTTTTAATTTACACATTTGTACATAATTTCATTTTTACCTTTAAGGCCGGTATTAAGTTGGCATTATCACTCTAAAATGGAAATGTTTTGCCGTTTACTTTTCTTTAATAATTCATTTTAAAGAAAATAATCGTTTTCAATTGTTTTAGCTGCAAAACTCGAACTTAATGTCCGCTTTTCTACTTGAAGGTGTCCGTCAACTCCTCTTGGTCTATTCTCTTGGTTTCGAATGTCTATTCTCTTTACTCCGAATACTCATTCTAATATTCAAATTAAATAATATTTAGACTTAAGCATATTAAATTTTTGGCCTTATCATAAAACAGTTTTCCGAAACAACATACAAGCGGTTTCACAGAAATTGCTCCCTTTTGATTCTCTCGCTGTGTTATGTTGATATCTTTCGTCAACCCTCCCGGTTTCCATCTCTATACTCTCTCTCTCTGTCGTTCTCTGAATAAAATATCACAACATATATATGTCTACTCGAAATTTGTAAATTGTTTACATTCACACATATTATTTTTATGAAACATTCATGCCCCAAACATAATATATTCTAACATATTAACATATGTGTCCCAAATATTTAGTGTTAGTTTAGGAACATTAAATGCTTGCACTTAAATATATTGTGTTTAAAAATTGTGCCCGAAACACATTTTGTTTATATCGGAACATATGAAAAACATATTTTTCTAACAGTGTGGTTGTTAGAGTCCATATACTACCACCATGTACCAAATTTCAGCCGGATCGGATGAATTTTGCTCATCCATGAGGCTCCGGAGATCAAATATGGGGATCGGTTTATATGGGGACTATATATAATTATGGACCGATGTGAACCAATTTTTGCATGGTTGTTAGAGACCATATACTAACACCATGTACCAAATATCAATTTTGCTCATCCGATCCGGTTTTGCATACCCTCCATCATAGGATGAGGGGTATATTAACTTTGTCATTCCGTTTGTAACACATCGAAATATTGTATATATATTCAGGGTCGTGGTGAAATTCTGAGTCGATCTAAGCATGAAATTCTGAGTCGATGAAGCAAGCATGGTTGCCACTCGAGCCAAAGATAATCTACCAAAAAATTTTATGATTCTGTCTACAAAAATGTTATGGTTCTGTTCTTTTCCTCTGTAGGTTAAGTTACTCTTGTAGTTTAGTCAAGGCAATGGTTTTTAAGCTGAGATCAAAACAACAAATATGATTGAAGTACAAACTAACAATGACAATAACAAAACAAAATTTTATTTCTATAGAAAATTTTATCAAAATTTTATTTCTATAGAAAAATTTGTCAAAATTTTATTTCTATAGAAAATTTTGTCAAAATTTTATTTCTATAGAAAATTTTGTCAAAATTTTATTTCTATAGAAAATTTTGTCAAAATTTTATTTCTATAGGAAAGTGAATTCCCAATAGTCTAATACTCATCTAACCCCCTATTAACTTCTAACTTTCTTAAGTCACACCTCAGATTAGTTACAAACAATACAAAACCTCTCTTGCCAATCATTTATCCCACGAAGATAATCCATATAGACCTTAACCTAATTAACCCACCTGTTCATACTGCACCTCAATCTCTTAAGATTAATCACCAACCCAGCCATAAAATCATTTCACTTTAACGGTATTATTTAAGCCATGGCTTTTGTTTTTTGTTGTAGCTGACAGTGAGATACGATTTTTTCTTCAGATTCCACAAAGCGAAGAAAAGTCATTGATGTGGGTGGGTGTACCCAGTACCAAACCATCAAAAATGTATTTCATTGTAGTTACACACAGTGAAAGATACGGCAATAGCAGTGGTGGTGGTGGGAGTGAGTGTGATTTTTCATAAATACACCCAAAAGCTTTAAAATAATTAATGAATGAATGGGATTTTGAAATGTTTATGTTGAAATCACTTTATTTTCGGTATGTCTTGCGTATACCATTCCTGGATACAATTGCCAGTAGAGTTCTGTTATGGCAATACCATCAGAAAGAAAAACCAAATATTATGGATTTACCCATCATTAATTGGTTCGTCAAATGTTTCCTCCTCTGTTGGGTGTTTGCCCAAAGTAAGAAAATGTTTAACAAAAAAACAACACCAACAAAATTTTTAATTCGCCTCTTTGCTAAAGAAAAATGTGTCATTTCATGCTGTTCTGTTTCACCTTTGGATATTTAATTGTGTCCGGTTTACTTTTCTGAAGTGCCATTTGTTTTCTGCTTAATTGTAAATACTATAATAAAATTGTTGAGTTGTCTGTTTGAGGCTTTCTTCAGGGGGTATCTTCGTTCGTTTCAAAGATACGATAAAGTTCATTGGACTATAATGTTTTAGAATTATTATGAAATCGTTGTTGTTCCGTTCGTTTTTTCTTTCTGAGCCATTGTGATGACCATCAGGTATTAAAAATTTGATGGGGCAAAGTAAATAAAATAAGAAGACATGATATGGATACACTCAACTGATTGTAATCAGTAAATCATGGGAAAATGAGGTTTATTGCAATGTTGGTAGTTTTTTGTCTGGGGATTTCTGTTGTTGATGGTTGTATATTTCTAAATGTTTTTTGAAACAAAAAGCTAGTAAAAATCCCTAATTACAAAACGTGTTCAAGATTTCTGAATAAATGAATTGTCAAAAATTTATTTCTAAAGAAAATTTTGTCAAAATTTTATTTCTGTTAAAAATTGTGTCAAAGTTTAATTTCCATAGAAAATTTTCTCAAAATGTATTTCTATAGAAAATTTTGTCATATTCCATTGCTATAGAAAATTTTATCAAAATTTTATTTCTATAGAAAATTTTGCCAAAATTATATTTCTATAGAAAATTTTGACAACATTTTTATTTTTTTTTTGACAACATTTATGTCAACATTTTATTTCTATATACAATTTTGTCAAAATTTATTTCTATAGAAAATGTTGTCAAAATTTATTTCTTTAGAAAATGTTGTCAAAATTTTATTTCTATAGAAAATGTTGTCAAAATTTTATTTCTATAGAAAATTTTGTTAAAATTTTATTTCTATAGAAAATTTTGTCGAAATTTTTTTTCTATAGAAAATTTTGCCAAAATTTTATTTCTGTTGAAAATTTTTTCAAAATATTATTTCTACAGAAAATTTTGTCAAAATTTTATTTCTATAGAAAATTTTGACAAAATTTTAATTCTGTAGAAAATTTTGACAAAATTTTAATTCTGTAGAAAATTTTGACAAAATTTGATTTCTATAGAAAATTTTGTCAAAGTTTTATTTCTATAGAAAATTTTGTCAAAATATTATTTCTGTAGAAAATTCTGTCAAATTATTATTCTATAGAAAATTTTGTCAAAATATTATTTCTATAGAAAATTTTGTCATAAGTTTAACTCTATAGAAAATTTTGCCAAATTTCATTGCTATAGAAAATCAATATATTATATCTATAAAAATTTTTGACAAAGATTTATTTCTATTGAAAATTTTGCCAAAATTTTATTTCTATTGAAAATTTTGCCAAAGTTCTATAGAAAATTTTGTGAAAATTTTATTTCTATAGAAAATTTTGTCAAAATTTTATTCCTATAGAACATTTGTCTCCATTTTATTTCTATAGAAAATTTGTCAACATTTTATTTCTATATACAATTTTGTCAAAATTTATTTCTATAGAAAATGTTGTCAAAATTTTATTTCTATAGAAAATGTTGTCAAAATTTTATTTCTATAGAAAATTTTGTTAAAATTTTATTTCTATAGAAAATTTTGTCGAAATTTTTTTTCTATAGAAAATTTTGCCAAAATTTTATTTCTGTTGAAAATTTTGACAAAGTTCTATAGAAAATTTTGTCAAAATTTTATTTTTTTATTTCTATAGAAAATTTTAAAATTTTAAAATTTTATTTCTATACAAAATTTTGTCGAAATTTTTTTTCTATAGAAAATTTTGCCAAAATTTTATTTATGTTGAAAATTTTGCCAAAATTCTATAGAAAATTTTGTCAAATTTTTGTTTCTATAGAAACTTTGTCAAACTTTTTTGTTTCAATAGAAACTTTTGTCAAATGTTATTGCTATAGAAAATTTTGTTATAAGTTTAATTTTATAGAAAAGTTTAATTGCAAAAAACTATTTGTTTTTTTGAAAATTTTGTCAAAATTTTATTTCTATAGAAAATTGTGCCAAAATTTTATTTCTGTAGACAATTTTGTCAACATTTTATTTCTATAGAAAATTTTGTCTACATTTTATTTCTATAGATTCTGGCAAAACAAATTTAAATTTATTGGTTTTTTCTGTTTTTTTTTGTCATAAGTTTAATTCTATAGAAAATTTTAATTATAAAAAAAAAATATTTTGTTTTTTAAAATGTTGTCAACATTTTATTTCTATGGAAAATTACGCCTAAATTTTATTTCTATAGACAATTTTGTCAACATTTTATTTCTATAGAAAATTTTGCCAAAATTTTATTTCTATAAAAAATGTTGTCAAAATTTTATTTCTACAGAAAAATTTTTTTAAAAAATTTAATTCTACCATCTATGACAACCGTGATCGTAATGCGAATCACTTTTATACAGAAAATTTTTTTTACCAAATGTGTCCAATGAAAATTTTAATTTAATTTCGTGGTTGAATCCAAAATTTTTTTTTGTGTAGACATTTAATCAAATAGTTTAGACGTTGTATTATCTCTTTAGAAACTAATCTAACTTTTGGTTATTGCAAAACAATCAGATTCGATATTTTTGTTTGGTAAAATATTCGATTTTATAAAGGGCGATTCAACCTGACTCGATCTGGACAAAACTTGTTAGACTTCTGTAGACTTAAAATTTAACAAATGTTAGTAAAAACAATATGGGAAACATTTAAATCTGAAGCAATTTTTAGGCAATTTTGCAAAAGTGTATTTATGATTTATCGGTAGATAGATATGTATTAGAAGTATAGGAAAATTGGAGTCATTTTTACAAGTTTTCGACTTATCAGTGACGTTTTTACAAGGAAAATGTGGGTATTTTAGCAAATTTTGCCGAAATCACAAAAACATATTTAGGGGAGCTTTATATAAATCTGAACCGATTTCATCCAAATTTGGTATGCATAGTTACAATGTTATTTCTACTCCATGTGCAAAATTTAAACTAACTCGGAGCAAAAAATTGGCCTCTGTCGTCATATGAGTGTAAATCGGGCGAAAGCTATATATAGGAGCTACATCTAAATCTGAACCGATTTAAACCAACTTTGGCACGCATAACTACAATGCTAATTCTACTCCCTGTGCAAAAATTCAATTAAATCGGATTACAAATTTCACCTCTGGGGTCATATGAGTGTAATTGTGACGGAAGATAATATGGGAGCTATATCTAAATCTGAACCGATTTCAACAGAAATCGGCATGTATATCGAGAACATTAATTCTACTTCCAGTACAAAATTTAAAGCAAATCAGGGCAAACTTCTAGCTTCTGGGGCCATATAAGTTCATATCGGGAGAAAGATATATATGGGTGATATATCTTAAACTGAACCGATTTCTTCCAAAATCAATAGCGTTCTATTCTGACCCAAAACACATACTTGTGCCAAATTTGAAGACGATTGGACTTAAATTGCGACCTAGACTTTGATCACAAAAATGTGTTCACATACAGATGGACATGGCTAGATGGACTCAGGGGTCGGCCCTGAGCAATATTGCCAAAGACACCATATGTCTATATGGTCTCCTTGTGGGTGTTGCAAACATATGTACTAACTTATAATATCCTGTTCCACAGTGTGGAGCAGGGTATAAAGATAGAGCAAATATTTCTTCTTTAACTTTGCGAATATATATGAGTCTCCTATGTTTCAAAATTTTTAGACCATGTTTTTTTTTTCAGCGTATGTAAGAAATATTTTTAATTAATATGCTATCACAATGGTATGATTTTCCATTGTGATACCATATTTATTATGGATGTTCTATGCCTACCAATTTAAACTGAGCCTAAGTCAGTGATTTATTAAATATTTTATTTTGTCATTTTTAATGTTTGTGTCATAAGTCTTTTGTTTTGCTCATTGTAAACAATTACCAAATTATTGAACAAAACATAACAAAAATACAATTTATCATTTTTGTCATCAGCTTATCATGTGTGGTAAATATCACCAAGATAAAAACGAAAATTCCCAAAAGCCCACAATGTAATTTTCAAGAAATTATTATGTCATTAAAAATTGGAGGAGGAGCCAAGGGCAATTTGTGTAATTTTGAAATAAAAAAAAAAAAAACAAAAACAGCGATGGGTATTTTACAACATAATTTGGCAAGGTAATCATGAAGCTTAAAAAGCAACACAAGAAAAATTAAAAATATATATTTTTTTTATACCATAAGGAGATCCCCTTTTTTCTATGGTTTTTTACCCATAGAGAAAATCGTTTGTAACAACAATCATTATGGATCTCGTTAAGCAAATCACTAAGCACGGTAATAACAACTTGTATATTTGAAACAAGGTCCAGAGAGTGGCATAGGAAAATTGATTCAAACCTGAACCAAAGATGAAGACAAGTAGACTGTAGAAAATATTAGCAAAACATAAAAAAAGTATTTTTTTTTTTTTTTTTTACTTTGTATTTGATAATCTTGGCTGTTACTTACCATGAGATTACTTAGCTTCAAACTTGGTGCCGTATCCAGTAAAAATAATTGATTACTATTGCTACAACTATTACCACTATGACTATTCAAACTACTATTGCTACTACTGCAATGGCCATTGTGAAGATCATATTGGAAATTGGGATGCTGGCAGAGATCATCGTAATTATCATCATTATCATCATCATCATCGTTATCATCGTTACCACCAGTATTGGTATGGTTGGTTTTAATACCACATCTAGTTTGAGATGATTGTTTGCGGGTATAGTTTGGCAAATTGTTAGACAAATAAAATTTTTTATTATCTCCAACCGCATCATTTATGGCTTCTTCATTATTATTATCATCATCATTATTATCACGAAATGAGGATATTTTATGAAGAAGATAATGTGAATTGGAATTATTTTCATGAAGTTCCACAGGGGAGTTATTGTCATTATCAATGACTATGGGGTTATTGCCATTGACAACAACAACATTGTCTCTATTATCATCTGTGTCATTATCACTGAGCTGTTCTTCTACAATGTAATCATTGTCATGAACATGCTCATTATCATGATCATTATTGCAAATATCCAATATGGATGAAGACGACATATTTTCCGTTACAATTTGAGGCCAATTATGTTTATCATTCTTATGGCCATTTACATGAGTATGCCTAGATGTTAGGGAGGAGGATTTTATCTTGGAATTGGTAACCGGGGAATTTCGAGAATGACCGAAACCATTTGTTACACCAAAGGGTTTGCTATCTGTGCTAGAGATCATGGCTGGAGCCAACGGCGATGAATTAGAGTATGATGCATTTGGGAATGTTTTGGATGCTTTTGTTGTTGTTGTTCTTGTTGCAGTGGTAGTGCGTTTTTGTGTCGATTTTGAAAATTTGTCTTTTAGTGCAGTGCTTTTGTTGTGACTGTTTTTGGTGACTGTTGTAGTCGTTTTCTTATTACTGGGCAATGCTGTTTCTCTTACGGTCTGACTATATGATTGTTGCAGCAGTGATGTTGGTGAGGGTGATGCTGTTGCCGATGAGGATGGTGTGGACCAACGTGATGATGTCGTCTGTACCGTCTGTGAACGTATCACCTGCATAGCAGCCCCACCTGCAGTACACGTTTGTATTACTTCTAATTGCTTATGTTGTGTCTGTTGGGTACCATTGGGTTGGGATATATTTTTGGAATCGGATATCTGTAATGAGAAGGGGGAATGGGTGTTTTTTTTTGGTAGGGCGTGGGTGGAGAGGGGAAGAAAAAGAAAGAAAGATAGTTTGTTGAGTTTTGGTGATGATAGGAATATGGTTATGAGTAATTTAGGATATATAATTAAGGATAAATTTATATCTTTGTTGCCAATATTTGAATTTTGTACTTAATGCTGGGATATTTGTGATCAGGGGTAGTGCATTAGGAATTTGTCAAACGATGGTTTTTATGGTGATGTAAATATTAGATTATGATTTGGGCTTGGATATACATGTTTAGCATTGATCCCTTCGTTAAATTACAGGCTTCTCAAAAACAAAAAATATCACCAAAAATTTTTCCAATTAAATTTTTAATTAATTTTTAAAACATATTCAATTAAACATTTAATTGATTCAACAAAATGTATTGTATCAATTAACTTTTTAATTAGGTTAGGTTAGGTGGTAGCCCGATGTATCAGGCTCACTTAGACTATTCAGTCCATTGTGAGCCTGATTGGTGAATTTCTCTCTTTTTAATTGGATCAATTACAATTTTTAATTGACTTTGGTGATTGGTACTATAATTTCCGTGATTGAAGACATTTCAATTAAACAATAATAGGACCAATTAATTTCGTGATGGCAGACAAAAAATATTTTTTTTTATGAATATTTGATCTTATATGGAAAAAAACTATTTTCTTTCCTCCCAAACAAAATTTTAGACAAACCTAAATTGTTTGCTATTTGCTCTTCATTCTAAAAGAGTTTATTTGGAAGGAAAGAAAACAAAAACTGTGTGATCGAAAATATCCGATTTTATAATTGATGGATTGAACCACGAACCAAACACAAGTCCTCCGGTTAAACTGATCATAAAATTAATTTATTGTTATTTAAAAGCTCATTTGCTTTTGGTTTATTTAAAAAAAAATTTAACCAAAATTTTCCCAGTCCAATTAAATTTTCTACATTTTAAAATTTGATGAACCAAACATGGGTATATATTTTAATGACTATACAATTAAATTTAATACTTATGAAAGCCTAAGAAAATGTTCTTATATTTTTCAAAAATAGTAAGAATGGAGAAAAATGGTAGAGAATAGTAAATTGTTTCTATTGCTAAGAGGAAGTTTTCATCAATGGCCCCCATATAAACCGATCCCCAGATTTGGCTTGCGCAGCCTCTTAGAGAAGCAAAATTTATCCGATCCGATTGAAATTCGGTACGTGATGTTAGTTTATGATCTCTAACACCCGTGCAAAAATTGGTCCATATCGGTCCATAATTATATATAGCCCCCATATAAACGATCCCCAGATTTGACCTCCGGAGGCTATTGGAGGGGTAAAATTTATTCGATCCGGTTGAAATTTGGAACGTGTTCTAATTATTTAGTCTTTAAAAACCTTGCAAAAACTCGTCCATATCGGTCTAAAGTTGTAAATAATCTCCAGATAAACCTATCCCCAATCAT
Organism: Haematobia irritans; assembly: GCF_050003625.1. Lineage (NCBI taxonomy): Eukaryota > Metazoa > Arthropoda > Insecta > Diptera > Muscidae > Haematobia > Haematobia irritans. The sequence goes on from NC_134398.1 coordinate 26,042,511, forward strand.
AAAAAAATCGGTCCATATCGGTTCATAATTGTATATAGCCCCGTTATAAAGTGACCCCCATTTTCAATTGGGCTCTCTAATTACCGCGCAAAACTTCATAATTATTTTTACACTTCCCTATATTCCATATACCGGGTCAAGAACTTAATTGTATTATGGATGACAGTATAATAAGTTTGTCATTCCGTTTGTAACACATCGAATTATCGATTTCCGACTATATAAAGTATATATATTTTTGATCAGGGAGAAATTTTAAGACGATATAAGCATGTCCGTCTGTTTGTTGTAATCACGCTACAGCCTTCAATAATAGCGCTATCGTCCTGAAATTTGATACAGATTCGTCTTTTGTTTGCAGGTAGGTCAAGTTCGAAGAAGGGCTATATCGGTCCAAGTTTTGATATAGTCCCCATATAAACCGACCTAACGATTTGGGGTCTTGGGCTTATAAAAACCGTAGTTTTTATCCAATTTGCCTGAAATTGGAAATGTAGAGGTATTTTACGACCATCAAAAAGTGTGTCGAAAATTGTGTCTATGGGTCCAAGTTTTGGTGTAGCCCCTATATAAAACGACTTCCCGATTTGGGGTCTTGGGCTTATAAAAACCGTAGTAGAGGTATTTTAGGACCATCAAAACGTGTACCGAAATGGTGCCTATCGGCCTATCCATATCCATGTTGTGGACCGGCTTCCCGATTTTGCTTCTTGGGCGTCAATAAGGGTATTTTCTATCCGATTTGCCTGAAATTGAAAATCTAGAGGTATTTTAAGACCACAGATTCGTGTGCCGAAAAAGGTGATTATCGGTCCAGGTTTTGATATAGCCCCCATATAGACCGATCTCCCGATTTTACTTCGTGGGCTTCTAGAATCCGTAGTTTTTACCCAATCTGCCTGAAATTGGAATTCTAGAGGTATTCCAGGACCACAAAAAGTTTGCCGAATATATTGTGTATCGGTAGAGTTTTTGATATAGCCCCCTTAAAAACCGGCCCTCCGATTTGGGGTCTAGATTCTAGAACTACAATTAGATGTGCTGAATACTGTGTGTATCCTTCCATGTTTTGGTATAGCTCCCATTACACCGAACTCCGATTTAATTCCTAGGGTTTGTAGAAATTGTAGTTTTTATCCGATTTGCCACAAATTGAAAATATACTGGCGTTTTAGGCCCATAACAAAGTGTATATGATTTAGTTTTATCGGTCCATTTGGTAAGGCCTCCATATAGACCGATTTCACTTCTTGGGTGTATAGAAGGCGCAATAATCATGACAATTGCTTGAAACCGAATGCGAAATTTCCAGATTGTACTTCTCGTAAACAGTTAAATAATTGCGGTGAAAATCTACAGATTTTAGATTTCAAATCAAGGCGTTATTTCATCATTTTCTTGCACACTTACAGAGATGTTTATAATTCCTCTAAAACTCAAACAATAACTGGTTCTTAGGAATTCAGAATCTGATCTGGTTTTCATAGGTAAAATCTTTACATTTATCTGTGAGAAGCGTACTGCACCCAGGGAAGGAATATGATCACCTCAAACATGTTTTAAGAGCAAAATGTTATTTTTGGGTGGTGACCATGTAACCTGGTTTTCGCAACCATTTTATTTTCTCGGAAATCATGTATCTGATTTCGGCAAGCATGTTATATTTGACGAGAAAATAACATTTTAGTGACAAACATGTAACATGGTCCCCATACAAAAATAACATTTTGCTCTTAAAACATGTTTGAGGTGATCATATTCCTTCTCTGCGTGTGGTTGAACTGATCTGCTTGGGAAAATATCTGTCATCAAACCCCCCTGAACATTTCAAAGGAAACTATTATATTTGATACATGGTGGTGAGTATTTAAGATTCGGCGCGGCCGAACTTACTACTGTATGTATTTGTTTTTCATATTTTTAATGGGTTCATATTAGTAAAAAAAACAGAAAAGGAATTAATAAAATGGTACAAATTATTAAAGTTTTGTCGACAAAAAATTCTGAATCTAAAAAACTTGCAAATTTTTGAAAATATTTGATATCAAACGTTTCAGACAAGCGTTAGAAGAAAATTATAAAAAAAATCATTAAAAATTATTTATTTGGCAAAATATTATAAAATTTGTAATGTACATCCAAAACACGGAATTTGATTCAGACCTTAAGAAATGATGCAGTGCAACGGCTGTTGAAATTATGGAAATCCGTCCTATGGCAAGCCCATGCTAAATTTATCGCTTCTATCCAATTTTGCATCACTTCCGGATCCAAAAAGAAAATTTTCACAACTTTTTGCCCACGATTTTTTTTTGTCGACAAAATTAGATTTTTTAAAAGCAAATCAAATCCCCAGCAAAAAATGCGAAAAAGGAGTTAAAATTATCTTTTTGGATCCGGGAGCAAAGCAAAGCAATTGCGAAGAATTTAACATGGGTTTGTCATAGGATGTGCATTAAAAAATTTTGTGACATTTTGCCAAATAAATAATTTTTTTATCTTTTTTTATTTTAATGCATTTTTACCCTTGTCTGTAACGTTTGACCCAAAATATTTTCAAAAATTCGCAATTTTTCTAGAATGGATTTAGCAATTTTTTTCGACATAATTTAAATAATTTTTATCAGTTTATTAATTCTTACTCTGTTTTTAACCTATTTGAAACAAAAGAAGTTAAAATTGCCTATAAAAAATATGAAAAAAGCGAGTTATAAAAAAATAGAATTAAAAAGAACTTCTGTGTGTAGTTAAAATAAAGAACGTCTGTGGAGGACATTTTTGGAAGTGCTTTTAAAATATTGTACAAATATTTTTGCTGGGTCGATAATGTTGGCCAAAATTTATATTAGCCTAAAATTAAATTAAAAAGATAGATACTCGTATGATGCATATATTTCTTCCTTAACTTTGAGATTATATATGAGTCTCCCATGCTTCTAAATTTTTAGACGACCGGGTTATGAATGAGTTTATTTTTATTTCTTTCAATGTCTTGGAAATTCTTATCTTTTTTTTTAAATAAAAAGAAATTTATTTCTTTTATTTGATTAGGTGTTGTTTTCCATTTTAACACAATCTTAACATTGAAATCATGAGTAATGCCTAAGGCTAAATTGATGAACATATTCTTTCTAATTATGAGCTATGTACTTAACATTAATTTTAATGTACTTAATACATCCTGTTACTGTTGCGGGTTTATGATAAGATAAACAAAAGACTTAGACAACAAACCCTTGAGGGCAAAATTTCACTGAACCTCTTCATCATATTCTTGATTGAAACTTTTATTGTTTCTAACTCAAGTGATACTTAAGTAGTTCGAGTGATTGGCTTTTGAATAAGAGAAATTAGGTTTTCTTTAGTGTATCAAAAAAACATGCTTAAAATGAGTCGAAACTTATCTTCAATGAGAATTTGTATGGTACATAAAATCGGAGGTCATCACTAGGACGTAAATAATTGTTGGCATAAATGTGAAAATCCCAGCAAAAAAGTGTCGGCAAATAAGAAGTGATATTATTTTTTGATCTAGAAGTGGTGCCAAAATGACGCAGAAACGATGAATTTATTTGGATTTGAATTAAGAAATTTTGTAATATTTTGCCAAATAAATAATTTAAATTATATTTTATAATTTTCAATGGACTTTAACGCTTGTCTGAAACATTTAAAAAAATACGCATTTTTTCTAGAATGGATTCAGCATTTTTTTTCAACAAAATTTAAATAGTTTCATTAATTCTTACTTTGATTTTAACCTATTTGAAACACAAAAAAAATTAAAATTACCCAATAAAAATACGAAAAAAGCAAATTATAAAAATTCGAATTAAAAGAACTTCCTATATAGTTAAAATAAAGAACATATTTGGGAGGACATTTTTAGAACTGCAAATTTTTTTGCTGGGATGTTATACCATGTGATTTATTACGAGTACGGAATCACAAAAGTGATCTATCTTGAAAGAGTTCACAGAATTTGCCACTTTTATCCAACCAAATGTCAGCCAAGCCTATTTACTATAGCCCAGCAAAACAGTGTTGCCAAAAAAATAATGAAAGTTTTCTGTTTAGATCCGGAAGTAGGCCAAAACTCCGATCAGAAGCAATGAATTTACATATCAGAGGACGGAAGTCATCTTTTTAAGCATCCGCTGCAATGACTTCCTAATAATTCTTCCGATATAATGCTTTTTCAGTGTTTCGTATATTATTTTAGAAAATTAGAAAAATTTTTAAATAATAAATCTTATTCTTTTGCATTTTAAAAAACTTCATTTGTAACCAAAAAATAAATTCAAAATGTAGTTGGGTTTTCCATCGATTTCTTAAACAGAGATAATTACCGGATTTCTATTTTGTGTTTGGACTTGTTTTGGATTACTAGTTTTATTTCATTTGTCACCATGTTCTGTATTCCATTTCATGTTCTTGGCAATTTAAAAGTCGTTAACCTTCATATACTTTTTTTATGTTTTGCAAAATTGTTGCACATTTAGCATGCATCCACCCACTTCATAATCATGCAATTTCCTCTTTGCTTTATGCTAAATTTATAGTAAATTCATTCCATATTTATTTTTAGATTTTAATATCTATTACACAGACCTAAAGAATTTTAATCTAGCATATCATGTATTCGCAATCAAGGGCATTGGATAATTTGGATACCAATTTTAAGACGATTTGTTATCTAATGGGAATATTATTGCTAAAGTAGGTTCGCACACATTTAAATCATAACCGATTTAGTTGACGTTTCCGATTTGCCGAAAGGCAGAAAAAAGTGTGGGTAATATAGCCACAAATATATATGAGACGTATTTTGCATATGGCTAAAAATTTTTTAAACAAAAATTGGCTTTTGATTGTGACTAAAATCGACTACTCGAAGTCCAAAAATTACTTTCTAATGATAGCAACAGAAGAAAGTGTAAACAAAGGATTTTTACCACAGTTAACAGATAAAGAAAAGTCGATTTTTCCAAATTTTGAAAGAGACAAAAAATTGAAGCAAGTCTTAAAAAAAGTACGGACAGTTTGAAAATGTGATAATTTAGAATAGGGCAAAAAGTCTGAAGAAAATTTTACTTCTATAGAAAATTTTGTCAAAATTTTATTTCTGTTGAAAATATTGCCAAAATTTTATTTCTATAGAAAATTTTGTGAAAAGTTTTTTTATAGAAAATTTTGTGAAAATTTTATTTCTATAGAAAATTTTATCAAAATTTTATTTCTATAGAAAATTTTGTCAAAATGTCATTTCTATAGAAAATTTTGTCAAAAGTTTATTTTTATAGAAAATTTTGAAAACATTGTATTTCTATAGAAATTTTTTTTCTATAGAAAATTTTTTCGAAATTTAATTTCTATAGAAAATTTTGTCAAAATTTTATATCTATAGATAAATTTGCCAAAATTTTATTTTTATAAAATAAAGAAAATTTTGTCAAAATTTTATTTCTATAGAAAATTTTATCAAAATTTTATATCTATTGTATTTCTATAGAAAATTTTATCAAAATTTTATATCTATAGAAAATTTTGTCAAAATTGTATATCTATAGAAAATTTTGTCAAAATTTTATTTCTATAGAAAATTTTCCCAAAATTTTATTTCTATAGAAAATTTTATCAAAATTTTATTTCTATAGAAAATTTTGTCAAAATATTATTTCTATAGAAATTTTTGCCAAAATTTTATTTCTATAGAAAATATTGTCAAAATTTTATTTCCATAGAAAAATTTGTCAAAATTTTATATATATAGGAAATTTTTTGAAAATTTTATTTTTGTAAAAAATTTTGTCAAAATTTTAATTCTATAAAAAATTTGTCAAAATTTTATTTCTATAGCAAATGTTGTCCAAATTTTATTTCTATAGTAAATTTTGTCACCATTTTTTTTCATTAGAAAATTTTGTCAAAATGTTATTTCTATAGAAAAATGTTGTCCAAATTTTATTTCCATAGAAAATTTTGTCAAATTTTATTTCTAAAGAAAATTTTGTCAAACATTTTTTTCTATAGAAACTATTGTCGAAATTTTATTTCTATAGAAAATTTTGCCAAAATGTTATTTCTATAGAAAATTTTGTCCAAATTTTATTTCTATAGAAAATGTTGTCCAAATTTTATTTCTATAGAAAATTTTGTCACCATTTTATTCCTATAGAAAATTTTGTCAAACATCTATTTCAATAGATTTTGTCAAAAATTTTGGTCAAAATTGTATATCTATATAAAATTTTGTCAAAATGTCATTTCTATAGAATATATTGTCAAAATTTTATTATTTTTTTTTTTTATTGCAGCTTAAAACCATACATTGACTAAGCTACAAGTGTAGCTTAACCAACAGAGGCAAAGAATGTTTGTCAAATTTATTTGGGACGCACGTTTCGGAATTACCACATTCCTCATCAGCATCCTCTACTTGCAGCAAAACTATCAACCAATTATCAGAATAAATTCAGGCAGTTTATTAAACCCAACAAAAACCACACTTGAACCCTCCGAAAAAAGGGGAGGGTTCGGAGGGACATTTTATTTCTGTAAAAAATTTTGTCAAAATTTTAATTCTATAAAAAAAAATTGTCAAAATTTTATTTCTATAAAAATGTTGTCCAAATTTTATTTCTATAGAAAATTTTGTCACCATTTTTTTTCATTAGAAAATTTTGTCAAAATGTTATTTCTATATAAAATTTTGTCAAACATTTTTAGAAAATTTTGTTAAAAATTTACTTTTATAGAAAATTTTGTCAAAAATTTATTTCTATAGAAAATTTTGTCCACAGTTTATTTCTAAGAAAATTTTGACGAAAATTTTATTTTTATAGAAAATTTTGTCAATATTTTATTTCTATGGAAAATTTTGTCACATTTTTATTTCTGTAGAACATTTTGTCAATATTTTATTTCTATAGAAAATTTTTTCAAAAATTTTTTTCTATAGATAATATTGTCGAAATTTTATTTCTATAGAAAATTGTGTCACAATTGTGTTTTTAAAGAAAAAATTGTCAAAATAGTATTTTTGTAGACAAATTTTGTCAAAATTTTATTTCTATAGAAAATTTACTCGAAAATTTCGGAAACACATACAACGTTTCTTAAAATGCAAACTAAGCTCCTTTGTCATCAGATATGGTTATGTCGCCTGACTGAAACTATTTTGGTCAAAACAATTTTCTTCCACAAATCGTTGCTCTAGCTATGAAATATAAACTTAATTTTTTTATAGGAGGAGCTATTCTCACTCCAAGCCATTAGGTGCTTCACTAATAATCCCCAAAGAAACTCCACAAAGAAAACATTTTTATAACTAAAAACTGCTTTCTGGCAACAAAGACTTTAATATTAATATTGAATTATGGTGGTCGTGCATAAAATCTCCTATGTCTGACTTAAGCCAGTAGTCTATCAAAAAATCTTAATTATTATGCAAAGCATCTGTGATAAACTCTAGACAATATTCTTCTCCAAAAAATGTGTTGTTGTTTGGAATAGTGTGGCCCCCGGAGCTTTTTGGTAGAGTTCATGGCCATTTTCGGTATGGTTTGATATTTTGAGCTTCCTTACAACGGTGTAGTAAAAATGAATTTCCTGAAACTCTTAATTCAAAGTCAATCAAAGAAGATCAACCAACAACTGTATCGGTGAAGATAATTTTACACAGAAAACTAACTCCTCCTCAATGTCCTCCCTCTGATAGCTGTACATGAATATAACAATGCCTACGGCTTACGAAGACAAACAGAGAGCAAAATGTAAATTCCTACACTGAGAAAAACATTAACAATAATCAGATAATAGAGTTTTGGCTGGACTTGATAGTAGCGAAGCTGACTTTTACCCGTAATTAAGGTTTTTTTCTACATTACCTTGGTAAGGTGTTGGAAGGGGTTACTAGCAACGGTTGCCACAGTTGATAGAATTCTACCAAAAATGGTAGATTGGTAGAATTGTTGATGGTTTCGTAGATTTTGCAAAATATTCCTCTCTAACTGAGAGGTACATCACAAATTTCCTATAGAAATATAATATTTGGACAAAATTTTCTATAGAAATAAAATTTTGGCAAAATTTTCTATAGAAATAAAATGTTGACAAAATTTTCTATAGAAATACAATTTGATAAAATTTTCTATAGAAACACAATTTGATAAAATTTTCTATAGAAACACAATTTGAGAAAATTTTCTATAGAAATACAATTTGATAAATTTTTCTAATGAAATAAAATTTTGACAAAATTTTTTATAAAACTCCATTTTTGACAAAATTTTCTAATGAAATAAAATTTTGACAAAATTTTCTATAGAAATAAAATTGTGACAAAATTTTCTATAGAAATAAAATTTTGACAAAATTTTCTCTAGAAATAAAATTTTGACACAATCTTTCACAAAAATAAAATTTTGACAAAATTTTCTATAGAAATAAAGAGTTGACAAAATTATCTATAGAAATAAAAGTTTGACAAAAATTTCTATAGAAATACAATCTTGACAAAATTTTCTATAGAAATACAATTTGATAAAATGTTCTAATGAAATAAAATTTTGACAAATTTTTTTATAAAAATCAATTTTTGACAAAATTTTCTAATGAAATAAAATTTTGACAAAATTTTCTAATTAAATAAAATTTTGACATAATAAAATAAAATTTTGACAAAATTTTCTAATGAAATAAAATTTTGACAAAATTTCTATAGAAATAAAATTGTGACCAAATTTTCTATAAAAATAAAATCTTGACACAATTTTTCACAAAAATAAAATTTTGACAAAATTTTCTATAGAAATCCAATTTGAAAAAATTTTCTATAGAAATAAAAATTTGACAAAATTTTCTATAGAAATAAAATTTTGACAAAATTTTCTATAGAAATAAAATTGTGACAAAATTTTCTAATGAAATAAAATTTTGACAAAATTTTCTAATGAAATAAAATTTTGACAAAAATTTCTATAGAAATAAAATTGTGACCAAATTTTCTATAAAAATAAAATCTTGACACAATTTTTCACAAAAATAAAATTTTGACAAAATTTTTCACAAAAATAAAATTTTGACAAAATTTTCTATAGAAATATGTGTTCGTTTTGTTATTGTTGGTCTATTCTTCACTCATTATTGTTGTTTTTGATTTCAGCTTAAAACCATGCATTGACTTAACTACAAGTGTAGCTTAACCAACAGAGGAAAATAATTTTAAAATTTTGACAAGAAATTCCATAGAAATAAAATTTTGAGAAAATTTCCTATACAAATAAAATTTTGAAAAATTTTTTTATAGAATTAAAATTTTGACACAATTTTCTATGTAAATTAAATTTTGACAAAATTTTCTATAAAAATCTAATTTTGACAAAATTTTCTATAGACATCACATTTTGACAACATTTTCTATAGAAATAAAATTGCGACAAAGTTTTCTATAGAAACAAAATTGTGACAAAATTTTCTATAGAAATAAAGAGTTGACAAAATTTTCTATAGAAATAAAATTTTGGCAAAATTTTTTATAGAAATAAACTTTTAACAAAATTTTGAAAAAAATTTTCTATAGAAATAAAATCTTGAAAAAAAATTCTATAAAAATCAAATTTTGACAAATTTTTTTATAGAATTAAAATTTCGACAAATTTTTCTATAAAAATTAAATTTTGACAAAATTTTCTGTAAAAATCAAATTTTCGCAAAATTTTCTATAGAAATCAAATTTTGACAAAATTTTCTATAGAAATAAAATTGCGACAAAGTTTTCTATAGAAATAAAATTTTAACAAAATTTCCTATAGAAATAAAGAGGTGAAAAAAATTTTCTATAAGGTTAGGTTATGTGGCAGCCCGATGTATCAGGCTCACTTAGACTATTCAGTCTATTCATTGTGATACCACAGTGGTGAACTTCTCTCTTATCACTGAGTGCTGCCCGATTCCATGTTAAGCTCAATGACAAGGGATCTCCTTTTTATAGCCGAGTCCGAACGGCGTTCCACATTCCAGTGAAACCACTTAGAGAAGCTTTGAAACCCTCAGAAATGTCACCAGCATTACTGAGGTGGGATAATCCACCGCCGAAAAACTTTTTGGTGTTCGGTCGTAGCAGGAATCGAACCCACGACCTTGTGTATGCAAGGCGGGCATGCTAACCATTGCACCACGGTGGCTCCCAAAAAAAAAAAATTTCTATAAAAATAAAATTTTAACAAAATTTTTTATAGAAATACAATTTTAACAAAATTTTGAAAAAAAATTCTATAGAAATAAAATCTCAACAAAAAATTTCTATAAAATTCAAATTTTGACAAAATTTTCTAAAGAAATACAATTTTTGACAATATTTTCTATAGAAATAAAATTGTGACAAAATTTTCTATAGAAATAAAGAGTTGACAAAATTTTCTAAAGAAATAATGAGTTAACAAAATTTTCTATAGAAATAAAATTTTGACAAAATTTTCTATAGAAAAAAAATTTTGACAAAATTTTCTATTGAAATAAAATTTTGACATAATTTTCTATAGAAATAAAATTTTCTATAGAAATAAAGAGTTGACAAAATTTTCTATAGAAATACAATTTTCGATAGAAATAAAATTTTGAAAAAATTTTCTATAGAAATAAAATTTTGACAAAATTTTCTATAGAAATAAAATTTTGTCAAATTTTTTTATAGAAATAATATTTTACACTTCTTGTCATGACTATAGAAGGTTAAATAAATTTGACAAAATTATCTATAGAAATAAAATTTTGACAAAATTTTCTATAGAAATAAACAGTTGACAAAATTTTCTATAGAAATGGCATTTTGACAAAATTTTCTATAGAAATACAATTTTGACATTTTGAAAAAATTTTCCACAGAAATAAAATTTTGACAAAATTTTCTATAGAAATAAAATTTTGACAAAATTTTCTATAGAAATAAAATTTTGACAAAATTATCTATAGAAATAAAATTTTGACAAAATTTTTTTATAGAAATAAAGAGTTGACAAAATTTTCTATAGAAATAGCACTTTGAAAAAATTTTCTATAGAAATACAATTTTGACAAAATTTTCGATAGAAATAAAATTTTGACAAAATTTTCTACAGAAATAACATTTTACACTTCTTGTCATGACTATAGAAGGATAAAACGATCACTGGGGCTGGTTCAATCCCAATATTTTTATCAGTGTAGGAATACTTTTGTGTTTGTGGTACCATCCATTATACTGCACATTTTTCATTTATTCATTTTGTTTTTGGTTTTCACGATTGTAAAAATTCAAGAAGTCTTCATCACGATATGAACTTTTTGCCATATGTAGTCATGGCATTAACCAAACGAACAACCTCCATCAACATTACAATCATCACCAGCTACACCAAATGATGGTCAAAATATGGAAAATGTGTTGGAAAATACTATAGTGGTTTGTAACGACTTTTGTTCCATATAAAATAAAATTAGCAATAAAATTTCTTTAAATTAAAAAAAAAATGGTTTAAGAAAAACACTTACATTTAAAATTTTATGAGGATCATAAAAAAATATTAACAAAATATTTCTAATTAAAAAGTTCATTGAAGTTGAAAACATAATGAATTAAAAATTGATACAATTAGGAAAATTTTTGAAATTTTAATAAAATATTAATTGTCGATTTAATAAAAATATTAATTGTCCCAACTAGCATTTTAATTAAATAAACAAATAATTAACTTTGTAACAGAATTGAAATTTATTGTCGTAAATAATTAGATTTTATGTAGACATCAATTCGTTAAAATTTTACTCAAATTCAAGGAAAAATCCTCATATAATTATAATTGGGAAATACATAAGAAAGTGCCAAATCATACGCTTTTGAACGCTTTTGAAATAGTAAAATACAAAAATTATTTCAACAAATGAAATGAATTAATTATAAATAAATTAATTAATTAAAAAATGTAAATAAAAATAAAATTTAAAAATTAAAAATTAATTAAGTTTTCTTTCAAATTATATAAAATTTTTAATTTTTATTTATAATCTTTAGTGAAATATCTCAAGCTTGAACACTCTCAAAACCGGACACCTCCCAAATATAGACATGTGTCGTGAGGCTGAATACAGCAAAGGCCTGCCAAATGTGGCCAAAATTTAGGCGACCGTGGGTGTCCATTTCTGAGGGGTTTTACTGTAATAAAGTATATTTTTATTTCTAATTAATTTTGTCATTTTTGTGATTGAAGCAATTTCAATTAAGTAATAATTGGAACAATTAATTTCGTGCTTGAATCAAAAAAAAAAAAAAAAAAAAAATCCATGTCTATGATAAAGGCATTGAAAACAAAAGACTGAAAAATAAAACAAATAAAAAATTAAATATGTTAAAAAAAAAACTCATTATTATTATTTTTACTAACAGAAATATTATATTTTAATTCAAGTTTTTTTTTACAAAAAAAAAAAAATATTTTAAACCAAAAAACATAAAATGGTGGCATTCAACTACTTTCGTTCCCTGTACAATTTAAGATTCACCAAATTTCTTATAGACTTTCGTACAATTTTGTATTACGAAAATATTTAAGGATTTTTTATTTTAAAATTTTTTATATTCAAAAAAAAAAAATGATTTACAAAAATTCTGTGTAAAAATAAATTTTGAGGAAATGATTTTTAATTTTAATTCTTAAAAAACAGGAAAAATAAATTTTCAAACTATATTTGCTTTTCTACTATAACTTAGTGTAGGGTATAATCTTTCCATATGTTAGCTAGTTTTCTGAATAATATATTCAGTTTAGAGACCTTAAACTTGACTTCATCGTGAAGAGCAGCTCTTCGAATGGTCGAAAGAAAAGCAATACGAAAATCAATTTTCATTGTACCACGATATTTTGCCCAGGTCTTACATACTTAAAATTCAATAGTAGTTTCTTTTTTTTCCATAGCAGATGCCTTTAGTTTAGATTTTTTGCTGTAAAATTTTATCTTTCTCAACGTAAGACATCTGAAGACATTTTAGTTAGCTGCGACCAAAAGTAGTTAGTCCATCATTGTGTTGGTCTTTTTTGTTATTTTTTTTTTGTTATTGTAAATTTTGGTAGACCAAAAATAAGACCTTAAGTTCAAAATCATGACTATGATAAACATTGTATTGATGTGAGAGCATGTATACAGTTTTCATGTATAATCTAAGGTTTTGGGTTAATAAAGCCTAAAAAAAATACATATCCACAAAAGGAAATACAACAATTATTTTTAATGATAAAATTGAAACAACATAGGTTAGGTTATTGTGACAGACTGGTATTTGAGGCTCAACAAAATATGTAGTGTATTAGCTAAAAATATTTATATTTCATTATAAATATGTTATTTAGTGGCATTGAAATTGTTTCCGTTAAGTCCAATCAATTGTAGCCATTAGATGGTTAAGGACATTTCTAATTTTTCATATAAAAAAATTATAAAACAAGTAAGTAAAGTCTAAAGTCGGGCTGGGCCGACTATATTAGACCAACATTTACCATCTCAATTACTTCAAATTTTTTAGGAGCTATATAAAGGTTTGCATTTCCAGATACAAAAACTTATAATGGAGACATTTTTTGTACTTATGCAAAATCTCTAGAATTAAAATTTAAATCGGTAACGCTATCTAGTTAATTGGATGAAAATCCCATTGAAAATGGCGCTAAAATATGAAACAGTCTACCCTATTTCCTCAACCCTGGTGTACGTATATATGGGAGCTATATATAATCTTAACCGATTTTGACTAAATTTGACATGCATACACTGAAAAAAATATTGTCGAGAGGTCAAACATTTCATGTCTTTAAAATACGAATGCATATTTTGCTTAGAATAGAAGATGCATTTCTCTAATATAAAGCTTTTTTCCTTGTCCAAAAGTCGTTAAACTTGTCAATGAAGTCGTATTGTCCTTATAATTAAGTGATTTGACTTACAAATGGGTATCATAACATGAAAGAAAAAAAATTTGTGCTAAGGTTAACCTGACTTTAATAATTCAGAAAAATTCTATAAAATTAATGAAATTGTCTTTAAATTTGTTGTCTTTTTGCATCTTCACTACAAAGCAAAAAATCGTTGAAATATAGGACATATTTTTCAACACTTTATTTTAAAGACTTTTTTTACTGGCAACATAGCAAAAATTCTACTGCAAGTAGGGTCTGAATATAAAATAAAGTTGTCGTTAACTCGTTTTTAAGGGACATTGATGGCTTATGAAAAAAAGCTGAAAAAACGAAAAATTAAAATTTGCTTCCTAGAAGCAAGTACACAAAACCCAAATTTAAAAGAGAATTGTGTCTTAAAAGTATCCTTACTTGTATTTTCCGCTTCTTTGGCTCGGAATCAATACCAAAATTGTTAAAGCAAAGACAAAATCTTTGGAACCAGGCATGCTTTTTTTTCAGTGTAGTTAAAATAATAATTCTACTATCTCTGCAAAATTTCCCGTAAATGGGAGTATAACTTTGGCCCCCATGGTCATATGAGTGTAAATCGGGCGAAAGATATATATGGGAGCTATATCTGAATCTGAACCGACTGGAAATTCAACATTGGATTAAAAATTCAACATTGGATTAAAAGGGGAATGTGATGCAAATATAATAGACGATATCATTTACTTTACAAATTATCTTAAATGGGATACATAACCAGAAAAAATGATGCTAAATAAATTTATATTTTTTGTAATAAAATCTTTGTTTGATGCTAAAATAAATTGATATTTTTGTAATAAAATCTTTTTTTGATGCTAAAATAAATTTATATTTTTTGTAATAAAATCTATTTTAGTTTATTTTTAATTTTTTTTAATACATTTTCGTCAGCCCAATGAAATTTTCTTTTTTTTTCAAATATGTCTCAAAAATTTTATGAACAAATAAATCCAATGCTAACTAATTAATCTCAAAAATAAAGAGAATTACAAAAATTCACAAACTCGAATCCTGCAAATTTTCAAAAGTCTAAAACTCGAAGAGTTGATATTTTAAAACTTTGAAAGTCGAACGGTCAAAAACTTTTCAAAAATCCGAAAACTTAAAAAAAAACTATTTTTTCCTAATTTTAGAATAATTCGGTTCTCATAAATTAGATAATTAAAGCCTTTTCAATTTATTTGTATTACCGTGGGAATTTATTTTTTTCTTTTCAAAGTTTTTATAATCTGCCTTATAAAAAACATTAAGGCCGCATAACCTAATCAATACAACGACAAATAGCAACGCCATCTAAAGATATGATGAAAAATGAGTTCTTGTTGATCACCAATTTTATTGCAATGAAAATCGTGCGTTGCCCTCAAGGGCTGACAACACAAAACTTTATACAATTGGGCGCCATATTCTTTATACTGCTTACTTTTTTGGCTTAAAAAATGAATAGAAAAATCTGTGAACACGTTTTTCATAATTTACATAAAGTCTTAACTCTTATTCTCACTTATACAGTTGGTTTAGGTTTTTGTAGTTTTGCTTAAGATACCTAAAGTCTTAGCAAATGTCCTTTGATTTGTTTTCCTATTTTGAGATCAGTCTTGATGACTCACAACTAAATTTGATTTTGGAACTTCAGACGGTGGGCTTAGGGTTTCACAATAATTTTGCATGAACTTTGGAAAAATATTGCATATACTTAGAGTACATAATGTTTTTTTTTGAGATTTTCATTGTAAATGGATTTGCAAGTTTTGTTATGGGTTATATTGCTTTATGGCCATAAACTTTGCTTTATACTAAGAAATAAAAAAAACAGTGTATACAATTGCATGCATGATATACGACCTCTACATAAAGTAAATATCTTTCAATACAAGATTTCTAGTCATGTGGTTTCGTTATACTCGTGCATGTAAAATTAAACAAAAAACTGTTGGCAGTAAATAATGCTGATTATAAAAGGAAAGGACTTAAGAAAGAGTATGATTTAATTTAATATAATATAATTTTGTTTGGTTAAACTAAATTAATATTAATATATTTAATATTTTAAACTATTACATTTTTTAAAAATTCATTTATATATTATTCATTATTTATTAAAAAATATATATAATATTATTTATATAAAAATTTGATTATGTTTACTTTAATTGTATATTGTCCATGTGATGGGACCACGGTTGTCACTCGACAAAAAAAAATAAAATAAATTGCAATGTTTTATTTCCATACAGAAATTTGTCAAATTTATTTCTATAGAAAATGTTGTCAACATTTTAATTCTATAGAAAAAATTTTCAAAATTTTATTTTAATAGAAATTTTTGTCAAAATTTCATTTCTATAGAAAATTTTGCCAAAATATTATTTCTATAGAAAATTTTATGAAAATTTTATTTCTATAGAAAATTTTATGAAAATTTTATTTCTATAGAAAATTTTGTCAAAATTTTATTTCTATAGAAAATTATGTCAACTCTTTATTTCTATAGAAAATTTTGTAAACTCTTTAATTCTATAGAAAATTTTGTCAAAAAAAATTTTTTCTATTGAAAATTTTGTCAAAATTGAATTTCTATAGAAAATGTTGTCAAAATTTGATTTTTATAGAAAATTTTGTCACAATTTGAATTTTAGAAAAAATTTTGTCAAAATGTTAGTTATATAAAAAAATTGTCAAGATTTTATTTCTATAAAAAAATTTGTCAAAATGTTATATGTATAGAAAATTTTTCAAAATTTTATTTGTATAGAAAATTTTCTGAAAATTTTATTTCTGTGGAAAATTTTGTCAAAATTTTACATTATTTTCCTTTGTTGGTTAAGCTAAACTTGTAGTGTAGTCAATGCATGGTTTTAAGCTGAAATCTAAAACAACAATAATGATTGAAGAATAAACCAACAAAAAAAATTATTTCTATAGAAAATTTTGTCAAAATTTTATTTCTATAGAAAATTTTATCAAAATTTTATTTCTATAGAAAATTTTGTTAAAATTTCATTTCTATAGAAAATTTTGTCAAAATTTCATTTTTATAGAAAAGGTTGTCAAAATTTTATTTCTGTAGAAAATTTTGTCAAAATCTTATTTCTATAGAAAATTTTGTCAGAATATTATTTCTATAGAAAATTTTAATTAATTAATTAATTAATTTTGTCAATTTTTTTTTCTATAGAAAATTTTTGCAAAATTTTATTCCTATAGAAAATTTTGTCAACATTTGATTTGTATACAAAATGTTGTCAAAATGTTATTTCCATAAAAAATTTGTCAAATTTATTTCTACTCGTACATGTGATCTTGTACACCACATTCGATTTATCGTGGCTATTAACGATTTGGTTCTGCTAAAGATCTTAAGTAAGTTTTTTTGCGCGATTTAGTATTTTTCCTTGTGTGACAAAATTTTCTATAGAAATAAATAAAATTATGACAAAATTTTCTATAGAAATAAAATGTTGACAAAATTTTCTATAGAATAAAATTTTGACAAAATTTCCTTTAGAAATAAAATTTTGACAAAATTTTCTATAGAAATAAAATTTTCTATAGGAATAAAATTTTGACACAATTTTCTATAGAAATAAAATGTTGACAAAATTTTCTATAGAAATAAAATTTTGACAAAATTTTCTATAGAAATAAAATTTGACAAAATTTTCTATAGAAATAAAATTTTGACAAAATTTTCTATAGAAATAAAATGTTGACAATATTTTCTATAGAAATAAAATTTTGACAATATTTTCTATAGAAATAAAATGTTGACAAAATTTTCTATAGTAATAAAATTTTGACAAAATTTTCTAAGAAATAAAATTTGACAAAATTTTCTAAGAAATAAAATTTTTACAAAATTTTCTATTGAAATAAAATTATGACAAAATGTTCCATAGAAATAAAATGTTGACAAAATTTTCTATAGGAACAAAATTTTAATAAAATTTTCTATAGAAAAACAAAAAAAAAAATATTTCTATAGAAGATTTTGTCAAAATTTTATTTCTATAGAAAATTTTGTCAAAATTTTATTTCTTTAGAAAATTTTGTCAAAATTTTATTTCTATAGAAAATTTTTTCAAAATTTTATCAAAATTTTATCAAAATTTTAGTTCTTTAGAAAAATTTATCAAAACTTTATTTCTAAAAAATTTTTGTCAAGATTTTATTTCTATAGGAAATTTTGTCAAAATTTTATTTCTATAGAAAATTTTGTCAAAATATTAATTCTATAGAAAATTTTGTCAAAATTTTGGTTCTATAGAAATTTTGTCAACATTTATTTCTAGAAGATTTTGTCAAAATTTTATTTCTATAGAAAATTTTATCAAAATTTTATTTCTTTAGAACAATTTATCAAAACTTTATTTCTAAAAACATTTTGTCAAGATTTTATTTATATAGGAAATTGTGTCAACATTTTATTTCTATAGAAAGTTTTGTCAAAATTTTATTTCTATAGAAAATTTTGTCAAAATATTAATTCTATAGAAAATTTTATCTCAATTTCATTTCTATAGAAATTTTTTTCAAAATTTTATTATTATAGAAAGTTTTGTCAAAATTTTATTTCTATAGACAATTTTGTCAAACTTTTATTCCTATAAAAAATTTTGTAAAAATTTTATTTCTATAGAAAATTTTGTAAAAATTGTATTTCTATAGAAAATTTTGTCAAACTTTTATTCCTATAGAAAATTTTGTCAAAATTTTATTTCATAGAAAAATTTGTCAAAATTTTATTTCTATAGAAAATCTTGTCAAAATTTTATTACTATAGAAAATTTTGTCAAAACAAGGAAAAATATTAAATCGCGCAAAAAATTACAACACAGTCAACAAGTTCTTTAGCAGGACAAAATCGAAAATTAATAGCCACGATAAATCCAATGGTGTACAAGGTCACATGTAATGGGGTCAAGTTCGACATATGCCAGAAAGTATATGTCGGCACTACAAAAACAAAATTAAAGACTAGACTGTCTGGGCATAAATCGGACCAAAAAGCAACAGAAAAACCATTAGAACAGATGACGGCACTTTCAGTTCATTGCACAACAACGGGGCAGCAACCTAATCTGCAAGATGCAGATATTTTAGCCCAGGAAAACAATTATAAAAGAAGATATATTTTAGAAATGATAAATATTATAAATGTGCCGACAGAAAAAAGGATAAATTATGAGACTGACATGGACCACTGTGCGCATATACAGTAAAAAGAAATAGCTTTTAGTGTAAACTCTAACGTAGTGGCGACCAAGTCACAACAAGGCCATCAGTTAAACATGTAAATGTCCTAGTTATTTTCCCTGAAGACGGAAAATGATGGTGTTCGAAATATTGGAAATAGTTCAAAATAAAATGCTATAAAAAACTATGATTTTATATTGTTTTATTACAACATGACCTCAAGCTTTACACACTCCACAAATAATATTTTGTGCCTATAAAAAATTTTGTCAAAATTTTACTTCTAAAGAAAATTTATTAAGTACCTCTTATTTAGAGGGGAATATTTTACAAAATCTGCCAAAACATCATGAATGCTACCAATCTACCAAACATAACAAATTTACTACAATTTTTGGTAAAATTCTACCAACTGTGGCAACCCTGGGTGGGACACCTCGAAAGAAAAAAAGGAAATCATGGTTCCTAAACTCTTTAGAATTAAATATAATTGTTAAAAAGTAGAAGAGACATTTTATTGATAAAATGAAAATGTATGAAAAACTTAACTAATTTCATTAGAATTATTTGCACGTATTTATTTTATTTGAAATAAAATTTAATTTGAGTATATTAGCAAATATAATAAATAAAACCCACTAATTGTGTTTGTGTCTTAAGTCTTTTGTTTACGATCATTCTATTCATCAGTTCACTAAAATCTTACGAATACTTAACTTATTTTTAATTATTAATTTTATATTCATTCTTTTTTAGTTATCTAGGCTTTATCGAAATCAGTTTTTGTTTCTTTAATCTATATAATAATCCATTTTTGGACTCTTGTATTAATTTCTACAACTTCATAATTATTATTGTTCTTTGAATTAAGTTGAATTTATGGGCTCAATTGCATGGATGGGAATTTTTAATAATGTGGTGTGATGACAGATCTACCATATGTTTTCAATTAATACAGCTTATAGGAAGATGATTAACACTTTATTTGCAAAGAAATTTAGCATTGTTGATTTTCTTTTGAAAAACAAAAAAGCCCGATTCAAATTAAGGCTTAAAATTATGTTTATGGAAATGGATTAATAACCAGTTTTTCATATATTAGATTTTCTAGATTTTTGATATAGATACATTAATTATGCATAAAGAGATTATTGTTTATTTTGCACAAATTTATTATTATTTGTTACACATTAATTTGCATTAAGTGGGTTTTATCTATTTGTTTAAATATACAAAGAAAAAAATCAATCGTTAAGCTGATGCTAAATTGAACTTAATTTAGGAAATAAGTTAAATTTAAATATTGAGACAGTTCAGTGAAATTTTCTTTGCATCAAAGTATATGTTAAAATTGCGCAACCATGTATCGTTGAAACTCAAAAAAAAAAAAAATAAATATTTAGTAAAATTGGATGATATAAGCAATCTTTAGACGAGAATTGATGGAATCTGTGTATTTCAAGTTTTAGCCTTAAGTTAGTTTAGCATTGAGTTAGCTGTATTGTAATATAGTAGAAAACATTAATTTGTTCATGGGTACTTTCCCTTGATTTGTTCATGGGTACTTTCCCTTGAGAAATATTAATATTTCAAGAAAACAAATTTTTGAACTGATCTATTTTGAATGCCAATGTTTTTCCTTCAAACTACGTAATTTTCTTTAACAAGTCAAACAAATATTAATTATCTATTATTATCTATTATCTATATATATAAAATTCAAATTATGTTTGTTTATTTGTTTGTTTGTTTATTTGTATGTTCCGGGTTGGCGCGAAAACGGCTGAACCGATTTACTTGAAACTTTCAGAGATCGTGGGGGGCACTCATGTGCTGAAAATAGGGTACCTCATTTTTTGACATATGGTCGCGGAGAGGAACCTCCCCTTTGTCCGACTTTTTGAAAATTAAACCAAACTTGACCGATTTGCACGAAGTTTTCAGGGATAGTAGGGGGTGATCCCTAGACAAAGATTCGCAATTTTTTTTCGAAATTTGATCGGGAGGGGTACCTCCCCTTAAGCGACTTTTTTTTGTTTGTGTGGTCCGAGTTGGCTACGAAACGGCTGAACCGATTTACTTGAAACTTTCAGAGATCGTAGGGGGCGTTCATGTGGTGAAAATAGGGTACCTCATTTTTTGACACCTGGTCGCGGAGGGGGACCTCCCCTTTGTCGGACTTTTTGAAATTTGGACCAAAGTTGACCGATTTGCTTGAAATTTTCATTGAAGGTTGGGGTTGGCATCTAGACAAAGATCCGCTACTTTATATTTCGATATTTGGTGGCGGAGGGGGGCCTCCCCTTTGTTCGACTTTTTTTAAAGTACAGTGAAAAAACTAAAATTCTCTAAATTATCTGAGATTTACAGAGAACATGTGATGAGGTTATGGAATTAATATGGGGTACCCGATGATTTCATATGTGGATGGGGAGGGGGACCTCCCCCTTGCCCTACTTTTTGAAACTTGGAACAAAATTATGCGATTTGCTTGAAATTTTCATTGAATGTTGGGGTTGGCATCTAGACAAAAATCTGCTACATTATTTTTCGATATTTGGTCGGGGAGGGGGACCACCCCTTTGCCTGACTTTTTTTTAAAGTACAGTGAAAACAAAACTAAACTCCCCCGACTGAAATTTTACGGAAAAAATGGGTGAGGTTATGAAATTTATATCAGGTTCCTGATTTTTTAATAAAAATAAAAGGGCATAGGGAGACATCCGCTTCTCTTAAGTACATGCAGAGAAACAATTAAACTTTACCGAGTTACTTGAAATTTACAGAGCACTTTGGAGAGATCGTAACCTCCGTCAACCGTAATAGTTGATACCTGATTTTGTGATATTTGGACGGAAGAGAGGCCGCCCCTTTAGGCTTATAATTTGCTTGACATTTTCTGGGACGTTTACAAAAGATACGCTTTTCGACATTTGGTCGGGGAGGAGGCCCTCCTCTAAAACAGCAAAAAAAAAATTTAAGTTTTCTTGAAATTTACAAAAGCAGTGGGGGAAGTTTATGAACGAAGAGACAACCTTCCTTGCCCCACACTTGAAGGAAAGTTTCAAGAATTTTCAGGGAAGGGTGGGGTGCTATTCACTACGGTGTTTGTCGATATTGTATCGGGGAAAGTGACGTCCCTTTAAAACAATAGAGCAAAATTTAAACATCGCCGATTTACTTGAAATTTACAGGGAACGTGGGAGGAGGTGATTAAATTTATACATGATTTTTAAATTAGTATATGATTTTTCGATATCTGGTTAGGGAAGGGGAAAATTGAAATAAACTTTGTCGATTTACTTCGATAGAATTTATAGGAACCATTGAGTAGTTGCGAAATTAATATAGGGTACGTGATAGTCCGATATCAGGTCGGAGTGGAGCGAAGGTGGGGGGAGGGTTCCCTTTTGACCGTTTTTTTTTTTCTTTAATTGAAAGTAGAGGGTTGTCCGAAAATGGGAACTCGGTACATAATTTTTGATTTTTGCACAGGCTTCTGCCAGACTTCTTTTTAATAAAGAGTGGGTTCCCTTTTGTCCGTTTTTTTTTTCTTAAGTTGAAAGTAGAGGGTTGTCCGTAAATGGGAACTCGGTACATAATTTTATGATTTTTGCACAGGCTTCTGCCAGACTTCTTTTTAGTAAAGAACTTAAATTTACATGAAATTGGCAGCCAACGTATAGGGTGCATCATTTTCCAACATTTTAGCAAATGTTAATGTGGTAAAAATTTTTACTACTTTTGCTTTTTCCGATTTATTGGATGGGACACAGTAATTCTTTGTATGTTATAATAGAGTGCTTAATTTTCAGATATGTTGAGGAGAAGGATACCTTTCCTTGACAAACCACACTTAAAATTCACAAGAAATATACAAGATTGTCCAACTACTTGAATACAGAACATTATTAAAAAAATTTGGAGGAAAGGGCACACCCTCTCCCGCCGTATTTGTACCTATAAACGAAAAATCAAGTAGTCCGTTTTGTTTAAAAGAATTGAAATCTTTTCGAATTTGTTTTCAGCACGAAGGATATAGTTGACTAAGTTAACGAAAAATGTTCCTCCAAATACGCTTCGGAAGGCGCAGCGAAACGGGCCGGGTTACGCTAGTGTCTAATAAAATTTCTTGAATTTTTCGAAAATATTTATTTAGGCGCGATAACGGGATTTGTAATATTCTTTAGTTAAAATTTTCCACATTATCCTTCGTGAGTGGTTCACATTTGTTTGATTAGCTGCAATATTAATTATACTCCCTGTGCAAAATTTAAAGCAAATTAGGGCAAAACTCTGGCTTCTGGGGCGAAGCGCATATCGGGCGAAAGGTATATATGGGAGCTATACCTGAAACTCAACCGATTTCTTCCAAAATTAATAGGGTTCTATTCTGACCCAAAGTACATACTTGTGCCAAATTTGAAGTAGATTGGACTAAAATTGCGACTTAGACTTTGATTACAAAAATGTGTTCACAGACAGACGGACATGGCTAGATCGACTCAGGGTCGGCCCTGAGCAATATACCATATGTCTATCTCGTTTCCTTCTGGGTGTTGCAAACATATGCACTAACTTATAATACCCTGTTCCACAGTGTGGCGTAAGGTATAATGAGCTTGCATTTTTCAATATATGGTGCATCCGTTTTCGCTCGAAATGTTCAGCACACGAACACGTTTTCTTCCACTGCGCCGTGTATTCCGATCAAATAGGGTCTTCACCTTTCGGATCATTATTTCCAGTTTTTTTGTCCATTTTTTTGGACGCGATGCACGGTTGCCACAGTTGGTAGAATTCTACCAAAAATGGTAGTTTTTTTACTGTTTGATAGATTGGTAGAATTCTTGATTTTGAGTTTTGGTAGATTTTGTAAAATATTCCTCTTCAACTAAGAGGCACTTTACAAATTTTCTATAGAAATAAAATTTTGGCCAAAATTTCCTATAGAAACAAAATTTGAAAAAAACATCTATAGAAAAAAATTGACAAAATTTCCTTAAGAAACAAAATTTTGTATAGAAACAAAATTTGGACAAAATTAGAAATTTATTTATTACAAGACTTACAATCATAATAAATTATGAAAATAAAAATAAAAAGATAGGTGCTAACAACAAAGGGTTTTGACCAAAAATTAGAAATTATAGAAATACAATTTAAAAAAAAATGTACAGAAATAAAATTTTGAAAAAAATTTTGTATAGAAATAACATTTTTACAAAATTTGTAGAGAAATAAAAATTTGACAAAATATTAAAAAAATATATTAAAACATTTTCTTTCACAAAATTTTTATACCCTGCGCCACACTGTGGAACAGGTGCATATGTTGCAACACCCAGAAGGAGACGAGATAGACACATGGTGTCTTTGGCAAAAATGCTTAGGGTGGGCTCCTGAGTCGATATAGCCATGTCCGTCTGTCCGTGAACACATTTTTGTAATCAAAGTCTAGGTCGCAGTGTTAGTCCAATCGACTTCAAATTTGGCACAAGTATGTGTTTTGGCTCAGAATAGAACCCTATTGATTTTGGAAGAAATCGGTTCAGATTTAGATATAGCTCCCATATATATAGAGAAGGCAGAGTTTTACCCTAATTTGCTTAAAATTATGCACAAGAAGAACAATTAGTACTATAGTCAAGTGTGCCAAATTTTATTGAAATCGGTTCAGATTTAGATATAGCTCCCATATACATCTTTCGCCCGATATGGATTAATACGGTCCCAGAAGCCAGAGTTTTACCTCAATTTGGTTGAAATTTTGCACAAGGAGTGCAATTAGTAGTGTAGTCAAGTGTGCCAAATTTTATTGAAATCGGTTCAGATTTAGATATAGCTCCCATATATATCGTTCGCCCGATTCATATGACCACAGTGGCCAATATTTTATTCCGATTTAATTGAAATTTTGCACAGGGAGTAGAATTAGCATTGTAGCTATGCATGCCAAATTTGTTTGAAATCGGTTCAGATTTAAGTATAGCTCCCATATATAGCTTTCGCCCGATTTACACTCATATGACCACAGAGGCCAATTTTTAACTCCGATTTAGTTGAAATTTTGCACAGGGAGTAGAATTAGCATTGTAGCTATGCGTGTCAAATTTGGTTGACATCGGTTCAGATTTAGATATAGCTCCCACATATATATGTTTTTCTGATTTCGACAAAAATGGTCAAAATACCAACATAGATTTTGTAGAAGTCTATCAAATTCTGTCCATATCGAGTGATATTTAAATGTATGTATTTGGGACAAACCTTTATATATAGCCCCCAATACATTTGACGGATGTGATATGGTATGGAAAATTTAGATCTACAAAGTGATGCAGGGTATAAAGAGTGATACGGTCAAAATTTGGTCAAGGGAAAACGCGTGTAAGTCGGTGAAATCGTTTATTTAAAAAATCAAATTAAATTTCTTTTTCAAGTTCAATTAGTATAAAATTCAGGAAAAATATTCAGTTAGGCTTTCGCTTTTCCAAATCCGAATTGCCGGGCCTCACGCTTCACACCTGCCATCAGATTTTGTACAGCCACCTTGTCCACCTTCTTCGCCGCAGAAAGCCAGTTTGCCTTGAACTGCTGCTCGTCCTTAGCAGTTTTTTTGGTCTTCTTTAGGTTCCGCTTGACAATAGCCCAGTATTTCTCAATTGGGCGGAGCTCTGGCGTGCTGGGAGGGTTCTTGTCCTTGGGAACCACCTGCACGTTGTTGGCGGCGTACCACTCCATGGCCTTTTTACCGTAATGGCAAGATGCCAAATCCGGCCAAAACAGTACGGAACAACCGTGTTTCTTCAGGAAAGGCAGCAGACGTTTATTCAAACACTCTTTCACGTAAATTTCTTGGTTGACAGTCCCGGAAGCTATGAAAATGCTGCTTTTCACGCCACAGGTACAGATGGCTTGCCAAACCAGATATTTCTTTGCGAACTTTGACAGTTTTATGAGCTTGAAAATATCTGCTACCTTTCCCCTTCCTTTCGCCGTATAAAACTCCTGTCCCGGAAGCTGCTTGTAGTCGTCTTTCACGTAGGTTTCGTCGTCCATTACCACGCAGTCAAACTTCGTCAGCATCGTCGTGTACAGCCTCCGGGATCGACCTTTGGCCGTCGTATTTTGTTTATCATCGCGATTTGGAGTCACTACCTTCTTGTAAGTCGATAGTCCGGCTCGTTTTTTGGCTCGATGCACGGTTGTAGACGATACACCCAGCTTATTTGCGGCATCTCGGAGAGAGAGGTTAGGGTTTCGCTTGAAACTACCGACAACTTTCTTTGTCGCCTCAGCGGCTTCCGGTTTTCGATTCCCCCGATCCAGACTTCCTGGCTGTCGACAAACGTTCCCCCGTTGAAAGAAATACGTCAAGTTTATATTGACCAAATTTTGACTGTATCACCCTTTAATATAGTCGGGCCCGCCGGAGTTTAAATTTTTTTCTTACTTGGTTTTCTATAAGTTGGGTATTAAGTTTGAGTTTAGCCGCTAAAATCGAAAACAAATCAATAAAAACAATATTATCTATAGAAACACTTAGAGCATTACTACTTTGAGAGATCTTGGAGCAAATTATTGCTGTACCATAGAAAGTTGATAAAAAATACGGTCTCTCATTGCAATGACCGAGTGACTTCCAAACAAATGTACAATGCGTCATTACTTAAAACGATTTTTATTATTAATAGATATACTCTCGGAGTCCAATACAATTTTAATTTGAATTTATCATTAAAGACTACTATATTACCAGTATTTAAGTTTATAAGTTTCAGGGTTAAGAAATTAATGCAAAATGAAAATTTTGCGATTTGATTGGAAAACTTAAGATTAAATTAAACTGAATAAAATTAACCATGTATACAAAATTCATTTCACACCTTTCTTTTTCAAAAAATTGTGAAACAACGAAAAGGTCATTAAACGCGACTTTTTTACTTTGAACATTAATAATAATAATAATCTCCGCCACTCCTATGATGTTTTGCACCGTTTAAGAAAATCTTACTGTGCTTTGCTGAAAAATGTTTCCGGTTCCCTGTGTTAAATTGCCAAAAAATTACTAAAATTTTGCAAATCTGTGGGTTTTGCTAATTTTTTTTTTCGTTCAGCCAACTAAATATACGTCGCAGAGTACAATAAGCAAATGATTAATTAATGCAAAAATTAATGAAATATTTTGATTAAATATCATTAACAGATAGCCCACCATATGCTGGTTTAAGAAAGTAAGGTTTATGGCTTAAGTCTTTTGTTTTGAAGGCAAATGCCTGACATTAATCGAATTTCCTTTAAAAGAAAATATTTACGCCATATAATCCACATACACGCTGGCTTGTATTTTTTAATGTTTATATGAATATTTTTATGTGGTTGACTTTTTGTCTCCCTTGCTATACGGAAATAAATAATTTCTCACCAAATACCACTAACTTGAAATTTTCTATGGACAATATTTATTTCTTTTATAGTTGTTCGCATACTGTTGTAGTTTGGGGGAAAAGAAATAAAAATTTGTGGCAAAGAAAAACATTTAGTTGGTGGCATAAATAGTTTTTGTTTGTATTTTTTTCTCTTTCCTATTAAATGGAATGAGACCACAGAAACGTCAATGTTTTTTTATTTGCAGTCGCATAGCTCCATTGAAGTTTGCTGGGAATTCATGAGTTATCTTCAAACTACCAACCATCGGCATTTTTCAAAAGTTTCCACGGAATGAGATGTGATAGAAGAGACGTTTTTCTCTACTGTTTTTCTTGCTAGGCTTATGTAAAGATGTACGAAATCTGGGAAAAAGCGAAAAAGAGGAATTTAAGTAACAAGAAATGTAGACGAAGAAAAGAGGTCACCTCCAGTGATTATTTCAGATGTTAGTCAATTGAATTTCTAGTTGCCAATGTATGTGGTGGTAAAACAAGATCAACTTTTCAATTTAAAGTTTTTAGAATATGTTAGAATTTTCAAAAGAAGAATAAGAAACATGCGAGCAGCAGGCATCGTTCAATGTAGGTGGGTGTTTACGATGTAGGTTTTAAGGCCATGGAAGGCTTATTGATGTATAATGGGGGAAAATCGCAAATAAAAAGATGCGATCGAAAATGTTTGTTATCAAACTAAAACACATAAGCATATTTTGATAAAATTAATTGTGATGCGATCGAAGGTTACAAACAAGAAAGCACGTCTTTCACATCCAAATTTATTGCAATTCTACGAGATTCTTGCAAAAGTGGACATTTATATTTGCGAAAATGGGCCGAGTCAATTTTTGAAATTTTCAAAATTTGAAAAAATCGAATTCCGACTTTGCGATTGTGGAAAAGTCGACTTTTGATTTTTTGCTGAATTTTCAGTATAAAAACACGCATTCCTCTTTCAATTACAATGCGTCTTTTGGTCACTAATATGAAAGACTTTCCAAAATAAATTTTAAAATACACAATTTACACAGTATCAAGGACAAATTTATTTATTTTTTCTTTATAATACAAACATTGCATAAATAACCATTGATTTAATTTTTTATTAAAATTTAGATTACCAATAATTGGAATTTGCATGTCACCACGAAAGTCATCTTTGAGTTAACGTTAATTTTCCTTCAAATAAAGGAAAACATTTTTCATTTAAAGAAATAATCTCTAAATTATTTGTGAGATGGAATCTTTGGATTAATGATAAAACAAGTATATACGGTCGTATGTTTGGCCAGGCCGAATCTTATGTACCCTCCACCATGGATTGCGTCGAAAGACTATCATCCACAATCGAATTACTTGGGTTGTGGTATCTTAAAACTTCTTAACATCGTTTTCTAAATTGTGAGTTAATCTATACGTGGTATATATTAGACAACAAAAAAGGTATGTATAGGTAAGTCTACAAATAATTACGAATCGATATGGACTTTTGCACGGTACGTAGAGAGCCAGAATTGAAATAAGGAGGTAGTTTATATGGGGGCTATATATGATTATGGACTGATACGGACCACTTTTGACATGGTTGTTAAATATCATATACTACCACCACGTACCAAATTTCAACCAGACCGGATGAATTTTGCTTCTCCAAAAGGCACCGGAGGTCAAATCAGGGGATCGGTTTATATGGGGGCTATATATAATTATGGACTGATATGAACCAATTCCTGCATGGTTGTTGGATACTATATATTAACTCCACGTATCAAATTTCAACCGAATCGGATGAATTTTGCTCTTCCAAGGGGCTCCGGAAGTCAAATCTGGGGATCGGTTTATATGGGCTATATATAATTATGGACTGATTTCGACCAATTTTTGCATGGGTATTTGAGGCCATATATTAACACCACGTACCAAATTTCAACTGCATCAGATGAATTTTGGTCTTCCAAGAGGCTCCGGAGGTCAAATCTGGTGATCGGTTTATATGGGGGCTATATATAATTATGGACCGATGTGGACCATTTTTGCATGGTCATTAGAGACCATATACTAACACCATGTACCAAATTTCAACTGAATCAAATGAATTTTGGTCTTCCAAGAGGCTCCGGAGGTCAAATCTGGTGATCGGTTTATATGGGGGCTATATATAATTATGGACTGATGTGGACCATTACTTACACCATGTACCAAATTTCAGCCAGATCGTATGAAATTTGCTTCTCTTAGAGGCTCCACAAGCCAAATCGGCGGATCGGTTTATATGGGGTCATGGCAGGGGGTGTGGGGGATCAAACCCCCCGAAATGAATGAATATTTTTATATAAATAAATATATATTTTTAGCTGCATAGAAAAATCTTATCGAAGATGTTGAAGAAAAGCTGGAGGTTTTATTTTGAAAACGCTTACCTATAAAACTTGCACAAATCATAGAATACTAGTTGAAAAGTCCGTCAAACGTCGGCCGAAAAAACAAATTGTTTTTGTTCTCGCACCACAAATTTCATTTTTGGAAAATGTCTTTCTGCTTTTTATTTGTGTTTGTTGTTCTTTTTGTGAACATGACTCGCTTTGTTTAGCCATAGCAACAACAACGAAATAGCCAAACACACATGTGTAAATGAAATGGCGCAAAACCTGCGAAAAGAACCTGCCTTATTCAGCGATGGAAGCACTTGGAGAGTGCAATAAAGAGATATTTCCACACGTGCATATTCTTTTAAAAATTTTGGTCAATTTGCCAGTTACTCAGGGATGGAAAATGCAATTTTTAAGAAAGTACAAAAAATGTATTTTTTGAGCGGAAAGGTACTTTTTACAAAAATTTCACTGGAAAATTATTGTCAAGAGACTAAATTTTAAAGAAAATAAAATTTTGACAAAATTTTCTATATAAATAAAATTTTGCAAAAATTTTCTATAGAAATAGAATTTTGCAAAAAAAATCTGTAGAAAAAAATGTTGCAAAATTTTTTCTATAGAAATAAAATTTTGCAAAAATTTCCTATAGAAATAAAATTTTTACAAAATTTTCAATTGAAATAAAATTTTGACAGCATTTTCTACCGAAATAAAAAATCGATAATATTGAATCGCATTCTTTTTTCGACTAAAACATTCTTGAAGATCAATAAAATCCTGTTTTTGACTATGTCTTTTACAAAATCGAGATTTTCTTCCCACATGAACATGTCTGTTTTGCCATATTTGTAAAAGACTATTAGCAAATAAGGTTGATAAAGACTTTCTCAAAATATTAAAATATTTTGTCAAAGATATTGTACCATAAATCGGATATCGACTCAAAATGTCTACACAAAAGGTACTAAATCATTCGCGGGGGTACTACGGTACTGACCGGGGTGAAAAAGTATTGGAAAAAGTACTATAGTACTGCATTTTCCATCCCTGCAGTTACTACGTACTCATCCGAACTTTCATTTTCAACAATGAAGAGGTTAAAGACGTATCTTAGAAATTCGACTAGCGAGAGTAGACTCAATGGATTGCCATTAATGTCGGTTCATCGCCGAATAAATGTGCCGACTGAAGAAGTCATTGTTTTATTTGCTGCCCAAAAAGCCCGTCGGCTCAATTTAATATTGTAAAAATATTGTATACATACCTATGCATAAATGAAATTATCTACACATGAGATTATATGAATATTTTTTTTAAGTTGAACCCACCCACCCAATGTGGACCAATTTTTGCATGGTTGTTAGAGATCATATGCTGACACCATGTACCAAATTTCAGCCGGATCGGATGAAATTTGCTTCTCTTAGAGTCCCCGAAAGCCAAATTTGAGGGTCCGTTAATATGGGGACTATATGTAAAAGTGGACCGATATGGCCCATTTGCTATACCATTCGACCTACATCAATAGCAACTACTTGTGCCAAGTTTCAAGTCGATAGCTTGTTTCGTTCGGAAGTTAGCGTGATTTCAACTTTATATATATACTTTATGTGGTCTTATATTTCGATGTGTTACAAACAGAATGACAAAGTTAATATACCCCCATCCTATGGTGGAGGGTATAAAAAAAGTTTCAAATTTGAACTAAGACGTATTTTGAGGATTTTTCAGGTTTGGTTTATTTTTTTTTTTTTTTTTCGAAAAAAAAATAGATTTATATTTTAATTTTAATTTTATAGAACCTATATTGAAAACTAGATAGGGATCAATTCGTTTTTGTTTTTTTTTGTTTTAAAGAGCCTTATCTTTGACTCGGACTCGTTATGGTAAGATCAAAGTCTTTGGTGATTTCACTTGATTTTCAAAAAAAAAAAAAAAAAATATTTAGTAGATTTTGAATATTTTTTTGTGTTTTGAATATTTAGAATACAAAACGTTGAATTCGTTTTTTTTTAAGCGATAAATCTCCCTCTCTACGCAAGGTTAAAAAAAATCCCAATTGTTTGTTTTTTATGCTAGTGACTTTGCTAAAATATTCTAGAGATAAACCTTTGGGATTTCCGATTCTGTTTACCAAAAAAGACGATGTGACTAAAATATTGTTGTTTAAGTGTAAACATTTACCTAATATCTATCACTTTTATGTTCAAAATCATTCAGAAATTTTGTAAAACTCCTTGACATATTAATAACCCATCGTGACAATAAAATTTTAAATTTATTCTTCTCTATATCTGATCATTAATTAATTACGCGAACATCCTCTAGTAGTTCACTAATGAAGCACCTGATCTAAAGAGTCTAGGGATTTTGTAGATACTAAACACTTGCAAGTCATGCGTTGCGGCATTTTGTATTTTCATCTCCCTACAAACAAAAGACATGTGACAAAAACAATTAAAACTATCATTCAAACTTTGAAAAGGGCAATGATTTCACAGAACTGATAAAAAAAAATCTAACAAATTCGAAGTCAGCGACTTTGTTTTTGCATTTCTATTGCAAATTAATCGCATGTTATGTCATTTAAGAAGGTTGATTTGCTATTTGATCTTTTTTTTGATGTTGTATATTTGCCATACAGACCTCATACTCTAGGGATCCGCATGTTTATTTTATATCATGAAATTGATTGACGTCATACATGGATTAGTCTAAAGGTAATCGAATAAATTGAATAGAGCAAAAAAGATCTAAAAACTTTAGAAAATCAAAAAAAAAAAAAAAAACAACAAAAAAATATATAATTCAAAGATCTTTAGGCCGCCATCAAAAAGATGTTTTTTTTCTCTAATTATTTATGAAGTCAATTTGGTTTTACTGATATGCCAGACATTATGAGTGGATGAAGAGAATATAAAACCTAAGCTTATAGAAACATTAAAAAGTTATAGTCGTTTATCTTAAAAAAAAATAAATATTTTTGATTGAGGAGTATGTGTCTTAAGTCTTTTGATTTTAATAAGATTTATTTTGATCCATAAAATGAGAAAATATCTAATGTCAAAAACCATATGAAGAAAATGTTTAATATTTCATTTATTCTTGAGAAGAGTGGGTGAATACTAATCCCTCATATTTGCCATTAAAGATTTATGTGATTTAAATTTTGAGCAATGATTTCATAGAAGTAACAAAAACAAAGTGATATCCCAAAAGTTTTATTTAGAATTTAAAATTGGAGAGAGTTAATTTGCTGTTATCTCATTTAAGGCTAAGAGGCAATAAAAAAAATACTTAGGAAATTTACAACTAACAATGTAAATTGATATAAAACGTGGCCTTTTCATGATGAAAAAATTAACTTCTTTCCTGGAAAACCATATTTTACACCAACGAATTTTTCTTTTATTGTTAAAGTTGTTTCATACAGCCCATAAAGATTGTTGGGTGAAAGTTGGCTATGTTTGCTGTTTATACCCTAAACCATGGTGTTTATACCCTAAACCACATAGTGGTCAGGGTATAATAACTATGATCTGCCAAAAAATGTGCCTACCAGAAATATTGATTTAAGACCCCATAAAATATATACCGATCGACTCGGAATCACCTCCTGAGTCGATCTAGCGCTTGGTGTCCGTCCGTCTGTCTGTCCATGTGTTTGTTGTTCGCAGGATTCCGGTCGCAATTAATACCCGATTTTGATGAAATTTGGTACAGAGTGTTTTGAGGGCACAAGGACTAACGTTATTGGATTTGGAAGAAATCAGATCAAATTTAGATATAGCTCCCATATATATGTATCGCCCGATTTCGACAAATGCACTCTATTACCCACCGATCGTCGTCAAATTTAGCACGAAGTAATATTTTTCATTAACCTTCAAGTCTGCAAAATTTCATCGAAATCGGTTTAGATTTATATATAGCTCTCATATATATGTATCGCCCGATTTTCCCAAATTTGGCCATAAAACCCTTATTTATCAACCGTTCTTACTCAAACTTGGCTTACTATATTCTTTTATAATACTAGCAATATGTGCAAAAAATCATCGAGATCGGTTCAGATTTAGCTATAGCTCTCATATATATGTATCGCCCGATTTTCGCAAATTTTGCCATAAACCCCTTATTTATCAACCGATCTTACAAGGTAGCCTTCTGTAGTATCAACCAAGCCTACAAAATATCATCCAAATAGGTTTAGATTTAGATATAGCTCCCATATATATGTACCGCCCGATTTTCAAAAATTTGCCCCTAATAACCTTATTTTTGACCATAGTGGCCTCATTTATTAACCGATCTTACTCAAATTCAGCAAATAGTAATCTATTGTGATATAACTAAAATATAATCCAAATCGGCTCAGATTTAGATATAGCTCCCATATATATGTATCGGCCGTTTTTCAAAAATTTACCCCCAATGACTTTATTTCAGACCATAACAGCCTTATTTATTAACCGATCTTACTCAAATTTAGCACAAGTTAACCTTCAGTGATATCAACTAAACCTGCAAAATACCATACAAATCGGTTCAAATTTTGATATAGCTCCCATTTTTAGAAATTTTGATTTATTACCAACACTTATAAAGGGTGATACGGTCAAAATTTGGTCAATATAAACTTGACGTATTTCTTTCAATTTTGCATTTAAAAAAACCTGAACACCCCTCATTTTGAAGGTGTGTGTGTGTAGAATGTTGGTCCTATTTTGATTTTGGAATTCACTCTTCAGTTGTCAAAATGCCGTCCAAGCAAGAAGAGCAGCGTATCAAAATTTTGCTCGCGCATCGCGAAAATCCGAGCTACTCGCACGCAAAGCTGGCAAAATCGTTAAAAGTTGCCAAATCAACCGTTAAAAATGTAATTAAAGTGTTTGGGGAATGTTTGTCGACAGCCAGGAAGTCTGGATTGGGGGGAAATCGAAAACCGGAAGCCGCTGAGACGACAAAGAGTGTGTGTAGAATGTTGGTCCTATTTTGATTTTGGAATTCACTCTTCAGTTGTCAAAATGCCGTCCAAGCAAGAAGAGCAGCGTATCAACATTTTGCTCGCGCATCGCGAAAATCCGAGCTACTCGCACGCAAAGCTGGCAAAATCGCTAAAAGTTGCCAAATCAACCGTTACAAATGTAATTAAAGTGTTTGGGGGACGTTTGTCGACAGCCAGGAAGTCTGGATCGGGGGGAAATCGAAAACCGGAAACCGCTGAGACGACAAAGAGAGTTGCCGGTAGTTTCAAGCGAAACCCTAACCTCTCTCTCCGAGATGCCGCAAATAAGCTGGGTGTATCGTCTACAACCGTGCATCGAGCCAAAAAACGAGCCGGACTATCGACTTACAAGAAGGTAGTGACTCCAAATCGCGATGATAAACAAAATACGGCGGCCAAAGCGCGATCCCGGAGGCTGTACACGACGATGCTGACGAAGTTTGACTGCGTGATAATGGACGACGAAACCTACGTCAAAGCCGACTACAAGCAGCTGCCGGGACAGGAGTTTTATACGGCAAAAGGAAGGGGAAAGGTAGCAGATATTTTCAAGCTCATAAAACTGTCAAAGTTCGCAAAGAAATATCTGGTTTGGCAAGCCATCTGTACCTGTGGCTTGAAAAGCAGCATTTTCATAGCTTCCGGGACTGTCAACCAAGAAATTTACGTGAAAGAGTGTTTGAATAAACGTCTGCTGCCTTTCCTGAAGAAACACGGTTGTTCTGTATTGTTTTGGCCGGATTTGGCATCTTGCAATTACGGTAAAAAGGTAAAAAAACTGCTAAGAACGAGCAGCAGTTCAAGGCAAACTGGCTTTCTGCGGCGAAGAAGGTGGACAAGGTGGCTGTACACAATCTGATGGCAGGTGTCAAGCGTGAGGCCCGGCAATTCGGATTTGGAAAACCGAAAGCCTAATTGAAAATTTTTTTCCTGAATTTTATACTAATTGAACTTGAAAAAGAAATTTAATTTGATTTTTTAAAACAACGATTTCACCGATTTACACGCGTTTCCCTTGACCAAATTTTGACCGTATCACCCTTTAGAGCGATTTCCTCTTTTTAATAATGGATTATTGGCATATTAACTCTGCAGGTATTAAATCAAATATAGCTCCAAAGATCTGGCATTTCTATTCAGATTGTGCCCTAAATTTTCATAAATGTGGAACGCTTTAATTCCCAAACCTATACCAATGATGTCCTACAAATGTTTATGTATACTACATCACTAGGGGTGGTTTAGGGTATAATATAGTCGGCCCGCCCGACTTTGTACTTTACTTACTTGTTTTTCTATAAAAATTTTCACAGACAACTCATGTGGCACCCAATCATTGAACTTATTTTTGCAGCCAGCCTTTTTATACCCTCCACCATAGGATGAGGGGTATATTAACTTTGTCATTCCGTTTGTAACACATCGAAATATTGTTCTAAGACCCCATAAAGTATATATATTCTGGGTCGTGGTGAAATTCTGAGTCGATCTGAGCATGTCCGTCCGTCCGTCTGTTGAAATCACGCTAACTACCGAACGAAACAAGCTATCGACTTGAAACTTGGCACAAGTAGTTGTTATTGATGTAGGTCGGATGGTGTAGCAAATGGGCCATATCGGTCCACTTTTACGTATAGCCCCCATATAAACGTACCCCCAAATTTGGCTTGCGAGGCCTATAAGAGAAGCAAATTTCATCCGATCCGGCTGAAATTTGGTACATGGTGAGACTGTACGGTCTCTAACAACCATGCAAAAATTGGTCCACATCGGTCCATAATTATATATAGCCCCCATATAAACCGATCACCAAATTTTACCTCCGGAGCCTCTTGGAAGATCAAAATTGATCTGATTCAGTTGAAATTTGGTACGTGGTGTTAATATATGGCCTCAAACTCCCATGCAAAAATTGGTCGATATCGGTCCATAATTATATATAGGCCCCATATAAACCGATCCCCAGATTTGACCTCCAGAGCCCCTTGGAAGACCAAAAGTCTTCCCATTCGGTTGAAATTTGGTACGTGATGTTAGTATATGGTATCCAACAACCATGCAGGAATTGGTTCCTATCAGTCCATAATTATATATAGCTCCCATATACACCGATCCCCAGATTTGACCTCCGGTGCCTTTTGGAGAAGCAAAATTCATCCGATCTACTTGAAATTTGGTACGTGATGGAAGTATATGATATTTAACAACCATGCCAAAAGTGGTCCATATCAGTCCATAATCATACATAGCCTCATATAAACCGATCCCAAGATTTGGTTTTGGAGCCTCTTGGAGGAGCAAATTTCATCCGAGTGAGTTGATATTTGGTACATTGTGCTATGGTCGTTAACAACCATGCCTAACTAGGTCCATATCGGTCTATAGTTATATATGACCCTCAGATAAATCGATCCCCAATCACACAAAAATTGATCCATATCAAGTTCAAAATTGTATATAGCCACCATATAAGCGACCCCCATATTTCAATTCTGGCTCTCTACGTACCGTGCAAAAAGTCCATATCGATTCCTAATTATTTGTAGACTTAACTATACATAACTTTTTTGTCTAATATATACCACGTATGGACTAACTCACAATTTAGAAAACGATGTTAAGAAGTTTTAAGATACCACAACCCAAGTAATTCGATTGTGGATGTTAGTCTTTCATAGAAGTTTCTGCGCAATCCATGGTACATAGGATTCGGCCTGGCCGAACTTACGGCCGTATATACTTGTTTTATATAGTTCAAAACCCTTTGATGATGAGTGATTAATTTATTGGCGATGTTATGGCTGCTTATATTAGGGTCCTGCTCAATTCACCATAGCGAAGTATTTCACAGAGAAAACTCCAGAAAGAAAGCAAGCGGACTCTACATGTGCAAACTACACACTGAAAATAGCACACCCGGTTCCAAAGTTTGTTTCTTTATTTTGGTATTGATTCCGAGCCAAAGTAACGGAGAATTGAAGTAAGGATACCTTTAAGACATAATTACTCTTTTAAATTTAAGTTTTGCGTACTTGAATCTAGGAAATAAAATTAAATTTATTCGATTTTCTAGCTGTTTTTTTCAAGTGCCATAAAAGTTCCTTAAAACCGCGTTAACGGCAATTTAAATTTCCAAATTCAGATTCGACTACAACCCTACGGGAAATTGGTGCAAATTGCCACTGACGGACCTATCACAGAACTGGTACATGTTCTCCAGTTAGTTGCAATTTTTATATAGTCGTAATTTATTTATTTCCGTTCTCGCTTGATATTAAAATCATAGATCCATTACGATTTTAATATCAAGCATTTTCACATAAAATTAGCAGAATAACCAATTGTTCGACATATTTCAAAAGTTTTTTTTTCATTTCGGGTTCGATTGGGATGCCCAAATTGAAACAGATTTCTAAGAGTTTGTCCGAGACTGGTTCCTGACTACCGGTCTATGGGGTGCTCCTGCTAAATTGTCCCAGGACGTGTTCTTTGGGATGAGTCCAAAACGCGTCTAAAAATGTAAATTTACCCCGTCAATGACAAACCCATGTTAAAGTGACCGATCCCTTCCATACGTTTTGACCAGAACTGGGACTGGTTCATACACACCAGGGACTAGTCCTGTACCGGTTCTGTGATTGATCCATTTCCCGTAGGGAAGTTATGCTAGGTTTCAAGTAAAAATGTCTTTAAAATAAAGTGATGTCCTATTTTTGAAGGCTTCTTTGCTTTGTAGTCAAGATACAAAAAGTTAACAAATTTAAAAGCGAGTTCATTAATTTTAAAGAATTTTTCAGAATTATTAAAGTCATGTTCACCTTGGTCAAACAAAATTTTCTTTCATGTTAGCATACCAAGTTTTAAGACGAATCACTTAACTATAACGACAAAACGACTTCATTGAAAAGTGTATAGACTTTTTAATAAGGAAAACACTTTATACAAGAGAAATAAGTCCTCTATGCTAAGCAAAATTCGCATTCATAGTTTAAGGACATGAAATCGTAGGCCTTACGAAAATATTTTTTTCAGTGTAGTTATTCGACAGTTCCGAAACGAACCACGTTGTTGAACAAAACGAACAAACCATGTTGCAGGGGTTTCCCCAATCAATTTTACTAACATGGTTAGGTATGTTAGGTTAACTTTAGCTATAGTAAAAATTAAATTAGAAATTTCCTCTTTCCTATATTAAAGTTGTTAAAAAGTTATATATTATTTAACTTTTTAACAACAAAAACTAATGAAGGTCTTTATATATAGAATTTCATAAACATTAATCAATTGGAATTTTAATTCTTGTAATTTGAACACATTTAATCAATTAAACAAAAGACTTAAGACACAAACAGGCTTTAGGGTAACCAAGCGAAAAATGAATCAATCAAGTTTTTGTCTTAAATCTTGTGTTTACAAAATTTCCTAAAACAAAAACAAGTTTTCAACGATTCACAAGAATTATATGTCATTAATATGGATTACGTTGATCAATTTTGAAATCAATCAGCAACAATGTAAGTGTTGTTTATTCAAAAACAAATGTACTCAGATCAAAAGATTTTGCCTTTACTTTAATTATTTTGGTATTAATCTCGAGCGAAAAAAACAAAGAATTGCATTTTCGATATACTTAGAATGATATTCATTTTTATACCCTTCGCCACACTGTGGAACAGGGTATTATAAGTTAGTGCATATGTTTGCAACACCTAGAAGGAGATGAGATAGACACATGGTGTCTTTGGCAAAACTGCTCAGGGTGGGCTCCTGAGTCGATATAGCCATGTCCGTCTGTCTGTGAACACATTTTTGTAATCAAAGTCTAGGTCGTAATTTAAGTCCAATCGACTTCAAATTTGGCACAAGTATGTGTTTTGGGTCAGAATAGAACCCTATTGATTTTGATTTTGATATAAGAAATCGGTTCAGTTTTAGATATAGCTCCCATAGGAAGGATTTCAAATGATATCGAAATAGTGGGCCCCGCCCGACTTTAGACTTTCCTTACTTGTTAAATTTAGATTTTGCGTACTTGATACACATTTAAATAAATGGAGTTTTTAATTTTTATTACCGTGTAGAACCAAGTTGATCTCATTTCAAAGGAATTTTCTTTGGTGTAAAGATAACTATTGTAAAGTCGAAACACCTCAAGTAAAAATCTTTGGGAATATTCGTCTTCTATGTTTTTGGCAAAATTCTATCCGCACGCAGAGAAGGAATATGATCACCTCAAACAAATAACATTTTTGTATGGTGACCATGTAACATGTTTGTCACTAAAATTTTAAGTAAAGTGTATTAGAAACAAAGATGGCAAGCCGATTACACAAAAATAAGTTTTTTTATAAATTGACATTTTTCAGACAATTTTCTATAAATTTGTAAGACAAGACAAAATTTTTATTTTTCAGTAATTAGAGAAAATTTCGCAGGTTGAAGGAAAAACTTGGAGTTCAAAATGCCATTCGAAGTTCAAGATGTTCGCATTATTGGCAAAATGTACAAACATTAAGGAATTCTGAACTATTTTGTGGGAGACACGAATTTAGTTAATCATTATACTTCATTTGTGTATAATTTTTATACCCACCACCATAGAATGGTGACGGGGGTATAATAAGTTTGTCATTCCGTTTGTAACACATCGAAATATCGATTTACGACTATATAAAGTATATATATTCTTGATCAGGGAGAAATTCTAAGACGATATAACGATGTCCGTCTGTCTGTCTGTCTGTCTGTTGTAATCACGCTACAGTCTTCAATAATGAAGCAATCGTGCTGAAATTTTGCACAAACTCGTCTTTTGTCTGCAGGCAGGTCAAGTTCGAAGATGGGCTATATCGATCCAGGTTTTGATATAGTCCCCATATAAACCGACCTCCCGATTTGGGGTCTTGAGCTTATAGAAATCGAAGTTTTTATCCAATTTGCCTGAAATTTGAAATCCAGAGGTATTTTATGACCATAAAGAGGTGTGCCAAAAATGGTGAGTATCGGTCCATGTTTTGGTATAGTCCCCATATAGACCGATCTCCCGATTTTACTTCCTGGGCTTATAGAA
The DNA here is from genome assembly GCF_050003625.1 of Haematobia irritans. Classification (NCBI taxonomy): domain Eukaryota; kingdom Metazoa; phylum Arthropoda; class Insecta; order Diptera; family Muscidae; genus Haematobia; species Haematobia irritans. The sequence goes on from NC_134398.1 coordinate 26,083,568, forward strand.
ACCGCACTTTTTATTCAATTTACCTGAAATTGTAAATCTAGAGGTATTTTATGACCATAAAGAGGTGTGCCAAAAATGGTGAGTATCGGTCCATGTTTTGGTATAGTCCCCATATAGACCGATCTCCCGATTTTACTTCTTGGGCTTATAGAAACCGCAGATTTTATTCAATTTACCTGAAATTGAAAATCTAGAAGTACTGTAGGACCACAAATACGTGTGCCAAAAATTGTGAGCATCCGTCCATATTTTGGTATAGCCCCCATATAGACCGATTTCCCGATTTTATTTCTTGGGCTTCTAGAATCCGAAGTTTTTATCCTATTTGCCTGAAATTGGAAATCTAGAGGTATTTTCGGGTCATAAAAAGGTGTGCCGAAAACGGTGAGTATCGGTCCATATTTTAGTATAGCCCCCATAAGAACGATCTCCCGATTTAACTCCTTGGGTTTCTAGAAACCGTAGTTTTTATCTGATTTGCCTGAAATTGTAAATATTCTGGTATTTTAGGCTCACAAAAACGTGTATCGGATTAAGTTTTTATCGGCCCATTTGGTAATGCCTCCATATAGACCGACTTCACTTCTTGAGGGTGTAGAAGGCGCACTGATCATGAAAATTGCTTGAAACTCAATGTAAAGTTTCCAGATTTTACTTCTACAGATTTAAGATTTCAAATCAAGACATTATTTTATAATTTTCTTGCACACTCATCAGAGATGTTGATGATTCCTCTAAAACTCAAACAAAAATGGTTCTTATAAATCCAGAATCTGATATAGTCCTCATAGGTGAAATCTTTAAATTTATCTTCGGGAAGTGTCCTCAAGCCCTCCTGAAATTTCAAAAGAACCCCTAATATTTGGTTCATGGTGGTGGGTATTTAAGATTCGGCCCGGCCGAATTTAGTGTTGTATATACTTGTTTCCCCTATTGTAGTTAATTCAACTAACGTACGCAAAAAAAATATTAAAGTCATAGAAACTTTCTTAAAACATAGTAAGTCCATGAACTAAAATATAATTACATGAGCTTTAGTGAAATATAGGGTTCCCTTTTTTAGTGTATTTTTGAACACTTTTTTGCTTTATAGTTAAGATAAAAAAAAATCATTCAAATTTCAATAACTTTGAAGAATTTTTCAGTATTAATAAAGCCAAGTTGCCCTTAGTACAACAAAATTGTCTTCCATGCTAAGGTCCCAATTTGGAGTCGAATCGCTTTAAGCTATAAGGACAAAACAACTTCATTGTACAATTTATCGACTTTTGGAGAAGACAAAAAATGTATATCAGAGAAATGCATATTCTATGCTAAGCAAAATTCGTGTTAATATTTTAAGAAATATTGGCCTCACGACAATATTTTTTTCAGTGCGCATTGTCAAAGGAGAATTTTAAACTCAACTACGAATCAGACAGCTTCTATTTAACTTTTCTTCTTAGATTTTATTAAAAATATATATATTTTTTTATTTAATAAGAGTACAACATCAACAGAAATATTTTTATCTGTAAATCACATCATATATTTTGCAGTTTATTTTGTACTTACTTTGCCATAACTATTCAATGGGCCATTTACCCAACGATCAGCCTCCAGACGTCCTGTTAGCAATGCACCTGTATCCGGATCAATTCTTTGCCACTCACGCACCTCACGTTGGAAAGGAGATCTGGCACCATTTGTTGCTGTTAGCGATGTGGAGTTGATTTGTTCCGATGTATTGGCCACTGCCGATGGAGCAAATAAACGCAACTCTTTTTGTGAGTTGTGACCATTTACCGATGATGCTGTGGTCATGATTTCCATAGTTGCGAATTTACATGTAAATTTTATTGCAATAAATTTCAGCTGCCTTTCTCACAATTCCCAAAGATTCTTTATCTTTATCTTCGATGAGCTTACCTTAAGCTCGACTCTTGATTTATTTTATATTTAAAAAGTTTTGTGTATTTCCTTAAGGCTTTTTAATTTCACTAACCAATGTAAAGTTATAATTTATGATTATTACTCCTCTTGTTTGTTTGTGGGAGATATGCTTTCTTAAGAGTTTCTTTTTTTAAACTTTTTTCTTTTACTTTGAAATTTGGTAGCTTCAGCTACTGTTTTAGTTGTTCTTTTCATGAACACCTCTAAATTTTCTTTACGCTCTAATTTAATTATTGATATTTTTTTTTTTTTTAAGTTGTTGTTGAATGCTGTCTTCACTGGCTCGTAACGGACGAATATGGAATAAATTTTTGTGAAATTCTGAAAGTAGAGAAAACAGTATTAAATTAATTTTTTTGTTTTTATATTTTGACTAAATTAAAATTATGATATTTTTTTAGTTTGTATTGTTTTGAGACAGACAGAGAAAACAAACTTTTTCATATTTTAATATAATATTTTAATTATATGATTTTATTATATCCCATTTCAAAAAATTTCTATTTTATATTTCTCTGCTGAGAAAATACATGATTGTGAAGCAAAGATTTATAAGAGAAGAAAATACAATTTTATATCTGTTTTTTTGTGAAAACATATTTAATCAGTTGGAAAGCACTAATTTATAGATTCTTCATGGTACCGAGCTTTTATTAATTTTTCACTAAAAAAAATTATCTTACTGAAACATTAGCCCCTGGCCCCATATTTTAATTAAGTTTCTTCTTAGAATTACTAGCTGGCTTGACTTAGCCGTGACTGACTATTCGATTATCTTGATGTTCAGAGTAAATGGAAGTATTGGTTCTATATCATATATCTTTCTAATGTAATGTAAACTCTAATGTAATCGTACATGATGCTGAGCTTATGTGGTCTGTCCGTCTTTATATATATATTTCTTGTTGGGACAGAGAACAAATACTGGTACAATACACTTTAGATAAGAGGTATTTTTAATTTTCGTCGATATATTCCCGCATTAGTTATTGTTGCAATTTCAAAATTGAAAATTTCTGAAATTTCTGAATAATAATATTAAGAAAAAATAATAAATCATTTGTTGCCGTTTTTCAGATGTGGTATAAATAAATATTTATTATATATCCCAACAAATGACATATTCTTTTTTTCTTAATTTTTTTAAGAGTACAATGAAAACTTTAAAAACTAATCTTAGAAATTGTTTACTTTAATATGAAAAAAATCATATTTTAAGAATAGAACATCAGCAAGGCAAGCAAGCTACTCTCAGGAACGAAAAGATTTTAATAACAAATAGATTCTGAAATATAGGTGCACGACTACTCCTTAGTGCGCAATGACCGGTGCCAGTTCTAATCAAAACGTATGGGCGGGACCGCCAATGAACATGGCTTTGTCATTGAGGGGGAAACATTACGCTTTAGGACACGATTTGGACTCAATCAAAAGAACACATCCTGGGACAGTTTAGTCCACATGAACAAATCGTGTACAATCTCTTAAACCCCGGTTTCAATTTGAGCAAAAACTTGGCACAAGTAGTTGTTATTGATGTGGGTCGGATGGTATTGCAAATGGGGCATATCGGATAACTTTTACGCACAGAAAAAAATATCACCAAAATATTTCCAATTAAAAAGTTAATTGAAGTTGAAAATTTTTTCAATTAATAAATTAATTGATACAATTAACTTTTTAATCACGATAGAAACATTAAGTTAATTAAGTCAATGATTGAAAATTTTAAAATTTGTAATTAAAAAATTAATTGAACAATTAACTTTTTAATCTAATTTGGAAGACTAATTAAAAAACAATCATTTGCTAATCCAAATAAAAACTCTAAGCCAATTCAGAAAGTAATTAAAAATAGTTACCTTTTTTAATTAATAAATTAATTGAGTTTTGCAATCAACATCAATTAAATTTTTAATTGAATCAATTAAAAAATTAATTGAAATTTGCTGAAAAAATCAATTAATTTTTTAATCAAGAATTTTTTCTATGCCCAATTAAAACTGTGGTTGATACTATCATTTTCGTGATTGAAGACATTTCAATTAAAAAATTAATTGGATCAATTAATTTGGTGATTGAATCAGAAAATTTTTTTTTTGTGTGCGTATAGGCCCCATATAAACCGACCCTCTGATTTGGCTTGCGGAGCCTCTTGGAGGAGCAAAATTCATCCGATCCGGTTGAAATTTGGTACATAGTGCTAGTATATGGTCTCTAACAAACATGCAAAAATTGGTCCATATCGACCAATAATTATATATAGTCCCCATATCAACCGATCTCTAGATTTGGCTTGCGGAGCCTCTAAGAGAAGCAAATTTCATCCGATCCGGCTAAAATTTGGTACGTGGTGTTAGTATATGGTTTCTAACAACCATGCAGGAATTGGTCCATATTGGTCCATAATTATATGTAGGCCCCATATAAACCGATCCCCAGATTTGACCTCCGGAACCTCTAAGAGAAGCAAATTTCATCTGATCCGGCTAAAATTTTGTACGTGGTGTTAGTAAAGGGTGGTTAAATTGTAAGGGCCGATGTTGAATGTGAACCACACCTAAACGCCAAGTTTTTTTCGAATTTTATTTGACATTTCTCTATTTCAGACTTACTCAATTTGAACCATGGACGTCGCGAATGGGCAGAATGGTTCCAAGAAATGGCAACAGTGGATGATCAATTTTCGAAGAAAATCATCTTCAGTGATGGGGCACATTTGCACCTCAGTGGATTCGTCAATAAACAGAATTGCCGCATTTGGGCGAATGAGAATCCAAGAGTGATTGTCGAAATACCAATGCACCCACAAAGAGTGACTGTTTGGTGCGGTTTATGGGCTGGCGGCATCATCGGGCCGTATTTTTTCCAAAATGAGGCCGGTCAGGCAGTTACTGTGAATGGCGTTCGCTATCGTGAGATGATAACGAACTTTTTATGGCCCGAATTGGAAGATATGGATGTGGACGATATGTGGTGCCACTTGCCACACAGCAGACGAAACAATGGCTCTTTTGCGCAACAAATTCAATGGCCGTGTTATCTCACATAATGGCGATGTCAATTGGCCGTCAAGATCATGTGATTTGACACCGTTTGACTTTTTTCTTTGGTGTTATTTGAAAAAAAAAAGGTGGACGTCGATAAGCCAGCAACAATTCAAGAGCTAAAGATGAGATAATTCGGCACATTAACGGCATAGAACCTCCATTATGCCTCAGCGTCATCGAAAATTTGGACCATCGAAGGAAGGTGTGCCACCGAGGTCGCGGCGCCCATTTGGCCGATATTTTGTTCCATACATAATTGAGTAATACCAATATATCATAATAAAATAAAATTACAATAATTTCCTAAATAGTTTGTATTTTATTCAAAATCAACATCGGCTTTGAAATTTTAACCAACCTTTATATGGTCTTTAACAGTCATGCAAAAACTGGTCCATATCGGTTCATAATTATATATAGCCCCCATATAAACCGATCCCCAGATTTGACCTCCGGAGCCTCTAAGAGAAGCAAATTTCATCCGATCCGGCTGAAATTTGCTACATGGTGTTAGTATATGGTCTTTAACAGTCACTGTTCCATATCGGTTCATAATTATATATAGCACCCATATAAACCGATCCCCAGATTTGACCTCCGGAGCCTCTAAGAGAAGCAAATTTCATCCGATCCGGCTAAAATTTGGTATATGGTGTTAGTATATGGTCTTTAACAACCATGCAAAAATTGGTCCATATCGGTTCATAATTATATATAGCCCCCATATAAACCGATCCCCAGATTTGACCTCCGGAGCCTCTAAGAGAAGCAAATTTCATCCGATCGGATTGGTCGATATCGGTCCATAATTATATATAGCCCCCATAGAAACCGATCCCCAGATATGACCTCCAGAGCCTCTTTGAGGAGCAAAATTTATCCGATCCGGTTGAAATTTGGTACGTGGTGTTAGTATATGATTTCTAACAACCGTGCAAAAATTGGTCCATAATTATACACAGCCCCCATACAAACCGATTCCCAGATTTGACCTCATCCCATTCGGTTGAAATTTGGTACATTGCGCCAGTATATGACCGCTAAGAGCCATGCAAAAATTGGTCCATATCGGTCTATCGTTATATATAGCCGATCGCCAATCACGCAAAAATTGGTCCATATTGCCAAACATAATCTACGAAAATTTTATTTCTATAGTAAATTTTGTCAAAATTTTATTACTATAGAAAATTTTGTCAAAATTTTATTTCTATAGAAAATTTTATCAACATTTTTTTCTATAGAAAATTTTGTCAAACTGAATTATATGCGTATTTAATCGGTCTTTTTTGTTTAATATATACCCCGTATGGACTAACTTACAATTTAGAAGACGGTGTTAAGAAGTTTTAAGATACCTTACCATCGTTAAGTGTTACCGCAACCCAAGTAATTCAATTGTGGATCGCAGTCTTTAGTAGAAGTTTTACGAACTTACGCCCGTATATACTGGTTTTTTAGGTAAAATTTTTTTCTTGTCTAAAACTCACGAGGCCATGAAAGAAACAAAAAATTAAATATAATGAATAGGGTCGTCTAAAACGGGCTCATGGTAGACATTTGACATGATATTGATTTCCATTATTTACGACGTACTTTCCAAGCCAGTAGTAATCCAGCAAATAAAGCGTCGCCCAAAAAGTAGTGAAAATTTTCTTTTTGTATCCGAAAGTGGTTAAAAATTGACGCAGAAACGATAAATTTAACATGGGCTTCACATACACTCAAAAAAAATTTACTTGGATCCACAGAGTTTGACCTTCCTTTAAGGATTTTGGTATTGATTCCGAGCCAAAAATGCGGGTTCTTTAAAATAAGGAAAATTTTTTGCGACCTATCTGCCTTTAAATCTAGGATCTATATAATTAAAATTAGGATACAGATCTCATTTATCAAATTTTCATTCTCTTTTCGCGGTTTATTAATAAAGCTATTCACGTACGAACAAATGCCAGTTTAAAATCCAAATTATGACGGTTAGTTCGAAGTAAAAAATATTTTCTTAATTCAAAAAAAAAACTTTAAACCAAAAATGCTAAATCCTCAAAATAAGTTTTGGCCTATTATTTTAAAGCATTTTTATCTTAAATCCAAAGATTCAATATTTCAGTTAATTTAAGAACGATTTCTTTAAATCAAAAATGTGTTTCTTTACTTAAAAAAAATGCCTTTTCACGTACAAACAAATGCCCGTTTAAAATCCAAATTATGACGGATAGTTCGAAGTAAAAAATATTTTCTTAATTAAAAAAAAACCTTTAAACCAAAGATGCTAAATCCTCAAAATAAGTTTTAGCCTATTATTTTAAAGCGCTTTCATCTTAAATCTAAAGATTCAATATTTCAGTTAATTTAAGAACGATTTCTTTAAATCAAAAATGTGTTTCTTTACTTTGAGAAAAATTTGCCTTAGTTTAAAGGCATGCAAATTTAAAGAAGGTACGCAAATTTTCAAAATGTGTGTCCTAAATTTAATGAAAAAAAATTTTTGAAGCAAAGATTATAAATTTTCTTTTAATTAAAATTTCATTATTTTAAAGAAATTTGTCTTTAATAGTGTGTAAATTGCACATCCTAAAATTGAGGTTGCATAATCTTTAATATCACGTAAATTTTTTTTTTAGCGTAGGACAAATGTCCAGCATTTCAACAGCCGTTGTTCTGAAATTGCATCGTTTCTTATGGTATGATCCAAATTCAGTGTTTTGGATGTGAATTAAAAAATATTGTTATATTTTGTCAAATAATTAATTTTTATAATTTTTTATGATTTTTAATGCATTCTAACGCTTGTCTGAAACGTTAAATAATGTACCAAATTAAAAGCAAATTATTTAAGCTTTTAATTTGATACATTATTTAACGTTTCAGACAAGCGTGTGAATGCATTAAAAATCATAAAAAATTATAAAAATTAATTATTTGACAAAATATATACCAAAAACTATTTGTAAAAAAAATATTACAATGACCCATTAAAAATATGAAAAAATGGAGTATAAGAAATTAAATTAAAAAAAGCTTCCGGTGTAGTTAAAATAAAGAATATCTTTGGGCGAGATTTTTGGAAATGCTTTTAAAATTGTGTCTTTAACTAGAACATCTTCCAAATTTCTTTGGTGGGCTGCAATTTTTTCGGAATAATTTCTCAAACGTTTGGAAATGTTCCCATTTTTAGTTTGCGTACCCAATAATTAATAATTAAAATACCTCTAGGGTCGCAAAGTTTATTAACATTGATATATGGTCAGTTTTCGTTTAAATGTCAAGGAATTTTGACTAACAAAAATGCACCACATTTATGATATAATTATTTTTTTTTTTTTTTTTGCTTATTTCATGACTAAAAATCTGATCCTAATTAATCAAAATAACAATGTACTTACATATGTCGTTTTGCTTAAAACAATAAATTTATAAATAATTACAAACAAATTATTAAAAAAAAAACTCATAATCATTCAACGGAAAACCGTAAGAATGGGACAAGATACACTAAATAACAAAGAAGCAATAAATTATAAATTCAGAAGAACAACAAAAGCCGACAAACGAAAATAAAAAAAAACTAAAAAATAAAAACAGAGGACGTATAATAAAAATTTCATATGTTCAGTCACATAGCTCCATATGGTTAATTTTTATAAACCTGATGTTTATTAAGCCGTTGCGTTTTTGTCTTTCGTTCAAAAAGAATAAAATAATTCAAGTTTTTGAGCGTGTGTAATACCTCTAATGGACGCATGCAGTACATATGAGTGAGTTCTTTACCACTCATACATCAGACCTGTTTGAATGTTTAATGACCACCGAAGTAATAATAATCAACACGTTCATGTTCTACAGTTCCGAATGATTTAAATTTGTCGGACTTGAAACGCAAATAGATTGACGTAGTGTAATGCCGTAGGAGCAGCGGACGAGACTGTCAGTCTCACTTGACTATCTGTAAATTCGCTAATAGAAAAAAAAATAAAACTCATGTTTTCCCGAAGCGTTGAAAACTTAGTCAACCTTATTGAGCCAACATTAATTGTAATTACTCGACCAGTATTATCTACCGGTTGCCAACTACACTGAAAAAATAATTTTTGCCAATCGCACGCAATGATTTTATGAGTTTTATTTTGATCGCACGTTGTATTTTGATGTTCCTAAAACGGAGAATAATGTGATAAAAAATCCACACGAAATACTTAAGAAAGTACAAACAAAAACAAGTAAGTAAAATCTAAAGTCGGGCGGGGCCGACTACATTATACCCTTCACCACTTTGTACACCAAAATGTGTGTTACCATCTCAACTCCTACAAATTTGTTTGGAGTTATTATGAAGGTTTATATTCTCATATTCAAATATCTGTGGGTTATGATATATTATTTGGTCAAGTTGGACGATATTTCCACAAGTCGGAGCCTTATTTAAAACTCAATCATTCTGTGGAATGTCTGGCATTACAGTGTGTATGATATGATTACGATATTGGGAAATCATCACAGAATTTTGTGTAAAATGTAAGTATTTTGGCCATATTTGAAACCCTCAGAAATGTCACCAGCATTACTGAGGTGGGATAATCCACCACTGTTCGGTCGAAGCAGGAATCGAACCCACGATCTTGCGTATGCAAGGCGGGCATGCTAACCATTGCACCACGGTGGCTCCCTTATTGATCCTAGATTTAAAGCTGACAATTTCTTTATTTTAAAGAAACCGCATCTTTGAATCGGAATCAATACCAAAATCCTTAAGGGAAGGTCAAAATCTTTGGATCCAAGTAGTCTTTTTTTAGTGCACAGAGAAGCTACTACTCATGGTCTGTTGAGGATATATGGTATACCCCATTGATTCGTTGCGAGTGAAAATCAGTGTTGTAACAAAAACTACGCTGCATCCTTTAGGAACTTTAATAAGCTAATGGCACGACATTTGAACTGGGGCTTTCCCCTCAATCGGAGCATACCATCAATTTCAAAAGTTGAAAGAAAAGTATCCTCAATCAGCTCAAAAACAGTGAACACGCCAGGAATAAATTTTTATACCCTCCACCATAGGATGGGGGTATATTAACTTTGTCATTCCCTTTGTAACACATCGAAATATTGCTCTAAGACCCCATAAAGTATATATATTCTGGGTCGTGGTGAAATTCAGAATCGATCTGAGCATGTCCGTCCGTCCGTCTGTTGAAATCACGCTAACTTCCGAACGAAAGAAGCTATTGACTTGAAACATAGCACAAGTATTTGTTATTGATGTAGGTCGGATGGTATTGAAAATGGGCCATATCGGTCCACTTTTACGTATAGCCCCCATATAAACGGACCCCCAAATTTGACTTGCGATTGCTCTAAGAAAAGCAAATTTCATCCGATCCGGCTGAAATTTGGTACATGGTGTTAGTATATGGTCTCTAACAACCATGCAAAAATTGGTCCATATCGGTCGATAATTACATATAGCCCCCATATAAACCGATCCCCCGATTTGGCTTGCGGAGCCTCTAAGAGAAGCAAATTTCATCCGATCCGGCTGAAATTTAGTACATGGTGTTGCTATATGTTCTCTAATGACCATGCAAAAATTGGTCCACATCGGCCTATAATTATATATAACCCCCATATAAACCGATTCCCAGATTTGACCTCCGGAGCCTCTTAGAGGAGTAAAGGTCATCCGATCCGATTGAAATTTGGTCCGTGGTGTAAGTATATTGTCTCTAACACCCATGTCAAAATTGGTCAATATCGGTCCATAATTATATATAGCCCCCATATAAGCCGATTACCAGATTTGACCTCCGGAGCCTCTTAGAGGAGCAAAGGTCATCCGATTCGATTGAAATTTGGTCCGTGGTGTTAGTATACGGTCTCTAACAACCATGCAAGAATTGGTCCATATCGGTACATAATTATATATAGCCCCCATATAAATCGATCCCCAGATTTGTCCTCCGGAGCCTCTTGGAGGAGCAAAATTCATACGATCCGGTTGAAATTTGGAACGTGTTGTTAGTATATGGTCTCTAACAACCATGCAAGAATTGGTCCATATCGGTCCATAATTATATATAGCCCCCATAGAAACCGTTCCCCAGATTTGATCTCCGGAGCCTCTTAGAGGAGCAAAATTCATCCGATCCGGTTGAAATTTGCAACGTGGTGTTAGGCCGCAAATAACCATGCCAAAATTGGTCCATATCGGTCTATAGTTATATATACGCGATCCCCAATCACACAAAAATTGGTCCTTATCGATTCATAATCATGGTTGCCACTCGAGCCAAAAATAGTCTACCAAAATTTTATTTTTATAGAAAACATTGTCAAAATGTTATATCTATAGAAAATTTTGTCAAAATTTTATTTCTATAGAAAATTTTGTCAACATTTTATTTCTATAGAAAATTTTGTCAAAATTTTATTTCTATAGAAAATTTTGTCAGAATTTTATTTCTATAGAACATTTTATCCAAATTTTATTTCTATAGAAATTTTTTCCAAATTGTACTTCTATAGAAAATGTTGTCAAAATTTTATTTCTATAGAAACTTTAAACTTAATTATATACGTATTTAACCGGCCTTTTTTAGTTTAATATATACCACGTATGAACTATGTGGTATATATTACGGTGTTAGGAAGTTTTAAGATACCTTGCCATCGACAAGTGTTACCGCAACCCAAGTAATTCGATTGTGGATGACAGTCTTCAGTAGAAGTTTCTACGCAATCCATGGTGGAGGGTACATAAGCTTCGGCCTGGCCGAACGTACGGCCGTATATACTTGTTTTTTGTTAATTTTAGAAAATTTCGTTCATTTTGAGAAAATTTGAACCAAGCAGTATTACAAACGCTGACATCACAAAAATAAGTAAATATTTTTCCACAAATTTCAACAAGAAGATTTATTAACATAGACATAATTAATTTGTTTCACTTGTTAAATGAAAATTTTGTATGTTAGTTTGAAGAAAAAATTAGAGTACAAAATTGAAAATTTCAGTGCCATACGAAGTTCAAGATGGGCGCATTTGTAGTAAAATTTACAAATTTAAAGAAATAATGAACTATTTTGTGAGAAATACAACTTTGGAAATCTTAATGCTGCTTAATTTATGTATAATTTTTCTACGTTTTTTAGTTAATTTACTAACTCACGAAAAAATTATTAGAATAAAGGAAACTTTCTCCAAACTTAATAATTCCATGAAATAAAATAAAGTTAAATTGGCTTTAGTGAAATAGGGGGGTTCACTTTTTTTGAGTGTAGGAAAGAAAACACTTCTTTCAGTGTACTTAAAGACATTCTGTAAAGGTTTTTGATAATATCAAGGGCGAGTGTAATTTTGATGACATAATTTTTGTTTAGAAATGAACATTTTTCTCTCAGTGCCCAGAAGCTGTAGTTGCTAGATGTAATGTTTACGCAGCTACGGCCCACTTAGGATATGTTTTTTCAAATGTCCATACATGAATGGCTATCTAAAATGAGTACAAGTTCAACGCTGTTTTGAAATGAAGAAATTAAGGCAACAGCAATCGGATCAGTCAGCCAGTCATTCAGTCAACCAACTATGTCCACTAACTGTATTCGCTTTAGTTGATCGCAACTAAAAACAAGAACTAGTTTGGTCTTATGAGTTAGCTTCAATTCCGTTTTACTGATTGTCATAGTCATCTAGGAGAAATACTTGTTCGAGAAAAAACTGTAGTGGCATTGGAATTGAATAGCAAATTGTGATGAAAATGTGTGGTAATTTCCACCGGGAACTCAAATAAATGATATGTTAAAACTAAGGTCTTGTTTTTATATACTACAAATAGAGAAGAAACCGTTTTTGTTGTTATCGTATGAAAGGACAAAATTATCAAAAATGGCATATAACAATGTTTTGCATTAATTGCCACTCCGACTTCATCATACACCGCCCTGAAGACGTATGGTTTGTATAAAACTCATATATGGATGTTCTTGGTACTGCTTACTTTTTTGGCTTAAAAAATTAATAGAAAAATCTGTAGACACGGTTTTCATAATTTACATAAAGTATTAAGTCTTATTCTAACTCATCCAATTGGTTTAGGTTTTTATAGTTTTGCAAATGTCTTTTATTTTGTTTTCTTATTTTGAAATCATTCTTGATGACTCCCAACGAAATTTGATTTTGGAACTTCAGACGGTGGACTAAGAGTTTCACAATAATTTTGCATGAACTATGGTCTAAGATATAAAGTAAAATGGGAAAATTCTGTAGAAAGCTATTTAATATGGCATGGTGCACGAAATCGACAGATGACTGGAAAGGAATGATTCACGTCTATAGTTCAGACGTGAATTGAAATATGGGGGTCGCTTTATATGGGGGCTATATACAATTATGAACATGAGAATTATGAATTGGTAGAATTCTGGATGTTTTGAAAGAGTTTGCAAAATATTCCTCTCCAACTATGAAATGCTTCATACATTTTCTATAGAAATAACATTTTAACAAAATTTTCTACAGAAATAAAATTCTGACAAATTTTCTATAGAAATAAATTTTTGACAAAATTTTGTGTAGAAATTATATTTTGACAAAATTTCCTAAAGACATAAAATTTTGAGAAAATTTCCATAAGACATAAAATGTTGACAAAATTTTCTATAGAAATAGAGTAGAGGATGCTGATGAGGAATGTGGTAATTCCGAAACGTGCGTCCATCCAACCATCTTGCAGTCTATAGGGCTTTGCCCAAATAAATTTGACAAACATTCTTTTCCTCTGTTGGTTAAGCTACACTTGTAGTTTAGTCAATGAAATCTGCATCAAAAAACAACAACAGAAATATAAAATTTTGAAAAAATTTTCTATGGCAATAAAATTTTGGTAGATTATTTTTGGCTCGAGTGGCAATCGTGATTTTTCTGTGATTGGGGATCGGTTTATTTGGGGGCTCTATATAATTATGGACCGATATGGACCAATTTTTGCATGGTTGTTAGAAACCATATACCAACACTATGTACCAAATTTCAGCCAGATGGGATGAAATTTGCTTCTCTAAAAGGCTTCGCAAGCCAAATCTGGGGGTCGGTTTATATGGGGGCTATACGTAAAAATGGTCCAATATAGCCCATTTGCAATAGTCATGACCTACATCAATATCAACTACTTGTGCCATGTTTCAAGTCGATAGTTTGTTTCGTTCAGAAGTTAGCGTGATTTCAACAGACGGGCGGACAGGCTTCGATTGATTCAGAATTTCACCACGACCCAGAATATATATACTTTATGGCGTCTTAGAGCAATAATTCGATGTGTTACAAACGGTATGACAAAGGTAATACACCCCCCATCCTGCGGTTGAGGGTATAAAAATAAAATAGCACATATTTTCCTAAAATTGGAGAAATTTGCTTAAATTCAGTTCATAGGTCTCTCAAATGATTAAATATTACTAAAATTTTACGTGTTGTGAACTTCTTATGACGCTACAGACATTTTAACAAATTTTAAATCCAATTTTTTCTTCATCATATTAAATTTTCTTAAACAACTGATAAAAATTACTATTTTTAATATAGTTTCTTCATTGTCACAAAAAATAAAAACTTATTTGAAATATGTTGTAATTGGAAAACTATTTTAGTTAAAATTTTCTAAAATAAATCTACATTTTCTTTCATGGTAGGTTCACTTGTTTTGAGTGTAGCATTTTGTATTTTGTTTTCCCACAGAAACAAACCATGCACCTTTGATGGCAAATAATTAAATTCAACGAAATATATTAAACATGTCAATATATTTAACATACACTTAATTAGATCACCACACAAATTTAGTTGATCTAGATTTAGGTATAATTCTCATGTTATCTGAAAATCTTAACAGAGTTCAAAGAAATACAAAAGACTTAAGACACAAACTTTTTCTTTATACATATAGAAAAGTTACCGAATAAAATGAGATCGCTATTGCAGTTTTGTTTATACTCTTTTAAAAGTTTAGCAGAATATTTAAAATTCATACTCATACGTTCTGTACATACACAGTTAATTGATAAAAGCAATTCATATTCAAATTATGAAATATATCTTCTCTTAAACGTTACTATAGTGTGAAAAATTCCTCTATTTTTTGGTCCAATAAGATATTTATTGGTCTAGTTGATTATCATATATGTAAGACATATAGAGTTCCCTTGTCTGATAGAAACTATGCTTTCTCATTCTTTTCCAATTCCATTTAGTTTCAAAGTCATTAGATGTTTTATATCCTCCTCTTGGATAAACAAAAGATTTAAGAAATAAACTTTTTATATATCTCTTTTGAAATGATTTCACAAATAGTTTTAACAATAGTTTTTAACAATCTATGAAATATAAGACGATATTGTTTACATTGTACTTTGCTTAAACAAAAGATCTAAACGAAAACTTCTAAATACATTGTCAGAAACTAGGTGACAAATGTCATTTGACCCATATAAAATTTTATTCTGTTCATGACCATTATTCATAAGTAAAATTCTTTAGGTGACGTGAGAAAGTATTTATTTCCATTGTTAGAAAAATTATGTATTATTATTATTAACCCTTTAATGCTCCAATTTTTTGCCAGCTGATTAAATTTTCAATGTTGACGACACGAAAGAAAGAAAAATAACAAGAAAAAAAGACCGCCTAAATGGGGGCTTGGGCAATAGAGGGTTCAAAAAAACGTGAAATTATTCTGTAGCAAAATATGATAAATTTTACATGCAAAGAAATAAATCTTTTAGAAAACGAGTGTCGCAAATATAAATTTTTTACTCAAAGTTTTTGTATTTCTTCGAAAAGTTTTTTTTATTTATTTAGTCATTGTTTAGTAATAAACAGGAATCCATTATGTTTACAAACAGTGTAAGCGACTTCGGATCACGGAAAAATGGTAAATTTTTTACTGTTTGGTAGATTGGTAGAATTTTTGATGCTTTGATAGATTTTGCAGAATATTCCTCTCCAGATAAGAGGTACTTGATAAATTTTCTATGGAAATAACATTTTGACAAAATTCTCCAAAGAAATAAAATTTTTACAAAATTTTCTTTAAAAATAAAATGACAAAAATTTCTATAGAAATTAAATTTTGACAAATTTACTATAGAAATAAAATTTAGATTTTCAATAGAAATAAAGCATTGACAAAATTTCTATAGCAATAAAACTTTGTCAAAGTTTTCTATAGAAATAAAATTTTAACAAAAATGTCTCTCGAAATAAAATTTTGACAATATTTTCTATAGAAATAAAATTTTGACTAAATTTTCTATAGAAATAAAATTTTGACAAAATTTTCTATAGAAGTAAAATTTTGATAAAATTTTTTATAGAAATATAATTTTGACAAAATTTTGTATAGAAATAAAATTTTGACAACATTTTTTTATAGAAATAAAACATTGACAAAATTTTCCAATGACATAAAATTTTGACAAAATTTTCAATAGAAATAAAAAATAGGCAAAATTTTCTGTAGAAATAAAATATTGGCAAAATTATCTGTAGAAATAACATTTTGACAAAATTTTCTATAGAAGCAAAATTTTGTCAAAATTTTCTATAGAAATAAAATGTTTGCAAAATTTTCTATAGAAATAAAATTTTGAGAAAATTTTCCATAAAAATAAAATTGTGACAAAATTTTCTATAGAAATAAAATTTTGATTTACTGTAGAAATAAAATTATGAGAAAATTTTCTATAGAAATAAAATTTTTAGAAAATTTTCTATAGAAATAAAATTTTGAGAAAATTTTCTGTAGAGATACAATTTTAAGAAAATTTTCTATAGAAGTAAAATTTTGAGAAAATTTCTATGGAAAAAAAATTTTGACGAAATTTTCTATAGAAAT
The DNA here is from genome assembly GCF_050003625.1 of Haematobia irritans. NCBI lineage: Eukaryota > Metazoa > Arthropoda > Insecta > Diptera > Muscidae > Haematobia > Haematobia irritans. Next base: position 26,100,431 of record NC_134398.1, read on the forward strand.
AAAATTTTGAGAAAATTTTGTCTAGAAATACAATTTTGAGAAAATTTTTTTATAGAAATAAAACATTGACAAAATTTTCCATAGACATAAAATTTTGACAAAATTTTCCATAGACATAAAATTTTGACAAAATTTTCCAAGGAAATAAAATGTTGACAACAATTTTCTGTAAAAATAAAATATTGGCAAAATTTTCTGAAGAAATAAAATTTTGACAAAATTGTCTATAGAAGTAAAAGTTTGTCAAAATTTTCTCTAGAAATAAAATTTTGAGAAAATTTTTTATAGAAATAAAACATTGACAAAATTTTCCATAGACATAAAATTTTGACAAAATTTTCCAAGGAAATAAAATGTTGACAATAATTTTCTGTAAAAATAAAATATTGGCAAAATTTTCTGTAGAAATAAAATTTTTACAAAATTGTCTATAGAAGTAAAAGTTTGTCAAAATTTTCTCTAGAAATAAAATTTTGAGAAAATTTTTTATAGAAATAAAACATTGACAAAATTTTCCATAGACATAAAATTTTGACAAAATTTTCCATAGAAATAAAATTGTGAAAAAAATTTTCTGTAGAAATAAAATATTGGCAAAATTTTCTGTAGAAATAAAATTTTGACAAAATTGTCTACAGAAGTAAAAGTTTGTCAAAATTTGCTATGGAAATAAAATTTTGACAAAACTTTTATAGAAGTATAATTTTGACAAAATATTCTATAGAAATAAAATTTTTTATATTACATGTTAGCCTGATACCGAAACAGGCAATTGACGTCCAAATGCATTATATCTAATTATACAATTATTTTTCGAGCTTTATGGACAGATATAGATTAAGGAACATGGTTAATAGAGCCATTGAAAAGAAAACGCCAGATACCAATCTATACACGCCTGGACTGTACATGTTTCGGTTCGGGCGAATGAACCTTTCCACAGCCTTTAGTATAGATCTGGCTGGGAGAGATAACTCAATTTTGGGCCCTTTATGCTAACTCCTTATGGAGAAAACATTTGGAAAATTTCCTCTTACAAATTGAATCATCTTTTCTCCCACTGTACATCATCTTTTCATATAACTTACGAGTCCCTTAATCTTATTTTTATTTCGTTTTGTTACATAGTAATGCAACAACACGAAATTTATTTTTAGAAAGCTAATTTGTCGGAATTCACCTAAGTGGTGAACAGTCGAACAATGCTTATTGTTTCTACAGTCAACTACAACATATGACAATTAACAGAAACTGGTTTCCAGGATACAACAACAATTCTAACGCGTACATTAGTCGTGTTTTTCCTAGTTTTCGTTGTTTTTCTTTTTTGTTTTTGATAAAGTTTTCTATAGGAATAAAATTTTGACTTAATTTTCTATAGAAATAATTTTTTTTGTTTGATAGTTTGTGGTAAAATTTTCTCCGAATGTTGGTAGATTATTTATGGCTGTAGTGACAACCGTGCTTCCGATACCACTAGAAAGTCGAAATTTCGTACTAAAAAAGTTCGGTAAGTTTTGTGATTAGTTTAAATTTAATTTTATTTTATTATCAATTTGTCTGAGCTGATTTAATTTCTAACGGAACTGATTTTTTTTACAAATAATGATTTTATTGAATTTAATTTATGTACAAAAGTAGATGTGCCATAGCGCCCAATAGACAAGCATTTATGTAGGTGTACAAACGTACTACCTAGTGCTTAATAATTTATTCATTAATTCCTGAACTATTCACACTCATGTCAGAAACTTGTCAATATTTGGTAAAAAATATTTTTTTAATATTTATACCCTGCGCCACGCTGTGGAACAGGGTGTTATAAGTTAGTGCATATGTTTGCAATACCCAGAAGGAGACGAGATAGATATATGGTGTCTTTGGCAATATTGTTCAGTGTCGGCCACTGAGTCGATCTAGCCATGTCCGTCTGTCCGTCCGTCTGTCTGTCTGTGAAAACTTGTAAAAATGGCTCCAATTTTCCTATACGTCTAATACATATCTGTCGACCGATAAATCATAAATACACTTTTGCAAAGTTGCCTAAAAATTGCTTCAGATTTAAATGTTTTCTATATTTTTATACCCTCCACCATAGGATGGGGGTATATTAACTTCGTCATTCCGTTTGTAACACATCGAAATATTGCTCTAAGACCCCATAAAGTATATATATTCTGGGTCGTGGTGAAATTCTGAGTCGATCTGAGCATGTCGGTCCGTCCGTCTGTTGAAATCACGCTAACTTCCGAATGAAAGAAGCTATCGACTTGAAACTTGGCACAAATGGTTGTTATTGATGTAGGTCGGATGGTATTGCAAATGGGCCATATCGGTCCACTTTTACGTATAGCCCCCATATAAACGGACACCCAAATTTGGCTTGCGAGGCCTCTAAGGGAAGCAAGTTTCATCCGATCCGTCTGAAATTTGGTACATGGTGTTAGTATATGGTCTCTAACAACCATGCAAAAATTGGTCCACATCGGTCCATAATTATATATAGCCTCCATATAAACCGATCCCCCGATTTGGCTTGCGGAGCCTCTAAGAGAAGCAAATTTCATCCGATCCGGCTGAAATTTGGTACGTGGAGTTAGTGTATGGTCTCTAACAACCATGCAAAAATTGGTTCATATCGGTCCATAATTATATATAGCCCCCATATAAACCTATCACCAGATTTGACATCCGGAGCCTCTTGGAAGACCAAAATTTATCTGATTCAGTTGAAATTTCGTACGTGATGTTAATATATAGCCTCAAACACCCATGCAAAAATTGGTCGATATCGGTCCATAATTATATATAGGCCCCATATAAACCGATCCCAGATTTGACCTCCGGAGCACCTTGGAAGAGCAAAATTCTTCCCATTCGGTTGAAATTTGGTACGTGATGTTAGTATAGGGTATCCAACAACCATGCAGGAATTGGTTCCTATCAGTCCATAATAATATATAGCTCCCATATAAACCGATCCCCAGATTTGACCTCCGGTGCCTTTTGAAAGAGCAAAATTCATCCGATCTGGTTGAAATTTGGTACGTGGTGGTAGTATATGATATTTAACAACCACGTGAGTTGAAATTTGTGGATGACAGTCTTTCGTAGAAGTTTCTACGCAATCCATGGTGGAGGGTACATAAGATTCGGCCTGGCCGAACTTACGGCCGTATATACTTGTTTTACTAACATTTTGTTCCACCACAGGGCATTAGCCGACTTCAATTTTAAGTATACATAAGTCTAACAAATTTTGTTCAGATCGAGTCAGATTTAAATATTTGACGGATTTGATATGGTATCGAAAATGTGGATCTACAAGTGGAGCAGGGTGTAATATAGTCGGCCCCGCCCGACTTTAGACTTTCCTTACTTGTTTTAATTAAAATTTCCGATTGCCTTTGACGAACATAGGTAATTTTTTGTACTACACAGAAAAAAATATCACCAACATATTTCCAATTAAAAAGTTAATTGAAGTTGAAAATGTTTTCAATTAATAAATTAATTGATACAATTAACTTTTTAATCATGATAGAAGCATTATGTTAATTAAGTCAATGATTGAAAATTTTAAAATTTTTAATTAAAAAATTAATTGATACAATTAACTTTTTAATCAAATTCAGAAGACTAATTCATTAAAAACAATGCTGATTTTTTTTTAAATTTTAATTACAAATGTATTTCAAACAATCATTTGTTAATCCAAATAAAAACTCTAAACCAATTCAGAAAGTAATTAAAAATAGTTACCTTTTTTAATTAATAAATTAATTGAGTTTTGCAATCAACATCAATTAAATTTTTAATTGAATCAATTAAAAAATTAATTGAAATTTGCTGAAAAAATCAATTAATTTTTTAATCAAGAATTTTTTCTATGCCCAATTAAAACTGTGATTGATACTATCATTTTCGTGATTGAAGACATTTCAATTAAAAAATTAATTGGATCAATTAATTTCGTGATTGAATCAGAAAAAAAAATTTTTTGTGTGTACTTACTTCAATGTTTTCTAGGCAACAATATGGGCTTTAGATCTCCATATTGTTTGCGATTTCAGCTTTGCTTAAATTTAGCTTATAATCTGTCAAGCACGTTAGCTTTAAAATTTCAAAGCATTCGCTTTATTCAGACACAAATTACAGGCAATTAGGATTTCATCCCTTTGTGAGGCAGTTCTATAAAATCGTTCGGTTAAAGTAATGCACTGAATGATACGCCTATTGTGTAAGCAAATTTTAATCTTAGTTTTATAAACGACATTATTTGCAACACAATTTAAATAAATGTGATCAAACCTTTTTGATATTTAATTCTTTTTTAACATAAACATGAGGACTCTCTACAATTGAAAATATAACCAGTTTTATTGAAAATATATTTTTGTGCTTTGCTAATGCTCACTGTTGTATATCCAATATAAAACGCCGTAATTCAGCTTAAATTTTTGAATTGTTTTCCAAATAATTCTGAGAAAAAAATCGTATCACTAGAAAATATTGAAAAGTTTACTTCTTAAGTCTTTTGTTTAAATTCTAAAGTAGATTCCATTTCAGTATTTATCCCGATTATAATAAAATCGTATTCTTAATGAATTAACGGTTACTGGCTTTTTTTATAAGAATTTAAAATCAGTCATTAACGACTTTTCTTTCTAAATCTCTTAGATTTCTCACTAATTATTGCTAGATTGTTTATTTGAAACGACAAAAGCCATAAAGTGGTTAGAGGAGTAGCATACACAGGGGGTTATAGTTGATTCAATTAATTATTTTAACTGTAATACCAGTTTAAAATAAGGAAAAATATCATAATGATGACAAAGATTAGAGGAAAAAATGGAGAGAACTGATATGTAATTTTCCACTTGACATAATACTCGATGAAAGCAACTACCAGTTGCAAAGCAAAAATAAAATATTGCGTTATTAGTATATCGACTATAAACTATAGCGAAATTCTAAGATGATCTAATAATGTTCGTCTGTCTATCGTACTATCTAAAATGGCTTTAGGACAGTAAAGTTTTTGGATGAAAATTTACCAAGTTAGAATATGGGAAATTATTTCGTTTTTCACTTTCTTCAACAGTTGAAGAAATCCTTCTCATTGGCAAAAAAAAAAAATCCCTTTATTACTCCACACAGTTACAAGGTCACTTTTACTTGTTCTGGTTTCTTTTATCTTAGATTATCAATCATTTCTTTTACATGTCTTGGCAATATCCGCTTATTTGTCTAATTTTTATTTGCTTTTTTCATGCTGTATTGATTTCTGTTATGATATGAAATCTAGTATTAGCTTTTAATTAGTAGTTTTCTTTTCATGTAATGAGCATTAATGAGTTTCTAAAAAAAAAAATAAATAGAGGTGAGGGAAAAACCCGATGGAAAAACAAGTGGGTGTATATTAAACTACTTTTGCTTTAGTACACTGAAAGAAAAGTTCTCTTTTTTGATGCTCCAAAATTTTCTATTGATGTAAATAAAAGTCATTAAAAAATACTTTATAACAAAAGGGAATTTCGTTTGTCTAAAATTTAATTCCTGAGGATAGTATTTTTTCTTTGGGTAATGTGCAGAAATATTGATTTTAGACCCCATAAAATATATACCGATCGACTCAGAATCACCCCCAGAGTCGATCTAGCGCTTGGTGCCCGTATTGTTGTTCGCAGGATTCCGGTCGCAATTACTAACCGATTTTGATGAAATTTGGTACAAGGTGTTTTTCGGGTACAAGGACGAACGCTATTATAATTTGGAAGAAATCGGATCAAATTTAGATATAGCCCCATATATATGCATCGCCCGATTTCGACAAATGGGGTTACGTTGCGCTTTTTTACTAACCGATTATCGTCAAATTTGGCACAAAGTAAACTTTTCCATCACCCTTCAAGTGTGTAAAATTTTATAGAAATTGGTTCAGATTTAGATATAGCTCCCATATATATGTATCGCCCGATTTCCCCAAATTTGGCCACAAAACCCTTGTTTATTACTCGATATTACTCAAATTTAGCAAAAGGCAACCTTCTGTGGTATCAATCAAACCTGCCAAATATCATCCAAATCGGTTCAGATTTAAATATAGCTCCCATATATATGTATCGCCCGATTTTCACAAATCTGACCATACAACCATTATTTATTACCCGATCTTACTCAAATTTGGCAAAAGGCACAAGGTAATCTTCTGTGGTATCAATCAAACTTGCCAAATATTATCCAAATTAGTTCAGATTTAGATATAGTTTCCACATATATGCATCGCTATTTTTCCCCAAAGTTTGCCAAAATACACTTATTTATTAACCAACGTTATTTAAATTAAATTAAATACATCAAAAATTACTAAAAATAAATGTTGATGTATTAGACGATCTATTTACCCATACACACACAGAGAAGAGCTGGGTTGAAATTCGGTTGTAGCTAGGAACATTCTATATTTAGAAATATATATAAGTTGTTCATATCAATTTTCAGTATTTACATGTATTTTGATTCAAATTGGTTGATACAACCAACCGTAAAAACATTTCTTAACTATCAGTTAGTAGACACCATTTTCATATATTAGTTACAGCCGAGTGATATTTCAAATACTTTTTAAATGTCATTTGATTATATTAAAATTAATTGAAGAAGAAAAGTGTTCATATTTAATATAGAATTTTTAAATCGAGGAATGTGGCAAAATTATGCAATCTTCCCCATGGATGGGATCGCAACATATAATGAATCATCTAAGAAAGGGATGTTTCCTGTGGACAAAAAATTGAAAACATTGGTTTGTATTGAAAATATTTTTTTTTTTTGATAACTCAAAATAACTCCATGTATCGAATTTCTAGCATGTATGGCAAACAAACATGGAGGAATGGTTTTACATGAATGCTGCTGGTTCCGATACTCTCCCATAGAGATTGGTTCAAATGGTATGGTTTCCGAAGATAAATATAATGTTTATACATATGGAGATTACATACGATTCTGGACTTATAATAACCATTTCTAGTTGAGTTTTAGAGGAATTTTTAACTTCCTTTCTAATCGTGCAAGAGTATTTGCCTCTCATATGATTTCAAATCTAAATTCTATAGATCTTTACCCGCATTAATCGAAAGAGTACCATAACTAAACTCGGGAAATTTTACTTTGGGTGATCAGTGCGCTTCTTTCCCTGAAGTTAATTCATGAGACCGGTGTAAATGAGGATTATATCAAACCCATACCGGTATAAAGCAATGTCAAATTTGCTCATAAATTCATGGTTCTAGATTTACAATTTCAGGAAAAATAAAGTACATGTAGATTTAAAATTGTAATCAAATCGGATAAAATTTCGGTTTTCTAGATTCAAGAATTCAAATCGGAAGATCGGCACTTTTTGGGAGCCTATAATAACTTTAGATTTAAATTTTCAAGTAAATCGGATAGAAATTGCGATGTCTCGATGATAAAGAACCCAATGCATGGGCCGATATAGCCCATTTTCAAACTTAACCTGCCTGCAGACAAAAGGATTTCAACACGATAACTTCATTATTGAAGGCTGTATAACTTCTAATATCAGAAATTTCTGTTCAGATTGTGATAAAACTCGCATTACTTTGTACCCCATAATGTTCTTATATATGGAAATGCGGGTTATCTCCCAATTCTATACCACTCATACCCCACAAACAATGTTTATTAATTCAGTAGGGGTGGTTTAAGGCCCCGCCCGACTTTTTACTTTACTCAATTGTTTTTATTTGCGTTCTGCTCTTGATTAGAGGGGATCTTGTTGAAAAATTTACGGTTGCATATTTGCCAGTTCGAGTTCAAGAAATGCAGATTTAGAACCTACTGTGGTTAGTATATACTGACAAAATGTTAAATTACTATGAATGATTATACAATTTTTTAGGAAATTTCATTGCTTAGAGAAGCAAATTTCATCCAATCTGGCTGAAATTTGGTACATGGTGTTGGTATATGGTCTCTAACAACCATGCAAAAATTGGTCTATATCGGTCCATAATTATATATAACCCCATTGAAACCGATCCCCAAATTTGACTTCCGGAGCGGAGCCCCTGAGAGGACAAAATTCATCCAATCCGGTTGAAATTTGGTACGTGGTGTTAGTATATGGTCTCTAACATCCATGCAAAAATTGATCAATATCGGTTCATAATTATATATAGCCCCAATATAAATCGATCCCCAGATGTGAACTCCGGAGCCTCTTGGAGGAACAAAATTCATCCGATTCGGTTGAAATTTGGTACATTATACTAGTATATGGCCGCCAACAGCCATGCCAAAATTTGTCCAAATTGGTCTGTATATAGCCGATCCGCAATCACACAAAAAATGGTCCATATCGCCAAAAATAATCTACCAACATTTTATTTCTATTGCAAATATTGTCAAAGTTTTATTTCTATAGAGAATTTTGTCAAAATTTTATTTCTATAGAGAATTTTGTCAAAATTTTATTTCTATAGAATTGTATTTCTATAGAAAAATTTTGCCAAGATTTTATTTCCATAGAAAATTTTGCCAAAATTTTATTTCTATAGAAAATTTTGTCAAAATTTTATTTCTATAGAAAATTTTGTCAAAATTTTATTTCTATAGAAAATTTTGTCAAGATTTTATTTCTATAGAAAATTTTGTCAAAATTTTATTTCTATAGAAAATTTTGTCAAAATTTTTTATTTCTATAAAAAAATTTTATTTAAAACTTTATTTCTACAGAAAATTTTATCAAAATTTTATTTCTATAGAAAATTTAGTCAAAATTTTATTTCTATAGAAAATTTTGTCAAAATTTTATTTCTCTAGAAAATTTTGTCAAAATTTTATTTCTACAGAAAATTTTGTCAAAATTTTATTTCTATAGAAAAATTTTATTTAAAACTTTATTTCTACAGAAATTTTTTTCAAAATTTTATGTCTATAGAAAATTTTGTCAAAATTTTAGTTATATAGAAAATTTTTCAAAACTGTATTTCTTTAGAAAATTTTCCAAAATTGTATTTCTATAGAAAATTTTTCAAAACTTTATTTCTATAGAAAAATTTTGTCAAAATTTTATTTCTATAAAAAATTTTATCAAAATTTTATTGTTATAGAAAATTTTGTCAAAATTTCTATTTCTATAGAAAATTTTGTAAAAATTTATTTCTATTCAAAATTTTATTTCTATAGAAAATTTTGTCAAATTTTTTTTTCTATAGAAAATTTTGTCAAAATTTTATTTCTATAGAAAATTTTCTCAAAATTTTATTTCTATAGAAAATTTTCTCAAAATTTTATTTCTATCGAAAATTTTGTCAAAATTTTATTTCTATAGAAAATTTTGTCAAAATTTTATTTTTATAGAAAATTTTGTCAAAATTTTTTTCTGTAGAAAATTTTCTCAGTATTTTATTTCTATAGAAAATTTTGTCAAAATGTTATTTCTATAGAAAATTTTGTCAAAATTTTATTTCTATAGAAAATTTTGTCAAAATTTTATTTCTATAGAAAATTTTGTTAAAATTTTATTTCTATAGAAAATTTTCCAAAATTGTATTTCTATAGAAAATTTTTCAAAACTTTATTTCTATAGAAAAATTTTCAAAATTTTATTTCTATAGAAAATTTTTCCAAAAATTTTATTTCAATAGAAAATTTTGTCAAAATTTTATTTCTATAGAAAATTTTGTCAAAATTTTAGTCCTATAGAACATTTTGTTTAAATTTTATTTCTATAGAAAATTCTGTGAAAATTTTATTTCTATAGAAAATATTGTCAAAATTTTATTTTTATAGAAAATTTTGTCAAACTTATTTATATACCTATTTAATCGACCGTTTTGTTTGATATATACCCCGTATGGATTAACTTACAATTTAGAAGACGGTGTTAAGAAGTTTTAAGATACCTTGCCATCGGCAAGTGTTACCGCAATCCAAGTAATTCGATTGTGGATGACAGTCTGTACGCAATCCATGGTGGAAGGTACATAAGATTCGGCCTTACGGCCATATATACTTGTTTATTATTTCAAAGTAAAAAAAATGCATTGCTAATTTTTGGGACACTAATATTAGTTTTACTTTCCAAATTTTTTTATCACTCTAACCATTAGTCATATATAGTTTGCAAAATTTTCCATACGTATATGCTATCTGAAGTGGTTCTTTGATGATAGCCGAAAATATTTCCCGCACTCCCTGACATAGTCTGAGAAAAAACCCTAGTGTGGCATCATAGCAAATTGATGTGCCTACTTTTTCCTAAAATAAAAAGCACTGTCACTATTTTTAAGACTCTATTAATAGAGTGATAAAAACTGGGTGACAAAAATCGGTGGAACTGTTTATTTTTTCACGGAACGATGGTTTGTTAAAAATCACAATTCCAGTATAACCATTTTTCCATTGCCGCATAAAAACGAGGTTTCGGTTTTTATTATTTCAGAATACAATTGACAATTTAAAGCCAAGTGTACTGCTAAAAAAACATTTAAAATAAATGCAAGGCTGAATTTTGGGGCACTAGAATTAGTTGTTACTTTCCAAATTGAGCTTTTCGAAAAATCCGTTCTACCGGTCACACCGGTTATATTTTTAAACAAACAACTTTTTAAACAATTAGTTGTTACTTTCCAAATTGAGCTTTTCGGAAAATCCGTTCTACCGGTCACACCGGTTATATTTCTAAACAAACGCCGCGCACCACAAAAAAGAGGTTTTAATAACTCTAACCATTAGTCATATATATTTTGCAAATTTTTTCACATTTATAGGCCACCTGATTTACAGTGGAATGTCCCATTTATGCCACCCTAAAGATCTGTTACATCATATTTTTAGATTTCTAAAAACTCCCACCATAGATTTTATTTCAATGAATTAAACCATGGCATATGGATAAATAGACATCATTAAATAAATCATTTGTTTATTGTGAGGGTGTTTTTTTTGCAACAATTTTGCCTGAAAGAATGATTACTACTAAGACATATCATGGACTTGTCTAAATGAAGTTGTAGTTGATTGTGACTTTATGATGGGAAAAATATATCAAGAATTGCAAACTAGAGATAATGACATGTAATGAACACGTAATGTATTATAAATTAAGCTTAAAATGGATTAATTAATATTGAAAGGTTTTTAGTTGGCATTCTTGTTTGCCGGTGAATGTTTGATAGACAATGAAAAAGTCCAAATCAAAAGACTTAAGAGACAAACTGAGGCAGAAGTTAGTAAACGTTCATATTTCAAATAAATTAAGATTAGATATTTTATAAACAATAATAGTGATTGAAATATTAAAAATCAATTTAAAATGTATATATTTTAATATGATGAAAATAAAAAACAAAAACAAATACATTATTCAACTCATATATGGCACCACCAATGGCAAAAATTTAACTCTGCATGTTTGATTTATTTTTCAATAAATTGTATTCAATTACAAACCACAATACCTCAAGTCTTTTTGTTATCTTATGGGAGACCTTACAGTGTGTGAAATAGAATAACTGAAATAGGCCAATACTGTTTTGTATTCTTATTTTGTTTCCATACTTTTGACATTGAATAGTTGTTGTTTATATTATTTTTGTTTCATAAATTCCTCAAAACTTAACTTTTATGTCAAATTAAGATACCTTCACTTTTAATTTGGTAGTATTTAAACCATATGCACCTAAAATCATGACTCACAGGTTTTAGCTTGAGTCAATAATATTGGTATTTTTTGTTAATCAAAGATTGTTCCATATAAATAAACATAAAAATATTTTGCTAAATATGACGAAATTATAGGCTTTCATGGTTAACACATAAGAAAAACATCAAAATCAAAAGTCACAAGATAGCAACCAGAAACCGTTCGGCCAGACATAACTGTCAACCAAAATTAACATATTTATTAAGAAGAAATGTGAGTAAATAAATTTTAAAAAGACAAAACAAAACAACAACAAATAATAACGTTAAATAAAGAATGGGACAAAATATAAAAAAAAAACATTAAAGAAACGATCAACATCATTCTCTAAGTGGAACAGTGCACATATGGTCAAAAATCTCCTATAGTGTGGGAATTTTTAGTTATTATTATTTTATTATATTTTTTGTGAGACGGTGTACAGTGGAACAAATCGTACAAAAAATTTATTTTAATTTATAATTAATTATAATAATTTAATTAATTATAATTTATAAGACCCCAAATGAGTCATCTACCCCTGTCAGATCTATATTTATGTATGGCTAGGGTTGTATAGATTTTTATCTGGTAGTTTCTTTTCAATAACTTAATAATCCATTTGTCGTATAAAATCTTAAACATATTTTTCAATTGATTATACCCGTCATGATTTTTTTCTAAGTCCCACTGTACCTTGTCTTTTGCCTATTAAGAATATCCAATGTTAATTAATGTTAGCTTGTTTTTATTTATCTACAAAGTCATTTGTGTAACAATTAAAGACGTATGTTTTAACCAATGGTCAACATGTCAACGAGAGTGTAGATGTATATAACATATTTGCATTTTCACATTAAATATAAAATACAACATGTTTGGACATTTTTGAATGTGAAATTAAAGATTAGATGATGTTGTATTGTATACCATTGAAATGTTTAGATTTTTTGCCATTTGCACAGAAAAAAAGTTCATGAACATTTTTCCAATTAAACGCTTGATTGAGTTTTAAAAAAATATTCAATTAAAAATTTAATTGATTCAACAAATTTTTTAATAGAAACAAAAATCAATCATAAAAGTTAATATTATCAATTAATTTTTTAATTGGATCAATTAATTTCGTGATTGAATCAGATTTTTTTTTGTGTGTGGCGTTATTTGTAGAAATTATGCAGCTTAAGAGAATTTATTTTTTGTGGCATATACCAAAGAATAGAGGTATACTAAATTTGTCATCCTTTTTGTAAATCATCAAAATCTCTATATACGAGTATATACACTTTATATATTCATGGTCATTGTGAAAACCTAAGACGACTTTATTATTATCTTTCTGTTGAAATCAAGCTAATCGAGATATTTCCTTGAAATTTCCCAAAACGCCTTTTACTGCTATATGACATAGAGAATTTGCAATCGGACTCATTAGACCATATGAATTGAGTTCATACGTCTCTCAAATGAGTAAATTTTATTAAAATTGTAGCTGTCTTAAACTTCGTACAGCGTTAACAATTTAAAAATTTTTCAATCCAATTTTTGAATATAAAATTTTCTAAAACAACAGAAAATAATTCGTTATTTTTAATAAATTTTCTTCAACTTGACAAAAAGTATTAACTTATTTGAAACATGTTGCAATTCGAAAACTATTTTACTTAGTATATAACAGGGATAATAAATAATTTTGACGAAAAAGTACGAAAAATGTATTAAAAATGTACTTTTCGAAGCCTAAAATAACATAATATCAAATTTAAAGACTATTGTAAAAGTTTGCGAATATTTAAATCTAAACCGATTTGGACAATTTTTTTAGATTAAAAAAAAATATATTTTGCAAAAATTTATTTCTATAGAAAATTTTGTCAAAATTTTATTTCTATAAAAAATTTTGTCAAAATTTTATTTCTATAGAAAATTTTGTTAAAATTTTATTTCTATAGAAAATTTTGTCAAAATTTTATTTCTACAGAAAATTTTGTCCAAATTTCATTTCTATAGAAAATTTTGTCAAAATTTGATTTCTATGGAAAATTTTGTCAAAATTTTATTTGGAAATCAAATTTTGAAAATTTTGTCAAAATTTTATTTCTTTAGAAAATTTTGTTAAAATATTTCTGCGAAAATTTTGTCGAAATTTTATTTCTAGAGAAAATTTTCTACAGAAATAAAATTTAGACAAAATTTTCTATAGAAGTAAAATTTTGACAAAATTTTCTATAGAAATAAAATGTTCACAAAATTTTCCATAGAAATAAAATTTTAACAAAGTTTTCTCTATAAATAAAATTTTGAAAAAATTTTCTCTAGAAATAAAATTTTGAAAAAAATTCCTCTAGAAATAAAATTTCGACAGAATTTTCGCAGAAACATTTTGACAAAATTTTCTAAAGAAATAAAATTTTGACAAAATTTTCACAATTTTATTTCTAAATAAATTTTGACAAAATTTTCCATAGAAATAAAATTTTGACAAAATTTTCTATAGAAATAAAATTTTCTATAGAAATAAAATTTTGACAAAATTTTCTATAGAAATAAAATTTTCTCTATAAATAAAAATTTTCTATAGAAATAAAATTTTGACAAAATTTTCTATAGAAATAAAATTTTGACAAAATTTTCTATGGAAATAAAATTTTGACAAAATTTTCTATAGAAATAAAATGTTGACAAAATTTTCCATAGAAATAAAATTTTGACAAAATTTTCTCTATAAAAAATTTTTGACAATATTTTCTCTATAAATAAAATTTTGACAAAATTTTCTATAGAAATAAAATTTTGGCAAAATTTTCTCTATAAATAAAATTTTGACAAAATTTTCTATAGAAATAAAATTTTGACAAAATTTTCTATAGAAATATAATTTTGGCAAAAGTTTCTATAGAAATAAAATTTTAACAAAGTTTTCTCTATAAATAAAATTTTGAAAAAATTTTCTCTAGAAAAGAAACGTTTTGACAAAATTTTCTAAAGAAATAAAATTTCGACAAAATTTTCGCAGAAACGTTTTGACAAAATTTTCTAAAGAAATAAAATTTTGACAAAATTTTCACAATCTTATTTCTAAATAAATTTTGACAAAAATTTTCCATAAAAATAAAATTTTGACAAAATTTTCTATAGAAACAAAATTTTGACAAAATTTTCTATAGAAATAAAATTTTGACAAAATTTTCTATAGAAATAAAATTTTGACAAAATTTTCTATAGAAATAAAATTTTGACAAAATTTTCTATGGAAATAAAATTTTGACAAAATTTTCTATGGAAATAAAATTTTGACAAAATTTTCTATAGAAATAAAATGTTGCATAAATTTTCCATAGAAATAAAGTTTTGACAATATTTTCTCTATAAATAAAATTTTGACAAAATTTTCTATAGAAATAAAATTTTGACAAAATTTTCTCTCTAAATAAAATTTGACAAAATTTTCTATAGAAATAAAATTTTGACAAAATTTTCTATAGAAATAAAATTTTAACAAAATTTTGTATAGAAATAAAATTTTCCATAGAAATAAAATTTTGACAAAATTTTCTCTATAAGTAAAATTTTGACAAAATTTTCTCTAGAAATAAAATTTTGAAAAAATTTTCACTAGAAATAAAATTTTGAAAAAATTTTCTCTAGAAAATAAATTTCGACAAAATTTTCGCAGAAACATTTTGACAAAAATTTCTAAAGAAATAAAATTTTGACAAAATTTTCCATAGAAATAAAATTTTGACAAAATTTTCTATAGAAATAAAATTTTGACAAAATTTTCTATAGAAATAAAATTTTGACAAAAGTTTCTATAGAAATAAAATTTTCACAAAATTTTCCATAGAAATAAAACTTTGACAAAATTTTCTCTATAAGTAAAATTTTGACAAAATTTTCTCTAGAAATAAAATTTTGAAAAAAATTTTCTCTAGAAAATAAATTTCGACAAAATTTTCGCAGAAACATTTTAACAAAAATTTCTAAAGAAATAAAATTTTAAAAATTTTGACAAAAATTTCTACAGAAATAAAATTTTGCCAAAATTTTATTTCTAAATAAAATTTTGACAAAATTTTCCATAGAAATAAAATTTTGACAAAATTTTCCATAGAAATAAAATTATGACAAAATTTTCTATAGAAATAAAATTTTGACAAAATTTTCTATAGAAATAAAATTTTGACAAAATTTTTATGGAAATAAAATTTTGACAAAAATTTTTATTTATAGAAAATATTTTTTCAAAATTTTATTTCTAGATATAATTTTTCAGATTTTCTTTTCTAGAGAAAATGTCAAAATTTTATTTGACAAAATTTTATTTCTATAGTAAATTTTGTAAACGTTTTATTTCTATAGTAAATTTTGTCAAAATTTTATTTGTATAGAAAATTTTGTCAAAATTTTATTTGTATAGAAAATTTTGTGAAAATTTTATTTCTATAGAAAATTTTGTGAAAAAAAATTTTTTTCTATAGAAAATTTTTTCAAAATTTTATTTCCGCTGCAAATTTTGTTTCTAATAAATTTTCTTGAATTTGTCGAAAGTTATTTACATAGTTTTATGAAATCGAAGTGACACCTGCGTTTTTAATACATTTTAGTTAAAATTTTTTTAAATTAATATATTTTTTCTAAAATTGAATAAAATTTTCTTTCCTGGTAGGTTCACTGTTTATACACTAAACCACATAGTGTTCAGGGTATAATAACTTTGATCTGCCAAAATATGTGCCTACCAGAAATGTTGATTTTAGACCCCATAAAATATATACTGATCGCCTCAGAATTACCTCCTGAGTCGATCTAGCGCTTGGTGTCCGCCTATCCGTCCGTCTGTCCATGTATTTGTTCTTCGCAGGATTCCGGTCGCAATTATTAACCGACTTTGATGAAATTTGGTACAGGGTGTTTTGTGGGTACAAGGACGAACGCTATTAAATTTGGAAGAAATCGGATCAAATTTAGATATAGCTCCCAAATATATGTATCGCCCGATTTCGACAAATGGGGTTACGATGCGCTTTTTTACTAACCGATTATAGTCAAATTTGGCACAAAGTAATCTTTTTCATCACCCCTCAAGTATGCAAAGTTTCATCGAAATCGGTTCAGATTTAGATATAGCTCCCATATATATATATATATATATATATATATATATATATATATATATATATATATATATATATATATATATATATATATATATATATATATATATATATATATATATATATATATATATATATATATATATATATATATATATATATATATATATATATATGTATCGCCCGATTTTCCCAAATTTGGCCACAAAACCCTTATTTATTACCCGATCGTACTCAAATTTGGCGAAAGGTAACCAACTGTGGTATCAACCAAACCTGCTAAATATCATCCAAATCGGTTCAGATTTTGATATAGCTCCCATATATATGTATCGCCGATTTTCACAAATCTGGCCATAAAACCATTATTCATCACCCGATCTTACTCAAATTTAGCACAAGATAGCCTTCTTTTGCCTGCGAAATATTATCAAAATAGGTTCAGATTTACATATAGCTTCCACATATATGTATTACACGATTTTGAAAAATTTGCCCCTAATAACCATATTTTTGACCATAGAGGCCTCATTTATTATAAGATCTTACTCAAATTTAGCACAAGGTAACCTTCTGTGGTATAAATCAAACTTGCCATATATTATCCAAATTTGTTCAGATTTAGATATAGCTTCTATATATATATATGCATCACTCGATTTTCCCAAAGTTTGCCATAATA
Source organism: Haematobia irritans (assembly GCF_050003625.1). Classification (NCBI taxonomy): domain Eukaryota; kingdom Metazoa; phylum Arthropoda; class Insecta; order Diptera; family Muscidae; genus Haematobia; species Haematobia irritans. The sequence continues at coordinate 26,117,949 of NC_134398.1, forward strand.
CTCTTATTTATTAACCAACGTTACTTAAATTTCAAATTTTTATGTATTAGACGATCTATTTAGCCATACATGTAGCTTGTACATAAATATATTGGCCGATTTGCACAAATTTGGATTTATAACCAAAACTAATTGAGCGATTTCCGATTTTCAGACATTTCTTTTCAGATTGTGATAAAACTCCCATAACCATGTACCCCTTAATGTTCTTGAATATGGAAATACTGTTTATCTCCCAAACCTATACCATTGATACCCGAGAAACAATATTTACTAATTCAGTAGGTGTGGTTTAGGGTATCATATAGTCGGCCCCGCCCGACTTTCTACTTTACTCACTTGTTTTTCAATACATCCTTTTAGGCCAATTAATTGATATAACACGAAAAAGACATTATATAGTAACATATATTTCCAAGGTTTTATGTTTCTTTTATCGAATTTTAATTTTATTTTTGGAATACCGTTTAAATCACTGCAATAGCAAGACTTTTTACTATGAAAGTTAAATTTATCAATTATTCACAGCTAGCCTATTTTATTAGTTCCTCTAATTTTTGCCATGGATATTCAGTGCCAAAGTCAAGTTCATTACTACGAATTTTAGGCTGGCTTTGTTTATTGGTGTGAAAAATATTGTCACACAAAAAAATATATCACCCAAACATATATTGTATGAAACAATAAAACTATATTTTTATTAACTTCATTTTACGCTAACTAACACTGTTATTGTCTATTGTATAGTTTTTATTGTGATTAATATATGGCATCCAAGAAATGAAATGATTTCATGTTCATTTACCAACAGGGAACAACAACGTGAGTAAACATTACGGTAATTGAGTAAACAAAAGACTTAGGACACAAACATACTTATCTATGAACCACGTTAAAGTAAATGCTATTGAAAGTAATCATAATCATTTATGAATGCAATTTAATTATGAAGGTTGTCTTGAACATATATAGGTGTGTATGTGTGTGTTGTTGTTTCTTTATGACAATTTCTGCCAAACAGCCAAAAGAATGACATTGGATGATATGGTACACTTAGCTCTTTTTTTCTTGTTGTCACTGTCATTAGCAAAAACTAGATAGAGATATAATAAAAGCTAAATTAATCGTATGGAAGTTTTTAAAATAGAATGTACCTGAGGGTACGAAAAACCAAATTGATGAGTCATCATTACATACATAGAATTTAAATAAGTTTACATTTAATGCAATATTAATTGGCACTCCATTATCTGTCAGATAACTTTTGAAGTATAAAAATTAATAATTTATTCAGTTAATATGACATTGCAATCAACTTTGTGTTGATTGCAAGAAAATGAAGTACGATTATTTTGTTCACGAAAACTGGATTTAATTTGATTTGAATAAAAAAAAAAACATAAAAATTGGAAATTTAGAAACTTCTAAGAAACAGCTACATCCAAATAAAGTTGGAGTAGTGGCGGTTGCAATTATCCATGGTGTTATAGCTGAGGTAACCATAACCTCTAAGTGCGACATTCTGAAAGACAGAATGGAACCCCAAAACAGATATCAGATGCAAATATTTGCCACTCCGATAGACTCAAGATGGATAAGATTACGGGGCTGGGCACATTTTTGTTGGCGGCGGCTTAACCGATACAACTTAGTCTATTCGACGTCGGATAGATATCCAATAAAAATAATACGAATTATTTGAATGATTGAAATCGTAAAATTGAAGTTGCCATTCCATCATATCGTTTAAGAAAAATTTTTAATCAAATGATCGTAGAATGATAGCATTAACGTGTTTTAATGTGAGGTTAGATTAATTCTAATGTGAGGTTAATTTTTCAAATTTCTCTTTGTAAATATTGAAATTTTTAATAAATTGGCAACAATATTCTAGTCTAAAGTCTAAAAAATATTGTCGTGAGGCCAAAGATTTCATGTCCTTAAAATACGAAAAAATTTGTTTATGGTAGAAAATGCATTTATCTGATATAAAGTTTTTTTCCTGGTCCAAAAGTCGATAAACTTTGCAATGAAGTCATTTTGTCCTTAAAGTTAAGTGATTTGACTTAAAAATGGGTATTTTAACATGAAAGAAATTTACATTTGACTAAGGTCAACTTGACTTTAATAATTCTAAAAAATTCTTGAAAATTAAGTTTGTTGACTTTTTCTATCTTCACTACAAAGCAAAAAATGCGTTTAAAAATAGAAGATATTTTCAACACTTAATTTTTAAGATTTTTTTACTTAAAACAAAGCATAGTTTCTACTTGTAGTCGAGCCTGAATTTATGTTGTCGTTAACACGTTTTTCAAGGACTTTGGTAGCACATGAAGAAAAAAGCTGAAAATCGAATAAACTAAACCTTCTCTCTTAGAATCAAGTACGCAAAACTTACATTTAAAAGAGAATTGTATCTTAGATTTGTATTTATTTCAATTACTCGCTTCTTTGGCTCGGAATCCATACCAAAATCGTTGGTGTAAAGAGAATTTTTTTGGAACCGGGCATGCTTTTCTTCTATGTGCCCAGACACCAGTTCCTATTCTGAATACCGATTTGAAGAAAATTTTATTTCTATAGAAAATTTTGTCAAAATTTTATTGCTATAGAAAATTTTGTAAAAATTTTATTTCTATAGAAAATTTTGTCAAAATGTTATTTCTATGGAAAATTTTGTCAAAATTTGATTTTTATAGAAAATTTTGTCAAATTTTTATTTCTATTGAAAATTTTGTAAAAATTTTATTTCTATAGAAAATTTTCTCCAAATTTTATTTCTATAGAACATTTTGTCAAAAATTTTATTTCTGTAGAATATTTTGTCAAAAATTTTATTTCTGTAGAAAATTTTGTAAAAATTTTATTTCTAGAGAAAATTTTGTCAAAATTGTATTTCTATTGAAAACTTTGTCAAAATATTATTTCTATGGAAAATTTTGTCAAAATTTTATTTCTATAGAAAATTTTGTCAAATTTTTATTTCTATAGAAAATTTTGTCAAATTTTTATTTCTATTAAAAATTTTGTCAAAATTTTATTTCTATAAAAAATTTTCTCCAAATTTTATTTTCATAGCAAATTTTATCAAAAATTTTATTTCTATAGAAAATTTTGTCAAAATTTTATTTCTATAGAAAATTGTGTCAAAATTTATTTCTATAGAAAATTTTGTCAAAACTTTATTTCTATAGAAAATTTTTTTCAAAATCTTATTTCTATAGAAAATTTTTTTAAATTCTTTGTGATGGGCTATTTTTAGTTAATTTTTGAAGATGCAAATAAAACAAATTTATTTCATTTTTTTTTTTAAATTTTATTTCGATAGAAAATTTTGTCAAAAGTTTATTTCTATAATTTTTTTTCAAAATTTTATTTCTATAGAATATTTTGTCAAAATTTTATTTCTATCGAAAATTTTTTTAAAATTTTATTTCTATTGAAAATTTTATCAAAATATTATTTCTATGGAAAATTTTGTCAAAATTTTTATTTCTATAGAAAATTTTGTCAAATTTTTATTTCTATTGAAAATTTTGTCAAAATTTTATTTCTATAGAAAATTTTGTCAAAAATTTTATTTCTGTAGAAAATTTTGTCAAATTTTGTCAAAAATTTTATTTCTGTAGAAAATTTTGTAAAAATTTTATTTCTAGAGAAAATTTTGTCAAAATTTTATTTCTATTGAAAACTTTGTCAAAATATTATTTCTATGGAAAATTTTGTCAAAATTTTATTTCTATAGAAAATTTTGTCAAATTTTTATTTCTATAGAAAATTTTGTCAAATTTTTATTTCTATTAAAAATTTTGTCCAAATTTTATTTCTATAAAAAATTTTCTCCAAATTTTATTTTCATAGAAAATTTTGTCAAAAATTGTATTTCTATAGAAAATTTTGTCAAAATTTTATATCTATAGAAAATATTCTCAACATTTTATTTCTATTGAAAATTTTGTCAAAATTTTATTTCTATAGAAAATTTTGTCAAATTTTTATTTCTTTTAAAAATTTTGTCAAATTTTTATTTCTTTTAAAAATTTTGTCAAAATTTTATTTCTATAGAAAATTTTCACCAAATTTTATTTTCATAGAAAATTTTGTCAAAATTTTATTTTATCTCTGTAGAAAATTTTGTCAAAATTTTATTTCTATAGAAAATTTTTTCAAAATTTTTTCCTAAAGAAAATTTTGTAAAAATTTTATTTCTATAGATAATTTTGTCAAAATTTTATTTCTATAGAACATTTTGTCAAAATTTGATTTCTATAGAAAATTTTGTCAAAATTTTATTTTTATAGAAAATTTTGTCAAAATTTTATTTTTATAGAAAATTTTTTCAAAATTTTGATTTCTATAGAAAATTTTGCCAAAATGTTGTTTCTATAAGAAATTTTGTCAAGATTTTATTTCTTTAGAATTTTTTTTTCAAAATTTTATTTCTATAGAAAATTTTGTCAAAATTTTATTTCTATAGAAAATTTTGTGAAAATTTTATTTTTATAGAAAATTTTGTCAAATTTTTATTTTTATAGAAAATTTTTTCAAAATTTTGATTTCTATAGAAAATTTTGCCAAAATGTTGTTTCTATAAGAAATTTTGTCAAGATTTTATTTCTTTAGAATTTTTTTTTCAAAATTTTATTTCTATAGACAATTTTGTCAAAATTTTATTTCTATAGAAAATTTTGTCAAAGATTTAGTTTTATAGGAAATTTTGTCAAAATTTTATTTCTATAGACAATTTGGTCAAATATTTATTTCTATTGGCGACTTTGTCAACATTTTATTTCATTAGAAAATGAAATGTTATTTCAATAGGAAATTCTGTCAAAATTTTATTTTTATGGACATTTTTTTTCAAAATTTTATTTCTATAAAAATTTGTAAAGCACCTCTTAGGAATATATTGCACAATGTACCAAGATATCAAGAACTCTACCAATCTACCAAACAAAAAAAAATCTTCCAAAATTGGTAGAATTTTAACTATTGTGGCAATCGGTTTTTTTGTAGTCAGAAATCCCCGATTAAAAAACCCGCACTTTTTTCTAAAACCGGCGAATAACCGACATGGCGGATTCAACTTGTTATTCCTAATAACCATAAAGACAGTGATTTCGAAAGAAATATCCAATTTTATTGTCACAAAGATGCAGTGCAAAAAAAATGCAACAATTTTTGAAAAGATGGGTCTAATGCTTTTAATTCATACGTAGGTTAAAGTGGAAGCCCGATTAAGATTCAGGCTCACTTAGACTATTCAGTCCATTGTAATAAATATTCATACGTACATATCATTCATTTGGAATTGTTTTTATTGAAGTTCCTTAATTAAACCGTATGATTATGTATTTGGTATAAAATTTGCAGCTTTTTTGAAGGCCTTAAAAACATTAGTTTTGGGGGCCTTGAAAACACTAGATCAACCGCTCCACCGAAAATAAGATTTTCTAGATAAGCGACAGTTGGTGTAGAAAGATAGACCAAATGTATAGTCCACCGGTTTGTTTTATCAGACTAAGAGGTACTATTTGGCAGGTTTTGAAAATTGGGAAAAAATTTGGCATAAGTGAATTTTATGGGGAAGTGTTTACATTGGGAATGCAATTGATTTAAAACAATAAATAATAGTCATTTAGCGAAAATATGATTTTATTTTATATCTAATCCAAAGACTCTAACTTTTTAGCTTAAGAAAAATTTGCCTTACTTCAAAAACATACGAATTTAAAAATTATTATTTTTTAACGGATCAAAGCCATATACCAATATCATAATTTTTTTAAGAAAAGTTAACATCTTTCGGTGACTTCATCTATCCTTATAAGCATTTAATCTTTGGGATTGTAGACATTAAAATAGTCATTTTTATAAGCGAACGAAAAAAACCTTATTTCCATGATGGGCCTAAGTTTCAGTTCACTTGGTTGTAATGTTTCTTTCTTGTTGTTGTTTCCTTTACAAGCATTTTAGATGGATTAAGTTTGTAAAGACATTGTTAAAAAGAATTACAAGATGTTTTAAAACTGAATAACCAAAGTAGATACAAGATAAAGCTTTTACGAAAACATTAATGTTTTTATTCCTTGTAAAAAAAACAAAAACATAAAACAAAAACAAAAGACTTAAGCGTTAAACATACATTAGGACGAACTTACCTTTCTCAGACAATAAACATGGAAAATCTGGAATAAAACAGAAATATATGCATTAGTTGTATAAATTTAAATTTATGCAGAAATTCAAAGGAGAGTAGGGGAGCAAAATTTCTGTTACCTGTCCTTTCCATTTAAGGACTTTGAGGAGAAACTACATTCTGAGACCTTCTGCACAGAAAAAAATTTTATGAAATGAAACTTATGAAATTTTTTTATGAAAATTGTTCCAATTAAAGTCTTTATTGAAATTTATGAATTTTTTTATGAAAATTTTTCCAATTAAAATCTTTATTGAGTTTAAAAAAAATATTGAATTAAAAACTTAATTGATTCAACAAATTTTTTAATTGAAACAAAAATCAATCACAAAAATTAATTGTACCAATAAATTTTTTAATTGGATCAATTAATTTTTTAATTGATACTATAATTTCTGTGATTGAAGATATTTCAATTAAAAATTAATTGGAGCAATTAATTTCGTAATTGAAGACAAAAAATATTTTTTTTTTTTGTGTAGAATGTTGAGTGTTTTAGAATCATTTTCTAAGAATAAGGAAAAATTAAAAAAAGCGCTAAGCAAGTAATAAATCTAAAAATAGAGAGATAAAATATCTATATCTAAACGACGTCCTCATAATAATCCACTCACAAATACTTGTTGCTTTCCTCTTTTTCCTTCATGTATAATCTAAGAATGCAAAATTGTTTTTTTTTTTCTGCCGATTAATACAGCCTACTAGAATTTTTATTATTTTAGAAGCACGGATAAGGACAATTTTTTTCAAAAATCCTCTCATTATTCTCTGTGAATACCGAAATGTTGTGCGAATAAATAAATCTAAATAGAGAGAGAGAGTATAAACGATCGATCAATATCACGACGACTTCCTCATATTATTTAACTAACAATTACTTCCTGCTCCCCTCCCCCACTTTTGTCTATACATAGAATCTAAGAATACAGCCTTGTTAGAGTATCTCACATAGTAATAGGTATCTTTAAATCTACACGAATCCATAAAATCTTCCTGCTTTCCCCTTTTTTTGGGTAGGAAATAATAAAAAAAAAAACTTTTTATGGTTCCTTTGTTATACCAAGAAGAAAATATTCTTCTATTGTATGAGATGACTGGCTAATAGATGGCAAACCATCACACACCATCTTTGGCTAAGGAAACATCACCTCTACCCATAAGTAGATAGTTGACCATGGCATAGGAGTACCAAGCCATGAGATAGGAATACCACAAAACGTTTATAACTGGCCACAACAAAGACATTGCACATCTTGTTAGCCTAAGATTGTGATATTGTTAAAGATTTTGCTTCGTTTTTTTTTACTGCTGTAGCTCCTGCAGTTGAATTGTTTGGATGGTGTTTGGGCCAGTTGGTGAAGCCTTTATAAGAAAAGAAAAAAACAGGCTTAAACTGAAAAACACTTAAAGTACTTCCTTACCTTGAAAAAAAAATTGATGGTCATTGTTAAGTGTATTTTTTCTCTACGTTCCAGCAATTTAATAGTCTAAACCAAAGCTCTGTTTGGTCTGTGCTAACAGAAAAAAAGAATTTCCTTTTTTTCCTAGCATCGGAAAATAAAAATAAACAATGTTGCTTTTATCCTCGAGGGTGCATGTTTAAGTAGTTATTTATGGCCACAAAAGTGTCAGGTCTTATCAACATGAAACATCTATGTTTTCCTCTACCAAAGGAAAAAAGACAAGCGAAATAAGAAAGAACACAGCTATGTTCGGTCGGACCAAAGTCTTAATACCCTGCACCATGAATTTAAATCATTAAAGAACTTTTTCATTGTTTTCAGATTGGATAAAAACGCTAAAATTTATGACTTATTATTAGCCTCGCAAATTAGTAACAGATGGCATAGTTCGGAATATACGCTTCAAAGAATACTGAAAATATATTCTCGTCAAAGCCTTAATCCATAGTTTTAATTTTCAGTATGTATCATTTTCCCGAATATAGTTTTTTTCTTTTCTCACAATATGTCAAAAAAAAATCCACAAATCTTTAAATCTACCCAGTAAAAAATTTGGAAGTTCTTCCAAAAGCACAACTTTAAAAGAACTTCCAAAAGATGTACTCCCAAAATGTTCTTTATTTCAACTACACAGGAAGTTCGTATAATTCAATTATTTACAACTCTCTTTTTTTTATTTTTAATGAGTAAATTTAAATTTTTTGTTTCAAAAAGGTTTAGCAAAATGGTACAAATTATTGAAATTTTGTCGAAAAAAAATTCTAAATCCATTTAAGAAATATTGTGAATTTTTCAAAAATGTTTAATTCAAACGTTTCGGACAAACGTTAGAATGCATTAAAAATCAAAAAAAATATATATACAAATTATTTATTTGTCAAAATATGACAACATTTTTTAATTCACAACCAAAACACTGAATTGGAATCACAGAGTAAGCAGTGATGCAAATTCAGGGAAACGGCTGTTGAGATGGTGGACATCCGTCCTATGACAAGCCCGTGTTAAATTCATCGCTTCTGCGCCACTTTTTCACTACTTTCGGTTCCAAAAAAAAAAAAACATTTTCACCAATTTTTTTGCGACGCTTTTTTACTAGGTACACAAATCCATAAAATCTTCCTGGTTTCCTGGTTTTTCTTGAGTATTTTCTTATTTAAAATAAATAAAAAAATCTTTTTTATGTTTTTGATCAGATTTTTTTTAGGTTAGTTACAAAAAATTTTCTTCGAATGATCACCCCAATTATGGAATTTTAAATATTTTAGCTACATATACACAAAGGGAAAACTTACTCACAACAGATCATATGATATAAACGAAAATTAAAATTTATTTCTAAAGAAAATTTTGTCAAAATTTTATTCCTAAAATTTTTTTTTTAAATTTTATTTGTATGGGAAGTGTTGTCAAAATTTTATTTTTATAAAAAATTTGTCAAAATTTTATTTTTATAAAAAATTTGTCAAAATTTTATTTCTATAGAAAAATTTGTCAAAATTTTGTCAATTTTGCCACAATTTTATTACTATAGAGCATTTTGTCACAATTTTACCATATTTCTATAGAAAATTTTGTAACAAAATTATTTCCTTAAAAAAAATTGTTAAAATTTTATGTCTATAGAAAATTTGTCAAAATTTCATTTCTATAGAAATTTTGCCAAAATTTTATTTCTATAGAAAATTTTGTCAACATTTTATTCCTATAGAAAATTTTATCAAAAATGTTATTTCTTTAGAAAATTTTATTTCTATAGAAAATTTTATCAAAAATGTTATTTCTTTAGAATTTTTTGTCAAAATTTTATTTCTACAAAAAATTTTGTTAAAATTATATTTATGTAGATAATTTTCTCAAAATTTTATTTCTATAGATAATTTTGTCAAAATTTGATTTCTATAAAAAAATTTGTCAAAATTTTATTTCTATAGATTTTTTTTTTAATTTTATTTCTATAGAAAATTAAAAAAAAATTATAGAAATAAAATTTTTAAAAAATTGGTAAAATTGTGACATTTTATTTCCGTAAAAATTTCGCCAAAATGTTGTTTCTATAAAAAATTTTGTCAAAATTATATTTATGTAGATAATTTTCTCAAAATTTTATTTCTATAGAAATTTTGTCAACGTTTTATTCATATAGAAAATTTTATCAAAAATTTATTTCTTTAGAAAATTTTATTTCTATAGAAATTTTTGTAAAAATTTTATTTCTATAAAAAATTTTGTCAAATTTTTTTTTTTTGTTTCGTTATTGTTGGTTTTGTTCTTTAAGCATTGTTGTTGTGTTGCAACTTAAAACCATACATTGACTAAACTACAAGTGTAGCTTAACCAACAGAGGAAAAGTAGCTTAACTATAAAAAATTTTGTCTAAATTATATTTATGTAGATAATTTTCTCAAAATTTTATTTCTATAGATAATTTTGTCAAAATTTGATTTCTATAGAAAAATTTGTCAAAATAGATTTTTTTTAATATTCTATAGAAATAAAACTTAAAAAAAAATTTATAGAAATAAAATTTTGACAAATTTTTCTATAGAAATCTAATTTTGACAAAATTATCTATAGAAATAAAATTTTGAGAAAGTTATCTACATAAATATAATTTTGACAAAATTTTTTATAGAAATAACATTTTGGCGAAATTTTTACGGAAATAAAATGTCACAATTTTACCAATTTTGTAAAAATTTTATTTCTATCAATTTTTTTTTTAATTTTCTATAGAAATAAAATTAAAAAAGAAATCTATAGAAATAAAATGTTGACAAATTTTTTTATAGAAATCAAATTTTGACAAAACTATCTATAGAAATAAAATTTTGAGAAAATTATGTACATAAATATAATTTTGACAAAATTTTTTATAGAAATAACATTTTGGCGAAATTTTTACGGAAATAAAATGTCACAATTTTACCAATTTTGTAAAAATTTTATTTCTATAAAAAATTTTGTCAAATTTTATTTCTATATAAAATTGTGTAAAAATGTTTTTTCGATGGAAAATTTTGAAAATTTTATGTCTATAGAAAATTTTGTCACAATTTTATTTCTATAGAAAATTTTGTCAAAATTTAATTTCTATAGAAAATTTTGTCAGAATTTTATTTCTATAGAAAATTTTGTAAAAATTTAATTCTATACAAAATTTTGTCAAAATTATATTTCTATAGATCATTTTCTCAAAATTTTATTTCTATAGATAATTTTGTCAAAATTTGATTTTTATAGAAAAAAATTTCAAAATTTTATTTTTATAGAATTTTTTTGTTATATTTTATTTTTATAAAAAATTTTGCAAATTTTTATTTCCTAATTTTAATTCTATAGAAAATTTTGTCAAAAATGTATTTCCATAGAAAATTTTGTCAAAATTTTATTTCTATACTCAAAAAAAGTTTGCTTGGATCCAAAGATTTTGGCCTTCCTTTAAGTATGTTGGTATTGATTCCGAGCCAAAAATACGGGTTCTTTAAATTAAGGACATTTTTTGCGACCTATCTGGCTTTAAATCTAGGACCTATAAAATTAAAATTAGGATACAGATCTCATTTATCGAATTTTCATTCTATATTCTGGTATATTAATAAAGCTATTCACAAACAAATGCCAGTTTACAAATCCAGATTGTAACGGATCCTTCGAAATAAAAACTATTTTCTTAATTCCAAAAACACTTTTAACCAAAGTTACTAAATCCTCAAAATAAGCCTTAGTCTATATTTGAAGCGATTTTATCTTAAATCTAAAGATTTAATATTTCCGTTAATTTAAGTACAATTTCTTTAAATCAAAAATGTGTTACCATTTGGGCACATCTTTTTGAATATATGCAGAGATTTTTTTAATACTGTAGAAATTTGGAGCTTACAATATATGTATAACTTCAACTGTTCATTAGTGATATAAAAAGTTTTGAACTGAATTAAAATTGCGTAAAAATAATTCCCTGTACCTTGTCTTCGATTTATCTTTTTGTTACATTTTTAAAATTCTTCCATAAGAAAAGAAAACTATTCTTCCAGTGCCCTCTATTGAAAATTTAAGACATATTTTACAATCTACAATCTTCGTTTCACTAAGTTACAAATGATATAGCAAATTTACTATAACCATCTTTCTTATGATAGAGGCTATAAAACTATATATGCCACTATATGTAGAGAATAAAACGAAGTTCTACTATATTCCTAAGTATCAATAGGGCCCAAATAGGGTATAACAAAGAAACCAATTGGGAATTAATATAAAATTCCATACAAGTTTTCTCCAAACAACCATTGTTAGTTCAAAATGATAAACTAGAATTGGAAATGACCATAAGCGTAAAGTTTAAAACAGTTCGAAGATTATGCTGTACAAGAAGAATCTGGAAAAATAAATGATGCTAAATATTTCTTTAAATCGAAAAACTTAGGCAACAAACTTATAGATCAAAAAAAGACTTAAGCAATAAACAGATTTAGTATATCTTTCTCTTTACTAAAGGTGGGAGGGAATTGGGATTTTCTATATACTTCAATAAATAAATTATTTAAGAATATAAAACTGCCTATTTAAGTGTATAAAAATATTTAAAGCCCATAAAAGGCACTCGGGGCCCACAAGTATTTTTGGACAAAGTCGAAAGGTTCTTGGACATATAACCGGAAGTATGCGCATTTGGATTTTACTAAGACGCGCTTTAAAATGTGATATGACAACCATTATAACGATACAAATTTCCCGGAACTTTACATTGATATAACTGGAGCTTTAAATTAAATTTTATTGAAGTGATTGGTCACAAGGTTCATACCCTGTGTTTAAGTTCAAATGTCGTTTTATTAGCTTTTGTTAAATCATATAATCATTTTCAAGGGTAATCCCGCCGTTAGGATATGTCTATAACTTTTCTGCCTTTCGGTACGAAAATAAGGACATTTTCTAACGTCAAATGTTATCAACTCCCGCCTTTCGGCATCCAAGCTTTTTGCCATTCTTACTTTGAAACTCTCGCTTTTGGCTTTACTTCCTACGAAGTTACATATTGTTTGACGAGCAAAATAGTTTACTAAATAAAGCCCAATATTTTGGTTCACATTCTAAACCAGTGCCTTTTTATTTCGTCTACTTTTAGGTGCCACGAATTCACCCTGTACGAAGTTGATTGCAAACGAAAGCTGTTGGTGCGATGAGTACCACATTTCCTCACTCCGAATAATAAGAGCTGCTTTGGGACAATCACTTTTTCATATTAAAGCAGTACGAAGTTTATTCATCATTGAAGCAAAAGAGCTGTACTCTCCTGAATTTTTGGAATTCGTTGAAGAAATTTGACCCACTTGGTAAAGAAAACAAGTCATTTTCCAACAAGGATCATACATCCCGCGACAAACACATTTGAGTGTGAATGCCCAAAAAAACATAAAGGGTGATACGGTCAAAATTTGGTCAATATAAACTTGACGTATTTCTTTCAATTTTGCATTTAAAAAACCTGAACACCCCTCATTTTGAAGGTGTGTGTGTAGAATGTTGGTCCTATTTTGATTTTGGAATTCACTCTTCAGTTGTCAAAATGCCGTCCAAGCAAGAAGAGCAGCGTATCAAAATTTTGCTCGCGCATCGCGAAAATCCGAGCTACTCGCACGCAAAGCTGGCAAAATCGCTAAAAGTTGCCAAATCAACCGTTACAAATGTAATTAAAGTGTTTGGGGAACGTTTGTCGACAGCCAGGAAGTCTGGATCGGGGGGAAATTGAAAACCGGAAGCCGCTGAGACGACAAAGAGAGTTGCCGGTACTTTCAAGCGAAACCCTAACCTCTCTCTCCGAGATGCCGCAAATAAGCTGGGTGTATCGTCTACAACCGTGCATCGAGGCAAAAAACGAGCCGGACTATCGACTTACAAGAAGGTAGTGACTCCAAATCGCGATGATAAACAAAATACGACGGCCAAAGCGCGATTCCGGAGGCTGTACACGACGATGCTGACGAAGTTTGACTGCGTGGTAATGGACGACGAAACCTACGTCAAAGCCGACAACAAGCAGCTTCCGGGACAGGAGTTTTATACGGCAAAAGGAAGGGGAAAGGTAGCAGATATTTTCAAGCACATAAAACTGTCAAAGTTCGCAAGGAAATATCTGGTTTGACAAGCCATCTGTACCTGTGGCTTGAAAAGCAGCATTTTCATAGCTTCCGGGACTGTCAACCAAGAAATTTACGTGAAAGGGTGTTTGAATAAACGTTTGCTGCCTTTCCTGAAGAAACACGGTTGTTCCGTACTGTTTTGGCCGGATTTGGCATCTTGCCATTACGGTAAAAAGGCCTTGGAGTGGTACGCCGCCACCAACGTGCAGGTGGTTCCCAAGGACAAGAATCCTCCCAACACGCCAGAGCTCCGCCCAATTGAGAAATACTGGGCTATTGTCAAGCGGAACCTAAAGAAGACCAAAAAAAACTGCTAAGGACGAGCAGCAGTTCAAGGCAAACTGGCTTTCTGCCGCGAAGAAGGTGGACTAGGTGGCTGTACAAAATCTGATGGCAGGTGTCAAGCGTGAGGCCCGGCAATTCGGATTTGGAAAAGCGAATGCCTTACTGAATATTTTTCCTGAATTTTATACTAATTGAACTTGAAAAAGAAATTTAATTTGATTTTTTAAATAAACGATTTCACCGATTTACACGCGTTTTCCCTTGACCAAATTTTGACCGTATCACCCTTTATCCAATTTGCCTGAAATTGGAAATCTAAAAGTATTCTATGACCATAAAGAGGTGTGCCGAAAATGGTGAGTATCGGTCCAGGTTTTGGTATAGCCCCATATAGACCGATCTTCCGATTTTACTTCTTTGGCTTCTAGAATCAGTAGTTTTTAACGAATTTAAGGTTTTGGTATAGCCCCCATATAGACCGATCTCCCGATTTTACTTCTTTGGCTTCTAGAATCAGTAGTTTTTAACGAATTTGCCTAAAATTGGAAATCTAGAGGTATTCTTGGAAAATAAAGAGATGTGCCAAAAATGGTGATTATCGGTCCTTGTTTTGATATAGTCCCCATATAGATCGATCTCCCGATTTTACTTCTTGGGCTTCTAGAATTCGTAATTTTTATCCAATTTGCCTGAAATTGGATATATAGAGGTATTCTAGGGAAATAAAGATATGTGTCAAAAATGGTGATTATCGGTCCTTGTTTTGATATATCCCCATATAGACCGATCTCCCGATTTTATTTTCTTGGGCTTCTATCCATCCGTAGTTTTTACCCAATTTGCCTGAAATTGGAAATCTAGAGGTATTCTACGACCATAAAGAGGTGTGCCGAATATATTGTGTATCGGTACAGTTTTTGATATAGCTCCCTTTTAAACCGGCCCTCCGATATGGGGTCTAGATTCTAGAACTACAATTAGATGTGCTGAATATTGTGTGTATACCTCCATGTTTTTGGCATAGCCCCCATTATACCGATCTTCCGATTTAACTCCTAGGGTTTCTAGAAATTGTGGTTTTTATCCGATTTGCCACAAATTGAAAATATACATGCATTTTAGACCCATTTGGTAAGGCCTCCATATAACAGGTTGGCTGATAAGTCCCTGGTCTAACAAAGAAAGACACATTTTTTGTCAAAATTCGCTTTTATTATTCAACATAGTTTCCTTCAAGAGAGACACAACGATTATAACGACCTTCCAATTTTTTGATACCATTTTGGTAGTACTCCTTCGGTTTTGACTCAAAGTAGGCCTCAGTTTTGGCGATCACCTCTTCATTGCAGCCAAATTTTTTCCCTGCGAGCATCCTTTTGAGGTCTGAGAAGAAGAAAAAGTCGCTGGGGGCCAGATCTGGAGAATACGGTAAGTGGGGAAGCAATTCGAAGCCCAATTCATGAATTTTAGCCATCGTTCTCAATAACTTGGGGCACGGTGCGTTGTCTTGGTGGAACAACACTTATTTCTTCTTCATATGGGGCCGTTTTGCCGCGATTTTGACCTTGACCAAACTTAGAAAATCTTTGTTTTTCATTTGTGTATAAGTTTTCCACTTTTGTTAGTTTATTTAATTAACATACACAAAGATATAATTAAGGTCAAGAAAAATTTCTCAAAACATAATAAAACCATGATCACAAAGATAATTAAATTGGCTTTAGTGCATATAGTGTTCACATATTTTTTTGAGTGTAAAATAAAAACTTAACATAGCCAAAAACAGTTTTAAAATAAACTATCTACAATTTTTTAACGCTTACAGTATATTGTTTTAATTCGTTAATTAAAAACATATTTTAATGAAAAAATTTAAGGTTGAATTTAAGGTCTCCAATTACCCTCTTTCAGTTAATACATATTATCAAGATTCTAAAAATTACCACATAATTCACAAAATAATAACGTTTGAAAGTTCTACCAACGTAGTTTTTTTTTTCCTGTATATCTTATGAAATTAAAAAAAAAAAATGGAGCATCATTAAATTCATGATGGTTTTTACCAAGCCTGAGGGTAAAAATGGTTACGCACATAAGTTGTGAAAAATACTTTCACGTATTTCAACACCCACGCATTCACACTCAAGGTTTTTAAAATAACGCAAAACAGAAATATATCCGATTGCTTGGATGGTTTATTTTTTCTTCTGCGTTATAAAATGTACCCCCAAAACATCATCCATACACCCACCTTCCACAAGCAATTACACATATGGCATGACGAATTCATGCCAACTATTTCCATTAAGCTGAGATTAATGTTGTCTAACATTTGAATAAATTTCGTTTGCTTTTATTTTTTGGATACGTATTTTTCATAGTATTTTAATTGCCCACAAATATGTTAAAAAAAACACTTTCATGTTCTTTGTTTAGACTTCGTGTTGTGGCAACAAAACCACATGCACAAGTCTATGAATTACACTTTAATGAGGAAAGTACGTGAATTAGAGCAACATAAGTCATAATTTACGTGTACACATGAATCTATTCGGTTTTGGAAAAATATCTAGAAGCTGGAAAGAAATCAGGTAATGAGCGTAAATATTTATTGAATATTTTTAAAATAATGCGGTTAGAAATATTTTTAATTACATTTACGTGTTAATTGCCCTGTCTACATTTTGTGAAAACACCAGTTTTCCAAGTTTTCGTATTACTCCTGAACATACGAAATTATATTAATTAAAAAATAGTTTTCTAATTGATGATAAACTATCGATTTATCGCTATGCATTCTAGGTGATACTAATTAATTGCCGGCAATTAATTTATAAAGCCATATATAAGCATATACAAACGCCAAGTTTTGTTCTTAAGTCTTTCGTTAGCAATAGAATATTTAATGATTTTAATTTTTTAGAGACATATGTTACTACATCACAAATTTGTAATAACTAAATGTAGTAAAAGAAAGATCCGAAATATGATTAAATGAAATTGTTTTCCTTATTCCCTACACACTTAAAAAACAGTAAACCCACCAGGAAGAAAATTTTTGGTTAATTTTTGAAAATTTCGATTATTTTTAGAAAATTTTATCTAAACTGTATTACAAACGCTGACATCACGCCTATGTCACAAAAATAAGTAAATATTTTTCAATAAATTCAAGAAAATTTATTAGACATTATTAAATTTGTTGACTTGTTAAAGAAAATTTTATAGTTTGAAGGAAAAAATTTAAGTTCAAAATTGCCAGAATGTCTCTAGTGCCATACGAAGTTCTAGGTGGGCGCATTATTGGTAAAATTCACAAATTTTATGAAATTCTGAACTATTTTGTGGGAGACACGAATTTAGTTAATCTTTATGCTTCATTTGTGTATAATCTTTTCCCAATAGAAAATAAAAATTTATAATTTTTTTCTCTATTTTAGTTAATTTAGCTAAGGCACGCAAAAAATATTAAAGTCATGGAATCGTTCTTAAAACGGAATAATTCCATGAAATAAAAGGGAGTTCAATCAGCTTTACTGAAATATAAGGTTCACTTTTTTTTTGAGTGTAAGCATATACAAACATCAAGTTTTGTTCTTAAGTCTTTCGTTAGCAATCGAATATTTAATGATTTTCTTTTGTAGAGACATACTACATCACAAATTTGTAATATCTAAATGTAGTAAAAGAAAGATCCGAAACATGATGAAATGAAATTGTTTTCCTTATTTCATACAGAGAATACATATTTTCAGAAATCAAAATAATTTAATACACAATCCAGCAAAAAAAGCGCCGCCAAAAAAATAGTGAAAATGTTCTTTTTGGATCCGGAAGTGGTGCCAAATTGACGCA
Organism: Haematobia irritans; assembly: GCF_050003625.1. Taxonomy (NCBI): domain Eukaryota; kingdom Metazoa; phylum Arthropoda; class Insecta; order Diptera; family Muscidae; genus Haematobia; species Haematobia irritans. The sequence goes on from NC_134398.1 coordinate 26,135,897, forward strand.
GACGCGATGAATTTAACATGGCCTTGTCATAGGACGGATGCCCACCATTTCAACAGCCGCTGCACGAAATTTGCATCACTTCTTAAGGTATGAGGCGAATTCAGTGTTTTGGATGTGAATTAAGAAATTTTGTGATATTTTGACAAAAAAATAATTTTTAAATTTTTTTATGATTTTTAATGCATTATAACGGTTGGATTAGCGTTAATGCCTTATAACGCTAGTATTTAGCTTTTTTCGGCTAAATTTAAATAACTTGTACCATTTTATTAATTCTTAATCTGTTTTTAACCTATTGAAACATAAAAAAATTAATTTCCCATTCAAACTATGAAAAAAGCGAGTTATAAAGAAATTGACTCAAATGAACTTCCTGCGCAGTTAAAACAAGTATATACGGCCGTAAGTTCGGCCAGGACGAATCTTATGTACCCTCCATCATGGATTGCATAGAAACATTTACTAAAGACTGTCATCCACAATCGAATTACTTGGGCTGTGGTAGCACTTGCCGATGGCAAGGTATCGTAAAACTTCTTAACACCGTGTTCTCAATTGTAAGTTAGTCCATACGGAGTATTTATTAAACAAAAAAGGCCGATTAAATACGTACATAATTCAGTTTGACAAAATTTTCTTTAGAAATAAAATTTTAACAAAATTTTCTATAGAAATAAAATGTTGACAAAATTTTCTATAGTAATAAAATTTGACAAAATTTTCTATAGAAATAAAATTTTGACAAAATTTTCTATAGAAATAAAGTTTTGACAAAATTTTTTTGTAGCAATACAATTTTGACAAAATGTTCTACAGAAATAAAATCTTGACAAAATTTTAAATAGTAATAAAATTTTGACAAAATTTCCTATAGTACTAAAATTTTGACAAAATTTTCTATAGGAATAAAATTTTGGTAGATTATTTTTTAGGATCGGCTATATATAACTATAGAACGATATGGACCAATTTTGGCATGGTTGTTAGCTACCATATATATTACTAGCGCAATGTACCAAATTTCCCCACGTACCAAATTTCAAACCGGGTCGGATGAATTTTGCTCCCCCAATAGCTCCGGAGGTCAAATCTGGGAATCTGTTTAAATGGGGGTTATATAATTAAGACCGGTAGGGACCAATTTTTGCATGGTTGTTAGATACCACATACTAACACCACGTACCAAATTTCAACCGGATCGGGTGAATTTTGCTCTTCCAAGGGGCTCCGGAGGTCAAATCTGGGGATCGGCTTATATGGGGGCTACATATAATTATGGACCGATATGGACCAATTCCTGCATGGTTGTCAGAGACCATATACTAACATCACGTACCAAATTTCAACCGCATCGTATGAATTTTGCTCATCCATGAGGTTCCGGAATTTGCGTAATTTCAAAATTTCATTGTTATTGCAAGGATGTTTTTTATGAAATAAGAAATAGTGCAACTGATAGATTTACCATTTTCTTTGTTGTCTATGTGGATCATAACTTGGAAATCTAAAAACAAAAGGTCGCTATCATCTTTCTGGCCGATGGGACAATATTTAGAACTATTTCAAATGTATTCTTTGGTGGTTGTAGATTATCTTTTCATCGGCGTTCATATAGAAAAATATCCAAACGCTTTTTAATTTCACTGAGCAGTTTACTTTCCATAAACAGGAAAAGAATATTGGTCCTTTCCCAAGAGTCCACGCACAACACTGCTCCACATGCGATAGAAGGAAAATTTCAAGTCCGATCTGAATCTGAATTTCGACTACTGCGGGTATCTTTAAGATTTAGCTTATGGATAAAGTAGCCTGCTATGTATTCAAGAGCGTCCTCTTGAAGATCACCAAAGTCGTGAAAATTATTTAGTTCCAATTCATCATCATTTTCCCCCTCTCCAGATTCGTCTTTATTGAAATTCTTTGCGTTTGGACAAGAATTATGTGAGGATTTCAACCATTCTGTGGAATCTAATTTACAATTGCCAGTTGATTGCAATAGTTTAGTGTTTTTGGCTGAAAATGCAAACGGATGTGCAGATAATATTATTTGCATGTATATAGAGGATTAAGCTCGGCCACGCCGTAGCTTGTATACATTTTCTGCCTGCTCCAAAACTCAAAGTTGGTCATCTTTTAGTATTTAGAAAGAAAAAACAGGGAATAAAATTATTCCCGGCAAGAGAATTTTTTTTTTTGGAAAAAAATGGTCTTCACATACGTATTGGTTTTTCTCCAAACTTATGCCAACAGACTGAGGCCACTTTTCTCGAAGGGCCTCATCTGTTTTTGGCACTCTGTGAAAAGAACAGCTTTCACTACGGTCATCTCTCTTTCCACACACGCGACACATTCTCATTATATTTTACTTATTTTCACAAAACAAAATATTTAATTGAAAAATTCATTTTAACTGTCACTGTTGTCAGTTAAAATAAACACTTTGTTTTGTTTGTAAACATACTTGGTAAACACAATAGACAATCTAAGTTCTTCTCAAATGAAAAAATTTTAATCATCTGATAGCTTGAAACTACCTTCCTAAATCTGCCTTGACACAACCCATATAAACGGCAAATTTTCTTCGAAAACAAAAAAAAAATTTTTTTGACTTCTAAAATCCGAAATAAAAATACTTTAGATTTCATTATAATCTAAAAAGCTTCTTTGTATTAAAGAGAAATTTAAATCTTCCAAATATCTCCACATCATTGGTATTAAACCACTGGTGACATTTGTTTTGTTTCACTTATTTTCCATTTCATTGGCTTTATTTTTTACTGAAGCTATTTGACAAAAAAAATAATATATTCCTTTGAAGTTGGGGATTTTATTTTGCCATAGGCACTTTTCTGAAGTCAAGTAGCAAAAATCTCAAGTGACGGTGAAAAACAAAATCACTAAATGAGACATTAGAGTCGAAAGGCCAAACTTAGAGAAGAGAAAAAAAAATTGTTGTGGCATTAGCAGTGATGAAAACACAATGAGACAGCAGAACCGAAGCCATAAACAAACTAGAAAGTGAAAGCATCTAAAGATGATGTGTGAGACGATACAAAATTGAAAAGAAAATATTCGCATGAAATAAAAGAAAACAATGGAAACTAGAAGATGGTAAGAAAAAAAGGGAAACCGATCATATGGCAGACGAAAACAGAGCGGAGTGAAAAAAGAAAACAAAATGAGGTTACAGACAGTGCTATAGGTGCTATAAAAAATGTAAAAAATATTTTTTTTTTCTTTTTCTTCAGTGTTGCCAGTATTGGGGATTTTTCCCCAAATTGGAGATATTTTTCGTGAATGGGGACGAAACTTCTGAGTTGGGGACTTGGGGATTTGGTTGCGAATTTCAATAAATTTGGGGATTTTTGTGGGGATTTTTTCGAGAAATCTGTTTAATCATTTTTAACCAAATTTTATTTCTATAGGAGAGTTTGTCACAATTCTATTTAACTATACAATTTGCAATATTGTCTATAGAAAGTTTTGTCGAAATTTTATTTGTATATAGAAAATTTTGTGAAAATTTATTTCTTATTTAAAGAAAATTTTGTCAAAATTTTATTTCTATATAGAAAATGTTATCAAAATTTTATTTCTACAGAAAAATTGTATTTCTATATAGAATATTTCCTTAAAATTTTATTTCTGTATAGAAATATTTGTCAGAAGTTTATTTCTATAGAAAATTTATGAAGTACCTCTTTGCAAAATCTTCCAAAATTCTACCAAAACTTAAAAACAAGGTGACCGAACTCAAAAAAAAAAAACTTGCGAAAAATGTATTGGGGACTCAAGCTTGAATAATTCTTCTTAAATTCTTCTAAAAATATAAAGATGGAATAAAATCAAAATTTCAAATAAGGCTTTTAGTCCTATTAAAAGATCAGTCATAAAGCCGAGATATAAAACACGAAGCGGTTGGGTTAGTAATTTGGATAAAAAAACAAGTACATACAGAGCCACCGTGGTGCAATGGTTAGCATGCCCGCCTTGCATACACAAGGTCGTGGGTTCGATTCCTGCTTCGACCGAACACCAAAAAGTTTTTCAGCGGTGAATTATCCCACCTCAGTAATGCTGGTGACATTTCTGAGGATTTCAAAGCTTCTCTAAGTGGTTTCACTGCAATGTGGAACGCCGTTCGGACTCGGCTATAAAAAGGAAGACCCTTGTCATTGAGCTTAACATGGAATCGGGCAGCACTCAGTGATAAGAGAGAAGTTCACCAATGTGGTATCACAATGGACTGAATAGTCTAAGTGAGCCTGATACATCGGGCTTCCACCTAACCTAACCTAACCTAAAGTAGTAAGTTCGGCCGGGCCGAATCTTAAATACCCACCACCTTGTATCAAATATAATAGTTTCCTATGAAAATTTCAGAGGGGATTGATGACAGATATTTTCCCAAGCAGATCAGTTCAATCAGTAGGCTTCCCACAGATAAATGTAAAGATTTTACCTATGAAGACTAGATCAGATTCTGGATTTACAAGAACAATTTTTTGTTTGAGTTTTATAAGAATCATAAACATCTCTTGTAAGTGCAAGAAAATTATGAAATAACGCCTTAATTTGATATCTAAAATCTGTGCATTTTCATCCCAATTATTTAAATGACTACGAGAAGTAAAATCTGGAAATTTTGCATTCAGTTTCAAGCAATTTTCATGATCAGTGCACCTTCTATACCCTCAATAAGTGAAATCGGTCTACATGGAGGCCTTACCAAATGGACCGATAAAACTAAATCATATACACTTTGTTATGGGTCTAAAATGCCAGTATATCTCCAATTTGTTGCAAATCGGATAAAAACTACAATTTCTAGAAACCCTAGGAGTTAACTCGGGAGCTCGGTGTTATGGAGCTATACCAAAACATGGAAGGATACACACAGTATTCAGCACATTTAATTGTAGTTCTAGAATCTAGACCCCAAATCGGAGGGCCGGTAAATAAGGGGGCTATATCAAAAACTGTACCGATACTCAATATATTCGGCACACCCCTTTATGATCCTAGAATACCTCTAGATTTCCAATTTCAGGCAAATTGGGTAAAAACTACGGATTCTAGAACCCCAAGAAGTAAAATCGGGGGATCGGTCTATGTGGGGGTTATATCAAAACATGGACCGATAATCACCATTTTCGGCACATCTCTTTATTTTCCTAAAATACCTCTAGATTTCCAATTTCAGGCATATTGAGTAAAAACTACGGATTTTAGAAGCCCAAGAAGTAAAATCGGGAGATCGGTCTATGTGGGGGCTATATCAAAACATGGACCAGTTTTCGGCATACCTTTTTAGGGTCCTAGAATACCTCTCGATTTCAAATTTCAGGCAAATTGGATAAAAACTACGGATTCTAGAAGCCCAAGAAGTAAAATCGGGAGATCGGTCTATATGGGGGGCATATCAAAACATGGACCGATACTCACCATTTTCAGCACACCTCTTTACGGTCCTAGAATACCTCTAGATCTCGAATTTCAGGCAAATCGAATAGAAAATACACTTTCTAGACGCCCAATAAGTAAAATCGGGAAATCGGTCCATATGGGCGCTATACCAAAACATGGACCGATAGACATCATTTTCGGTATACTTTTTTATGGTCCTAAAATACCTCTAGATTTCCAATTTCAGGCAAATTGGATAAAAACCACAGTTTTTATAAGCCCAAGACCCCAAATCAGGAGGTGGGTTTATATGGGGACGGTGGAATACGGTGGAAGCAAAAACTTGGCTTGATAATAAGTTTCCGGACTCTGCCCCAGGGATATCAACAATAATTGATTGGTATGCAAAATTCAAGCGTGGTGAAATGAGCACGGAGGACGGTGAACGCAGTGGACGCCCGAAAGAGGTGGTTACCGAAGAAAACATCACAAAAATCCATAAAATCATTTTGAATGACCGTAAAATTAAGTTGATCGAGATAGCAGAGGCCTTAAAGATATCAAAGGAACGTGTTGGTTATATCATTCATCAATACTTGGATATGCGGAAGCTCTATGCAAAATGGATGCCGCGCGAGCTCACATTTGACCAAAAACAACAACGTGTTGATGATTCCGAGCGGTGTTTGCAGCTGTTAACTCTTAAGACACCCGAGTTTTTCCGTCGATATGTGACAATGGATGAAACATAGCTCCATCACCACACTCCTGAGTCCAATCGACAGTCGGCTGACAGCGACCGGTGAACCGTCTCCGAAGCGTGGAAAGTCTCAAAACTCCGCTGGCAAAGTAATGGCCTCTGATTTTTGGGATGCGCATGGAATAATTTTTATCGATTATCTTGAGAAGGAAAAAACCATCAACAGTGACTATTATATGGCGTTATTGGAGCGTTTGAAGGTCGAAATCGCAGAAAAACTGCCCCATATGAAGAAGAAAAAAGTGTTGTTCCACCAAGACAACGCACCGTGCCACAAGTCATTGAGAACGATGGCAAAAATTCATGAATTGGGTTTCGAATTGCTTCCCCACCCACCGTATTCTCCAGATCTGGCCCCCAGCGACTTTTTCTTGTTCTCAGACCTCAAAAGGATGCTCGCATTGGTTGCAATGAAGAGGTGATCGCCGAAACTGAGGCCTATTTTTAGGCAAAACCGAAGGAGTACCACCAAAATGGTATCAAAAAATTGGAAGGTCGTTATAATCGTTGTATCGCTCTTGAAGAGAACTATGTTGAATAATAAAAACGAATTTTGACAAAAAAAATGTGTTTTTCTTTGTTAGAAAAACACATTTTCTAACAAAGAAAAACCTGTTAATAAAACTTGAAGATCATAATTTTAGTAAATATTTTTATTACTCCACCCCAATGAGGAATACTTTAATGTAAAAATTTTATATTTTAATTATTTACACCACTGTGAAGAGCGTTTGAAAGGGAAATTATTTTACAAATACTTTTTTTCATGCTATGGCTTCAGTGACATGGTTTCAGTTTCATTTTCAGCAAAAAAAAAAAAAAAAAACAAAAAAACAAAACATTTCACTATTTCGGCTTTTGTTTTAGTTCAAGTTTTTGCCATGTTTTTAGTTTTTTTTCCAATAGCAATTTTTGTAAAATCGTCTCTTTGCTCTCTTCCGCATTTTCGATAGTGGAATGAAACTTTTAAAAATCTGCTAATAGACCATTAAATAACAAAATCTCTGAAGTTGGTATTTCGGTTTTGTTTTTTGGAAAAGCCCTATTTTTATATAAGTTTGAAACAAGCTGCAACAAAATCCTTTGTATTTCGTATAACCAATAAATGGAGTTGATGCCAAAATTGCCGAAGACGATTATCGCCCCAATGGTTTTCTATATAGCTTGGTTAAACTAACCAATTATTTTGCTTAATGGTTTTTAAATTAGCTCTGAAATAAATCGAAATGTACAAAACAAAAAAACGTTTAAACAAAGTCATTAGGCATATTTCGGTGGGGGGGAGGTGGGATGTGGGGTGTAGACATTTCTTGAACTTAAAATTGTTTGAAATAGCATAATTATTTCATAATGATCTATTTCATATGGTAATAGAAAAATTGGTAGGGTGAAGAATTGCAACAGTCGCAAATAAAGAGGTTATCTAGGGCAGTAGTCGGTAATAAAGGGGTTATATAGGGTTATGATCACAACGAAAGTAAAAATCACTTTGTATTAACTTTTATATTAGAAATTTAGTAATTTGAAGCCTACTCTCAAAAAAAGTGAACTGTGTATTTCACTAAAGCCGATTTAACTTTCTCTCAGTTCATGACATTATTATGTTTGAAGACAGTTTCCTTTACTCTAATATTTTTTTTTGCGAACATTAGTTAAATGAACTAGAAAACGGGAACAAATTATTTCTTATGATTATGATTTTTGTTTCAATTAAAAAAATTTTTGAATCAATTAAATTTTTAATTGAGTATTTGTTAAAACTCAATTAACATTTTAGTTGGAAATTTTTTCATGATTTTTTTTTTTTTTTGTGTGGATTCAGCGATTGGTCTTCCTCATTTTCCTCCTTGTTTTTATTCAAATCTAAAGGTTCAGCATCAGTAAGAACTCCATAAACACAGATGTCAGTATCAACTTGAACAAAATCCTCAAAAGTTAAATATCCACAGTTAGGTAGAAGTCCCCACCCAGGGTCCGTACTCGAAAATATTGATAGTTCTGATAACTATGGCTCATTATCTGTTTGTCTAAACCCGCACTTTTTGAAACAGTTTTTAATAGTCTTAGGGTTGACATTTTTCCAGGTCTTATCGAGCATTGCTATATTCACTTTTTCATTCTTTTTATGCTATCCAGCACAAGAGAAACAATTTCTCTGTGGTAGAGAGTTTTAAAGTACTGGATAATGCATTGGTCTAATGTCTGTATCTTTGATGTCGTGCTGGGTGGAAAAAATATGAATTTCACGTGATCTAACATAAGGGGCGTTCTTCCTTTTTCATGTCATCGTTAACCGAGAAATCACTGACTTCAAGATAGAGAGAGTAAAATAACAGAAATTCAAATTATAGAATATTGGTGAGAAAAATGTCATTCCTACAGCTTCAAATGATCAAAGTGTCAATTTTTTCGATTTATCAAGTTTTTTCAAGGGGCCGGTAAAACAGTTTAAATAATCAAGAGATTCAAATTAACAAGTGTCAAATTATCGAGAGTAGACTGTATATGTTTTTCTGATTTCGGCAAAATTCGCCAAACTACCCATGTTTTCCGTGTGCTTCTAAAACATATCTGTCGACCGAAAAATCATTAACAAACTTTTGAAAAGTTGCCTAAAAATTGCTTCAAATTTCCATATTTATACCCTGCGCCACACTGTGGAACAGGGTATTATAAGTTAGTGCATATGTTTGTAACACCCAGAAGGAGACGAGATAGACACATGGTGTCTTTGGAAATAATGCTCAGGGTGGGTCCCTGAGCCGATATAACCATGTCCGTCTGTCCGTCCGTCTGTCCGTCCGTCTGTCCGTCTGTCTGTGAACACATTTTTGTGATCAAACTCTAGGTCGCAATTTACGTCCAATCGCCTTCAAATTTGGCACATGTTCCTAATTTGGGACAGAATAGAACCCTATTGATTTTGGAAGAAATCGGTTCAAATTTAGATATAGCTCCCATATATATCTTTCGCCCGATATGCACTAATATGGACCCAGCAGCCAGATTTTTTACCGATTTGCTTGAAATTTTGTACAAATATAACACTTAGTAGTATAGTCAAGTGTGCAAAATTTGATGGAAATCGGTTCAAATTTAGATATAGCTCCCATATATATCTTTCGCCCGATATGGACTTATATGGCCCCAGAAGCCAGATTTGTGGCCGAATTTGGTTGAAATTTTGCACTAGGAGTACAATTAGTAGTATAGTCAAGTGTGCAAAATTTGATTGAAATCGGTTCAGATTTAGATATAGCTCCCATATATATCTTTCGCCCGATTTGGACTAATATGGTCCTAAAAGCCAGAGTTTTGGCCCAATTTGGTTGAAATTTTGCAAAGGGAGTAGATTTAGCATTGTAGCTATGCGTACCAAATTTGGTTGAAATCGATTCAGATTTAGATATAGCTCCCATATATATTTCGCCCGATATGCACTTATATGGACCCAGAAGCCAGAGCTTTATCCCGATTAGCTAGCAATTTTGCACAAGGAGTACAATTGGTAGTATAGTCATGTGTGCCAAATTTGATTGAAATCTGTTCAGATTTAGATATAGCTCCCATATATATTTTTCGTCTGATTTGGACTTATATGGCCTCAAAAGCCAAAGTTTTGTCCTGACTTGCTTCAAATTTTGCACAAGGAGTACGTTTTATAGTATCGGTAATTGTACGAAATTCGGTTGAAATCGGTTCAGATTTAGATATAGCTCCCATATATATTTTTCGCCCGATTTACACTCATATGACCACAGAGCCCAATTTTTAACTCCGCTTTAGATGAAATTTTGCACAGAGAGTAGAATTAGTATTCTAGCTATGCGTGCCAAATTTGGTTGAAATCGGTTCAGATTTTGATATAGCTTCCATATATATGTTATTCTGATTTCGACAAAAATGGTCAAAATACCAACATTTTCCTGGTTAAATCGCCACTGTTTAGTCGAAAAGTTGTAAAAATGACTCTAATTTTCCTAAACTTCTAATACATATATATCGAGCGATAAATCATAAATAAACTTTTGCGAAGTTTCCTTAAAATTGCTTCAGATTTAAAAGTTTCCCATATTTCTTTATTAAAATTGTGTTCCACCCTAGTGCACTAGCCAACTTACATTTTGAGTCTATAGATTTTGTAAAAGTCTATCAAATTCTGTCCAAATCGAGTGATATTTAAATGTATGTATTTGGGACAAACCTTTATATATAGCAACCAACACATTTGACGGATGTGATATGGTATCAAAAATTTAGATCTACAGAGTGGTGCAGGGTATAATATAGTCGGCCCCGCCCGACTTTAGACTTTCCTTATTTGTTTTTTACTAACATTTTATTCCACTACAGGACATTAGCCGACTTAAATTTTAAGTCTATATAAATATATGTATATAGGAACAAAAACCTTTATATATAGCACCCAACACATTTGACGGATTTGATATGGCATTGAAAATGTGGATCTACAAATTAGTACAGAGTATAATATAGTCGGCCCCGCCCGACTTTAGACTTTCCTTGCTATGTTTGTTTTTTGTTTGGAAGTACTTCAAAGCAAATTATTGGAATTTTTTGTTGCTAGCAACAATCTCAAAAATTTAATGGCACAAAATATAAACCTTTAAGCTACCCACATATAATTGTAGTTACGAATTTTAGATGATTGTCCACATATCCGGTTAAGAGATTTAATAAAGCTGGGATATTATGACAAAAAAAAAGAAGAAGGATTTTTTGATATATATATATATATATATATATATATATATATATATATATATATATATATATATATATATATATATATATATATATATATATATATATATATATATATATATATATATATATATATATATATATATATATATATATATATATATATATATATATCAAAAATTTTTTAATTATTCCAAATCCTTCTTCTTTTTTTTTGTCATAATATCCCAGCTTTATTAAATCTCTTAACCGGATATGTGGACAATCATCTAAAATTCGTAACTACAATTATATGTGGGTAGCTTAAAGGTTTATATTTTGTGCCATTAAATTTTTGAGATTGTTGCTAGCAACAAAAAATTCCAATAATTTGCTTTGAAGTACTTCCAAACAAAAAACAAACCGTCAAGCTATGTCCATGTTATGTATGCGGGTAACCATAGATTTTCTAAAGGTGTGGGGACTTAACTTTGCCCAAGTGTCAAAATAAAGCTGCTTTTATGCGGTTAAATTGCAACCACATTAAGTCGACAAATATCCCAAAGCCACAACCCTCCCTCCCTCACCCTTCTCAAAAATAATGTTTTGTTCCTTTGCCATCGAAAAAAGGTGTTGACTATTTTAAGGTTTTATGAGACAAGCGGTAAAAATTCCAGACAGACATCATAGCACGCGTCTCCGACTGTCATAAATAGTGAAAAACATTAGGGTTTTGAAAATCTTGAAACTAAATTGAAATTGAAACTGAAAACCTGAAACAAAAAATTAACACCAACGAGAACAATGACATAAAGCACAAAAAAAGTCGATAAAATAACACGTTAGGTAGACGACAGATATATTACTTCTACAAGTTTAAGCTTTTTTTTAGTTATAATTACATTTTAAAGTTTATTACTTAAACCTTTAGTTTCAATCGGGATATGGTAGAATTTCTTACCGCAAATAAGAGTAGTGTTAATTAATTTCTCTTATTTAAACGATTATATTTAGCTACTGTATTTTGTGACCTTATATATTACACTGTTCGTTACAGTAGCAAAAATTTTTTAATTGTAGAAAATTTGGAAAATTTTATTTCACCACAAATGTATAGGGATAATTTTGGAGACTGAAATACACAACAATATTAACGAAAATTTATCAAACAATTTTTCGAAGTTCTTTTTAAGTCATTACTTTTAATATCCATCGACAAATGCCCTTCTATAGATGGACTTAATTTTCACTTCACAAAGAGTTATTTTTGGGTGATATATATAAATACGTAAAATCTTGCGCAGTTTTCGGAATAAATTTACATATATTTTTGCAATTTTATTGTGACGACAATAAAATACTGGAAATTTCAAAAAGTACAAGTATATACGGCCGTTAGTTCGGCCAGGCCGAATCTGATGTACCCTCCACCATAGATTGCATAGAAACTTCTACTCAAGACGGTCGTACACAATTGAATTACTTGGGTTACGGCCGATGGCAAGGCATCTTAAAACTTCTTAACATCATCTTCTAAATTGTAAGTTAGTCCATGCGGGATATTTATTAGGCAAAAGAAAGATCGATTACATGCGTATATATTCCGTTCTTGACCGGTATATATAGGAAAGAAAATATATATTTTTTTATTTTCTTTAGAAATTAAATTTTGACAAAATTTTCTATGGCAATAAAATTTTCGTAGATTATTTTTGGCTCGAGTGGCAATCGTAATTTTTCTGTGATTGGGGATCAGTTTATCTGGGGGCTATATATAACTATAGATAGACCAATTTTGGCATGGTTGTTATCGGTCATATACCAGCGCAATGTACCAAATTTCAACCGGATCAGATGAATTTTGCTCCTTCAAGAGGCTCCGGAGGTCAAATCTGGGGATCGCTTTATAAGGGGGCTATATATAATTATAGACCGATATAGACCAATTTTCGCATGGTCATTAGATACCATATACTAACATCACGTACCAAATTTCAACCGGATCGGATGAATTTTGCTCCTCCAAGAAATTTGCTCCTCCAAGAGGCTACGGAGGTAAAATCTGGCGATCGGTTTATATGGGGGCTATATATAATTATGGACCGATATGGACCAATTTTTGCATGGTCATTAGATACCATATACTAACACCAAGTACCAACAACTACTTATGCCAAGTTTCAAGTGGATAGCTTGTTTCGTTCGGAAGATAGCATGATTTCAACAGAAGGACGGACGGACATGCTCAGATCGACTCAGAATTTCACCACGACCCAGAATATATACATACTTTATGGGGTCTTAGAGTAATATTTCGATGTGTTACAAACGGAATGACAAAGTTAATATACACCCATCTTATGGTGGAGGGTATAAAAAGTATACCGATCCATTTTTTGGCAAACATAGAATTTTCCAGTAATTGAAAATGTCTTTATTTAGAGAGAAAACAAAGACAAACAAGTTAAAAATAATTTTATTTTTTTATACCCTCCACCACTACTGTGGTACAGGGTATAATAAGTTTGTGCATTTGTATGTAACGCCAAGAAGGAAAAGTCTGAGAACCATCGTTTAGTATACCGATCGGCTTAGAATTCAATTCTGAGTCGATTTAGCGATGTCTGTCTGTCTGTTGGTGTATTTTTATGTGCAAATTACAGCTCGCATTCTTAGTCCGATTGTCCTAAAATTTAGTATTGGGTCCTATTTCGGCTCAAAGACGATCCCTATTGATTTTGGAAAAAATCGGTTCAGATTTAGATATAGCTGTCATATATATTTTTCACCGATCTGGTCATAATTGGCGTGTATATCAACCGATCTTCCTCAAATTCCGTACATCCGAATATTTTATGAGTCTCGAAAAACTTGCAAAATATCAGCCAAATCGGTTCAGATTTAGATATAGCTCCCCTATATAGCTTTCGCCCGATTTACACTCATTTGCCCACAGAGGCCAATTTTTTGCACCGATTTAGTTGAAATTTTGCATAGGGAGGAGAATTAGCATTGTAACTACGCGTGCGAGATTTGGTTGAAATCGGTTCAGATTTGGATATAGCTCCCATATATAGCTTTCGCCCGATTTACACTCATATGACCACAGAGGCCAATTTTTAACTCCGATTTAGTTGAAATTTTGCACAGGGAGTAGAATTAGCATTGTAGCTATGCGTGCCAAATTTGGTTGACATCGGTTCAGATTTAGATATAGCTCCCATATATATGTTTTTCTGATTTCGACAAAAATGGTCAAAATACCAACATTTTCCTTGTTAAATCGCCACTGCTTAGTCCAAAAGTTGTAAAAATGACTCTAATTTTCCTAAACATCTAATACATATATATCGAGCGTTAAATCTTAAAAAAACTTTTGCGAAGTTTCCTTAAAATTGCTTCAGATTTAAATGTTTTTTTACTAAAATAGTGTTCCTCCCTAGTACATTAGCCAACTTAAATTTTGAGTCTATAGATTTTGTAAAAGTCTATCAAATTCTGTCCAAATCGAGTGATATTTAAATGTATGTATTCTGTGTCCTATTAAAGATTTAAACTGAGAAGAAAACAGTGCTTGATATAAACGATGGATAAAATTATTTTTGGTAAAAAAATGTAATTTTTTTTTTGGTAATAAAAGTTTGAAATTTTCGATACACTGTTTCCAAACTTTTTTTCTTTGGGTGCAAGATAAATACAGCAGATGTTTAAAAAGATGACTTCCGACCCATGGCATACCCATTTAAAATTCATTGCTTCTAAACAATTTTTTTCGGATCCAAAACGAAATTTTTAATTGCTTTTTTGGCTATATTACTGGATAGAATGATGGGGAATTATTCTAACGTACATAACTTAGATAGTTTCTAACGTTCAAATTGCAAATATTTTATAGAAAGAACAGCAACTATTTAATATTTAAAAAAATGCAATAGTTGTAGTAATATTAATCATATTAGTGTAAATTGACTTCATACAATTTGTCAATTTTTTGACACTTGCCTGCTAATAATATTTATTTAATGTCATGTATTACTTTATTATCTGTCTCTTAACTTTCAATTTTATTACACTCCACCCGTGTAGAAAATATATACGACCTTTAATCATTATCAATACAATGGATTTCTCTGTTATGCCTTCATTCATGAAAACCCTTCAATGGAAAACAAAAGACTTAAGCAAAAAACTTGCTACGATATTAATCTCATTTGATATATTTGCAAAGCTATGGATATGCTTGAATTGGCCACGATGGAAATCATGACTTGCTACGTTAACATTGTGGAAAAAGTGGGAAATCACTTGAATTATATGTATAACAATAGATGGTTTTTTTCACTTGTTTTTTGTCGTAAAAAAAGTGGTCATCACATTGAAGAAAAAAATAGAAAAACGAGATCTGTCAATCACAAACAAACAATTGATCAATGTAAAATGTATCAGAAAAGAGAAAGTTCACAAATAATGTAATGGAAAATTAGCAGCAATATTTTATTAATTTATAAAAATATTAAAAAAAAAATATGTGTAAATAAAATATTTACAAATTGTTCCCAAACATAAACAATTGTGCTCTAACTTTTAAGTTTAGGATTCCATTATAGATTAGTAGCCTCTCTACTATTGCACTACAATTTGGGTGTAGAGACAATTAGGGAAGTAGTACATGAAAAATTGTTTTATTTGATTTTCTATTACTTAAAAAAAATTTAAATTTTATATATTCATATTTTTTGAATTCTGCAATTAATCGACTTTAAACTTGGTTAAAATTTAAATTTAAAAAAAAGTATCCCACAAAATATGAACTAAACATTTGCATTAATTTGCATTAATATTTTTATTATTTCCCTATCTTTCAATTTGGACTTTATTTAAAATAAATTTGGAACTATGAAAGGAGAGTTTTGACAAGCGTATTCCCCAAACTATGAATTAAACACTTGCGAAATAAACATACATTTCATTTTCTCTAAATGTGGAAAAAATTATAACGTCTACCGTTTCATTAATACATTGCCCTTCAACCTGTGAATAAAATATTCATTTTTAATACATATTATGCGTTTCCATATACATATAATGCTACAGTAAATGCCATAAAACAAAAGGAAAGATTTAATTAAAGTAACACCATATAAAACGAAAATGTTGGTAGTCACATTGTTATGATAAAACAGAAGCATAAAATTAACTTTGTCATCCCGTTTGTAACACATCGAAATATTGCTCTAAGACCCCTTAAGTATATATATATATATATATATATATTCTGGGTCGTGGTGAAATTCTGAGTCGATCTAAGCATGTTCGTCCGTCGGTCTGTTGAAATCACGATAACTTCCGAACAAAAGAAGCTACCGACTTGAAATTCGACACAAGTAGTTGTTATTGACATCGGTCGGATGGTATTGCAAATGGACCACTTTTACGTATAGCCCCCGTATAAACCGACGCTCAGATTTGGCTTGCGACGCCTCTTGGAGGAGCAAAATTCATCCGATCCAGAGAAATTTGATACATGGTGTTAGTATATGGTCTTTAACAAACATGCAAACATTGGTCCACATCGGTCCATAATTATATATAGCCCCCAATATAAACCGTTCACCAAATTTTGCTTGCGGAGCCTCTAACAGAAGCAAATTGCATCCGACCCGGCTGAAATTTGGTACATGGTGTTAGTATATGGTCTTTAAAAAACATTCAAAAATTGGTCCACATCGGTCCATAATTATATATAGCCCCCTTATAAACCGATCCCCTGATTTGACCTCCCGAGCCTCATGGTACACTGCGCTAGTATATGGCCGCTAACAACCATGCCAAAATTGGTCCATATAGGTCTATCGTTATATATAGCCGATCCCCAAAAATAATCTACCAAAATTTTATTTCTATAGAAATTTTTGTCAAAATTTTATTACTATAGAAAATTTTGTCAAGATTTTATTTCTATAGAAATTTTTGTCAAAATTTTATTTCTATAGAAAATTTTGTCAAAATTTTATTACTATAGAAAATTTTTTCAAAATTTTATTACTATACAAAATTTTGTGAAGATTTTATTTCTATAGAAAATTTTGTCAAGATTTTATTTCTATAGAAAATTTTGTCAAAATTTTATTTCTATAGAAAATTTTGTCAAAATTTTATTACTATACACAATTTTGTCAAGATTTTATTTCTATAGAAATTTTTGTCAAAATTTTATTTCTATAGCTCAAAGGCCATGTTTTGAAAATAATTAAATTTTATAATTAATTAATTATAGCTCACAGGTCATGTTTTGAAAATAACCAAATTTTATAATTAATTAATTATTAAGGAGCACTTAATTCTTCAAAAAAAAAAAAATTCTTTTATATAAATTTGGCATACTCTCACATGGTTTCATATAAAAGTGTGTCAAATTTTATTTAAATCGGCTCTAATTTAATTCCCATAATTTTTTTGTCGTTTTAGAGCTATATATGTTACAATAATTACATAAATGTGGAAATATTTGATCTCCCGAAACTTGTTTATACAAATATATTTAATATAACAAGTCATATGAAATTAGTTCAACATTAGAAAGAAAATTGTCTATCGAAAAATTAAATAAAGCTCATAAACAAAACTTGAATGATTTATACTTTGCCATTTGAAGAATACAACAAAATTCAATTAAGATTTAATCTAGTTTATTTTTTGCCAATTTCGTTGAATCTGATCATAAAGAAGTTTTATGAAAACATTTGGTTTGTTTTTCCTTTCCTCTCTACATGTCACACTTATGTAGAGCAAACATTTTTAGTTTGTGCCTTAAGTCTTTTGTTTTAATTAGTTTTCCATATTGATTTCTAAATGGCAAACACATTTAAATGCATTTTTATTTCGACCAAATAAATTTGATTATGAATTTGATTAAAAAAAAAAAAAAACATTGCAAAAATTCAAAAACTCGTATTTAATTAACGGTACTTAAACAAACCAACATCCCATTTTATATGGCGACAAAATTCAGCTGTTATGGTGTCTATAACCTTTTTTGCCGATATTATCAATCCAATCAACACCCAACTGTGATTATACAATATATAATAGATTAATGATAGATTTTATATTGTCGTTAGTCGATTTATCATGGAAACATCGTTTTTTGTGTTTTGGCAGAATTTTAATGAAATTTTATTTTGGATAAAACTAATTTAAATTCTAGTTTATTATTGCAAGCGTTTTATCTAATTTGATATTAATCTGTCATAAAGCCAAAAAATACGACATAATGTTTTTACGAAATAGCGTTAGAATGAGAAATAACCGTAAATTCACTGGGTCTTTTTATGCATAAGAGAGTAGTATGATAGAGATAAAAAGCTCTCGCCTACTTCCATGAAGAAAATTACATTTCAAAACTTTCTATAATATAACAAATATATACGGCCGAAAGTTTGGCAAGGCCGAATCTTATGTGCCCTCCACCATTGCGTAGAAACTTATACTAATGACGGTCATCCTCAATTAAATTACTTGGGTTGCGGCCGATGGCAAGTCATCTTAAAACTTCTTAACATCATCTTCTAAATTGTAAGTTAGTCCATGCGGGATATATGGTAGACAACAGAAAGGTCGATTAATTAAACACGTTTATATTCAGTTCTTGACAGGTATATATAGGGAAGAAATAATTACGAGCCGATATGAACTTTTGTGCGGTAATTACAGAGCCAGAATTGAAATATGGGAGTCGATATATAATTATGAACTCGAGTCTACCAAAAATGGCAGCTTTTTACTGTTCGGTAGATTGGTAGAATTCTTGATGTTTTGGAAGATTTTGCAAAATATTCCACTCCAACTATGAAATGCTTCATAACATTTTGACAAAATTTTCTACAGAAATAAAATTCTGACAAAATTTTCTATAGAAATAAAATTATGAAAAAATTTTTTATAGAAATAAATTTTTGATAAAATTTTGTATTAAAATTATATTTTGACAAAATTTCCTAAAATGTTAACAAAATGTTTTATTGAAATAAAATTTTGACAAAATTTTCTTTAGAAATAAAAAATTTTGACAAAATTTTCTTTAGAAATTTAAAATTTTGACAAAATTTTCTATAGCAATAAAATTTTAGTAGAGGCTCCAGAGGTCAAATCTGGGGATCGGTTTATGTGGGGGCTATATGTAGTTATGAACCAATGTGGCCCAATTTTTGCATGGTTATTAGAACAATATACCAACACCACGTACCAAATTTCAGCCGGATCGGGTGAAATTTGCTTCTCTTTGAGGCTCCGCAAGCCAAATCTGGGGATCGGTTTATATGGGGGCTATATATAATTATGCACCGATGTGGACCAATTTTTGCATGATTGTTAGAAACCATGGTGGTGTTGGTATGCCACGTACTAAGTTTCAACCGGATCGAGTGAAATTTGCTTCTCCAAGAGGAAATTTAAAATTTTGACAAAATTTTCTATAGCAATAATATTTTAGTAGAGGCTCCAGAGGTCAAATCTGGGGATCGGTTTATATGGAGGCTCTATATATAATTATGGACCGATGTGGACCAATTTTTGCATGGTTATTAGAGACATCAACACCACGTACCAATTTCGGCCGGATCGGGTGAAATTTGCTTCTCTTTGAGGCTCCGCAAGCCAAATCTGGGGATGAGGTTTATATGGGGGCTATATATAATTATGGACCGATGTGGATTAATTTTTGCATGGTTATAAGAAACCATTTACCAAATTTCACCCAGATCAAATGAAATATGCTTCTCTTAAAGGCTCCGCAAGCCTAATTTGGGGGTCCATTTATATGGGGGCTACACGTAAAAGTGAACCGATATGGCCCATTTCCAATACCATCCGACCTACATCGATAACAAGTACTTGTGCCAAGTTTCAAGTCGATAGCTTGTTTCGTTCGTAAGTTAGCGTGATTTCAACAAACGGATGGACGGACATGCTTAGATCGACTCAGAATTTCACCACGAATCAGAAAATATATACTTTATGGGGTCTTAGAGCACTACTTCTTTGTGCTACAAATGGAATGACAAAGTTAATATACCCCCATCCTATGGTGGAGGGTATAAAAATGTAAATATGTATGGCGTGGGCATATGGAAAAACAACCTTAAGTTAGACCCTAGTATCAGTGAAAAAATTTTGATAATGGGTCAATCAAAACAATTTGAAAGAACTCTTTGGAAAAAAATTGCACAAGTTTTTCATTCCTCTTTTAATTATCCACAGATATATTTCACCAAAATATTTCCAATTAAAAAGTTGATTGAAGTTAAAATATTTTTCAATTAATAAATTAATTGATACAAATAAATTTTTAATCAAGATAGATTCATTAAATTAATTAAAACCATGATTGAAAATTTTTACATTTTTAATTAAAAAATAAATTGATACAATTAACATTTTAATCAAACTCGAAAGACTAAGTCACTTAAAAAAGTGATGGATTTGTTTTTTTTAATTTTTTAATTTATTAATTTTTAAATTTTTTAATTTTTTAATTTTTAAATAAAAATTTATTTCAAACAATCAATTTTTTAATCAAACTAAAAATACAAAGTCAGATAACAGGGAAAAAAATTTCACGGAAAATTTTCCAATTAACTGAGTTTTAAAAAATATTCGATACAATTAACATTTTAATCAAACTCGAAAGACTAAGTCACTTAAAAAAGTGATGGATTTGTTTTTTAATTTTTAAATAAAAATTTATTTCAAACAATCAATTTTTTAATCAAACTAAAAATACAAAGTCAGATAACAGGGAAAAAAATTTCACGGAAAATTTTCCAAATAACTGAGTTTTAAAAAATATTCGATTAAAAATATAATTGATTTAAAAAATTTTTTTAATTGAAACAAAAATCAATCACAAATATTAATAGTATCAATTAATTATTTAATTCGACCAATTAATTATTAGATTGATATTATCATTTGTGTGCACACAAAAAAAATCTGATTCATCACGAAATTAATAAATTAATTAATTTAATTAATTAATTAAAATATTAATTGAAAGTTAACTAAAAACTTAACTGATCAAATTAAAAAGTTAATTGATACTACTAATTTTTGTGATTGATTTTTTTTCAATTAAAAAATTGTTGAATCAATTAAATTTTTAATTGAATATTATTTAAAACTCAACTAAAACTTTAATTGGTTTTTTTTTTTGTGTGATTGAAAACATTTCAATTAAAAAATTAATTGAAATTTTCAAATCAATTAATTTTTTAATCAAATATTTTTTTATGTCCAGTTAAAACTATGATTGATAAAATCATTTTCGTGATTGAGGCATTTCAATTAAAAAATTAATTGGATCAATTATTTCCATGATTGGATCAGTAAAAAATGTTTTGTGTGTACAACAATTCATAAATTTATAACTAAGTAAAATATTATTTAATGTTTTTTTGTTTTATTTTGTATTTCTGATTATTGTTTATGTTGATTTGCCACTTTAATCTGCAGTATGATATCTTATCTCTACACAATTGTTGGGCAAACATTTTTATTTGAAAATAAACAAGCAATGTTCATTGTTTTAAAGGCCATTCGCAATGATCAATTATTTGCAATTATTCGTTCAAAAGTGTTTTTCCTATTCATGCAAAATAAATACAAATTATGTATTTCTATTTGTTTCTACTATTCGCATTTGTGTTTTTATTGGTCAAATAAAGTAATTGTAGTTTTTTTCAAAGGTCAAGTTTAACAAATTATTCAAAATGTTTCTTAAATATGAAAGTGGTAATAGCCATATAAAATGCATATGTTTTGTTAGGAAATTATTGATGGACCAATGGTTTGATGAGGTTTCTGTCTTAAGTCTTTTGTTTTTTTTTCACAAAAATTAGGGTAAATATTGAATTTACAATTTTAAACTATAAGAAATGCATATCATTAAACCTGTTTTGGAAAACAACAAATGAAATTATGGTAAGTTGTCATATATTGAACAACAAGTTGACTAACAATGGAACAAACAAGTAAATTTATAAGATTTACTTGCGATACCTAAGAGATAAGAACATATTACGCAAAAAATCTAAAAACGGACAATGAAACTAAATTTACTTTTACTTACTTGTTTTTTTTTTTATACTTAATAGTCTATTTGATTTAACCGCATTTTCAAAAAACAAAAAAGGATGTGTCCATACCTGTAATGAAAGGAAAATAAATATGTTAGTAAGAAAAAAATATATGAGGAGTAAATCAATATGCCAATATTCATATAAATAATATACGTCACGTACACCTAAAAAAGCATTTGGAGAGAGTCAAATGTCGTTCTATTGTGGATATTGACTTATAAAACCAATGATCCGTGGTTCGCTTCTTCCGGTCAAAAGGTAAAATTAAATTTAAAATTAAAATATGAAATCAGATCAAAGAATGTGCAAATATTCTTTGTCTAATAGAAATTGGTTACAACTAAATAAATTATGTGGAATAGGAAAGACAATTAAAAAAAAAATTGAGCAAGGATTTATCGAAAATATTTTTGCATCATGTAAAAGAGTCAAGGTTTATCACAAAAATATTGTAATATACTATTTTTCCAAACAAGCTTGTTTACCGCGAATAGAAATTTCCAAATAATGTTCAATGAGGAAATTTTTTTGTAGACCCGGAATCATCGAATAATAATCAGCTCAAGAAGTCAAATGGGTTATTCAATCACTATTAGGGGTATATACAATTATGGACCGATGTGTATTATATATTAATTTGTATTCAATAAAAATTTGAGCACTGTAAGGAAATGAATATGACCGATCTTCTTTCCATAGTCAACTACTCAAAGGTTAAAGGTTAGGTTAAAGTGGCAGCCCGATTAAGATTCAGGCTCACTTAGACTATTCAGTCCATTGTGATAATTACTCAAAAGGTAATAAAATTAATTCTTTTAAATTCGCTTATGTCAAAAATTGTTTTTTTTTCAATCACTAACGGTCGGCCCCCGTAAATGAATAAGTTTTCCAAAATTTTACTAAGGTCGTTTTCGATTCGCAAAAAATATGTTGCCTTGGTGTTACACTACTTTTTCCCTCACTGTATTTTCACCAAAGTGATAGTACCATTCCACAGTTATTGTTAATTTATAATATTATGAGCGATACAGGATCCAAAATCTAGGACAGTGCCCTCCATATTTTGCAATCGACTTCGAGAATGTTGCACCATTTTTCCCAATCAAAATCGCCATAAGTCGAGTTCCCCCAATTTTGGAAATGATTTATGGGTCCTTTTTGTAATAATAAACCCATACAAAAACGATCAAAGCTTTTGGATAGAAATAATTGCTATTCAGATATTTCTTTTCATCCTTCGATAGTAATCGTGCAAACAATGCAAGAAGACATACTCGTACTGGCGGAAATACATATTTCGACGACTCAGAAAGTCATGAATATAATTTACTTAAGCGATACCTCTAACCACGGTTGCCACAGTTAGTAGAATTCTACCAACAATGCTAGAATCCTTACTGTTTGGTAGATTGGTAGAATTCTTGATGGTTTGGTAGATTTTCTATAGAAATAAAATTTTGAAGTAAAATTCTATAAAAATAAAATTTTGACAAAATTTTCTATAGAAATAAAATTTTAAGAAAATTTTTTTATAGAAATAAAATTTTGACAAAAATTTTCTCTAGAAATAAAATGATGACAATATTGTCTTTAGAAGTAAAATTTTGACAAAAATTTCTATAGAAATAAAATTTTGACAATATTGTATATAGAAATAAAATGTTGACATTATTGTCTACAGAAATAAAATTTTTAAAAAAAATTCTATAGAAATAAAATTTTACAAAATTTCTTATAGAAAACAAGTTAACACAATTTTCTATAGAAATAAAATTTTTAAACAAATTTTGACAAAATTTTCTATAGAAATAAAATTTTGACAAAATTTTCTATACAAATAAAAGACTAACAAAGTTTTCTATACAAATAAAAGTTTTACAAAATTGTCTATAGAAACAAAATTTTGACAATATTGTCTATAGAAATAAAATTTTGACAATATTGTCTTTGTTGGCAATATAGAAATAAAATTGTGACAAAATTTTCTATAGAAATAATAGTTTGACAAAATTTTCTATAGAAATAAAATTTTGACAAAATTTTCTATAAAATTTTTGACAAAATTTTCTATAAAATTTTTTTACAAAATTTTCTATAGAAATAAAACTTTGACAAAATTTTCTATAGAAATAAAATTTTGACAAAATTTTCTATAGAAATAAAATTTTGACAATATTGTCTTTAGAAATAAAATTTTGACATTATTGTCTATAAAAATAAAATTTTTAAAAAAAATTCTATAGAAATAAAATTTTGACAAAATTTTCTATAGAAAAAAAGTTGACAAAATTTTCTATAGAAATGAAATGTTGACAAAATTTTCTATAGAAATAAAATCTTGACAAAATTTTCTATAGAAATAAATTTTTGACAAAATTTTCTATAAAATTTTTTTACAAAATTTTCTATAGAAATAAAACTTTGACAAAATTTTCTATAGAAATAAAATTTTGACAATATTGTCTTTAGAAATCAAATTTTGACAATATTGTCTATAAAAATAAAATTTTTAAAAAAATTTCTATAGAAATAAAATTTTGACAAAATTTTCTATAGAAAAAAAGTTGACACAATTTTCTATAGAAATAAAATGATGACAAATTTTTCTATAGAAATAAAATTAAAAAAAAAATGACAAAATTTTCTATAGAAATAAAATGTTAACAAAATTTTCTATAGAAATAACATTTTGACAACATTTTCTATACAAATAAAAGATTAACAAAATTTTCTATACAAATAAAAATTTTACATAATTGTCTATAGAAACAAAATTTTGACAATATTGTCTATAGAAATATAATTTTGACAATATTGTCTATAGAAATA
Organism: Haematobia irritans; assembly: GCF_050003625.1. Classification (NCBI taxonomy): domain Eukaryota; kingdom Metazoa; phylum Arthropoda; class Insecta; order Diptera; family Muscidae; genus Haematobia; species Haematobia irritans. Next base: position 26,160,731 of record NC_134398.1, read on the forward strand.
AAATGTTGGCAATATAGAAATAAAATTTTGACAAAATTTTCTATACTAATAAAAGTTTGACAAAATTTACTATAGAAATACATTTTTGACAACATTTTCTATAAAAATATTTTTTTTTTACAAAATTTTCTATTGAAATAAAACTTTGACAAAATTTTCTATAGAAATTAAATTTTGACACATATTTCTACAGAACTAAACTTGTGAAGGATCCCATATTCATTCGAAGAAAAAACATATTTTTTTCATACCAACCACAAAAATTTGATCTAAAACTTCAAAATAAGATTTTTTAATATTGAAATGTTTGTAGTAATTTTTTTTTTAAATTTTGGTAGATAATTTTTTACACGAGTGGCAACCGTTCCTATAACCCATCTTCGAACTCAATTCTATCTGCTTGCAAATATAACCGTGAAATAAAACTTTAACAAAATAGTCTATAGAAACAAAATTTTGACAATATTGTCTATAGAAATAAAATGTTGGCAATATGGTCTATATAACATAAATAAAATATTGACAAAATTTCCTATAGAAATAAAATGTTGACAAAATTTTCTATAAAAATAAATTTTTTTTTTTAAATTTTCTATAGAAATGAAACTTCGACAAATTTTCTATAGAAATAAAATTTTGACAAAGTTTTCTACAGAAATAAAATTTGACAAAATTCTCTATAGAAATAAAATTTTAACAAAATTTTCTACAGAAAAAAACATTTTTTTCATACCAACCACAAAAATTTGATCAAAAACTTCAAAATAAGATTTTTTAATATTGAAAGGTTTGTGGTAAAATTGTTTCAAATTTTGGTAGATGATTTTTTACACGAGTGGCAACCGTGCCTATAACCCATCTTCGAACTCTATTCTATCTGTTTGCAAATATTACATGGAAATGAGCTTTTCCGAAGATTATGTGCTGATAAATTACGTTATGTCCGTGTTAATATTTATCTGTGCTTATTAAAAATTCTTTGATTTATATAAAACACAATTCTTGTATTTCCTTTTTCGCTATTTATTGCCATTCTTTTAGTCTCTTTTTATTTTCCAACACATTAAAATTCCTAGAAGAAAGCCATCATAAATTAACAATATGGTGCATGTCAATAACATCGTTAATTTTATTTTTGCACATATGATATCGTTGTTATTTTTGTTGTCTTATAAACTGCCAATTTTTTGTATAATTCACCTGAAGAATACAAATCTACATACATTTCGCACATGTCCGCACAATATCAATATTTTTAATTACATTTTAATGGTAATTATAATACCTTCTATGTCATTGAATTTTTATGGGAGGTGGAGAGATGTATTTTTCCAATGAATGGTAAATAATAAATAAAAACGTGACCAAATGACCGATTAGGTAGACAAACATGAATGGCAAACTTTTGTGGGCCAAAAGTCTCCAATTTATTGGAGTAAGCCAGCAATTATTTGTTTAAGCGCCAAAATATTTAGGTAAGCAATAACAAAAGCTTATTTGAAACCTACTTTCCTGTTAATGTCAACTATATTGCCGAATAACGGAGTTATAAATACAACAAAGACCAGAAGCAAACAGAAGACTTAAGGGCCAAACTTGATCTAGCTACTTCTGTTAAGCCCCACGACAATGGATAGCAAACAAACAGATTTGTTTATATGTGTGTGTGAGAGAATGTAAGCAAAAATGAGTATGCAAATATATTTATTATATTAGTTAATAACAAAAAGAGATTTTCATAATTGAATGTCAACAGCAAAAACTGTGTTTGTTGGCACGTGTTTATGGCCTCAAGCAGAGACTTCTTTCACTGAATGATTTGCTAAATACTTGTATAGTGGTGCCAAAACTTTTCATAAGATTAATATTTTACTGATTAATTAGCCATTTGATTAATTTAAATTAAATATCCCGCATATGATGCAAATGTGAGAGAAAATCCCACAGATGCCAGATGAACTATTCAAAAATATCAATACGAAATTATGGGAGAAACTATTTTCGATATAAATAGAAAGATTTATGGGATTTAATCAAACCACAAATTAAAAAAAAAAAAAAACAAATCGAAAAATATGGCTCTAAGAACAACCCAGCAAAAAACAAGCTTCCAAAAAAGTAGTTTAGATCCCCAATTTGTGATTCGGAAGTAGTGCAAACTTGGATCATCTCCGATGAATTTTACATGGGTTTGTCATAGATAGAAGTTGTGCCTTCGAAGTTCATTTGGATGAAGAAATTAAAAAAAAAAAAACTAAAAAAAATACCCAATTTCACTTTTTATTTTTATCAGTATTTTTTGTTACACTTTTATTTTATTATTATCTAGTTTTTACAAATTGCAAAACTTCTTCGTTTCTACCGGGGGTTATCACACTAAGCCACACTAAGCCAGTTATCACACTAAGCCACGAACGCCATTGAACACGATGTATCAAAAGGTCTATTCAAATGTTTGTGACATGAACCTAATATTACATCACTGCATGTCATTATAACTACTTCCTGAGATGTTCTTTATTATTATGAATGAAAAAATAAAGAACGCCGGTTCAAATCTGACCAGCGGCAATTTTTTATTAAATATTTTTCAAAACAATTATATATTATGTTATACATCGTTTTTATTTCGTTGTTGTTTTTTGCATATATTTTTGTATAAATATATTTTTTTCCATTAAAAATCAACAAAAAGTTAAAAATTATCGTAATTTGCAAAACCTTCTCAAAAGAACTTCCATGGAAGTGAAAAAGTCAAACGGCACAGCTTAAAAAGAAATGTTTATGGACTGTTCCAAAAGGACTGCATCGGAAGTGGAAAAAACTTGATGGGGATTCCAGGATACGATTTAAAAGAAATCTTTGTGGACTTGTCCAAAAAGACCTCATTGGAAGCGGAAAAAGCTTGATGGGGGATTCCGGGATGCGCTTAAAAAGAAATGTTTGTGCAACAACTTCCAATTTTTTTTGCTGGGGACTGTAATGAATCATGGCCCCAAATTTGGGGACCTGTTTCGTTATGACTACAAAACCCATGAACATGGGCCCCAATTTTATGAATTATGAAAATGAAGATGAACCCCAAAGAAAAATTGGGCTCGTTTTCACAAAATAATATTGAGTTTTTGAAGATTAACCCCAAAAATAAATGACATACGACCCCAAAAAAGATCAAAATTTCGTGTTGTTGTATCACATATAATTATTGGGGTTCATTTTCATTAGACGAAATGGGTCTTATGGGGTAAATATTTTTTTTCGGTGTGGAAAAGTTGAAAATTTGAAATCGACTTTTTCTGATTAAAATCCCTAGTCCAAAAAATCCACACATTTAACAAAATTTGATTAGTTTTCTTCCAAAGATTATGTGCTGAATTTTTGAATTTTTGTCCGTGTTAATATTTATCTGTGCTTATTAAAATTTTTTTGATTTATATAAAACACCATTGTTTTATTTCCTTTTCCGTTTTTATTTCCTTTCCTTTCGTATCTTTTTATTTTCCAACACATTAAAATTCCTAGAAGAAAGCCATCATAAAGTAACAATATGGTTGCATGTCAATAATATTGTTAATTTTATTTCAGGATCCCGAAAAATCCCTGGATCCCGAATAAAACGAAATAAAAAATCCCGGGGCTCGGGATATCTCCCTCATCCGACTTTAGACCTACTTGCTTTTTTTATTTTAGATACTAACTTTTTGCAAACGAAAAAAGCGTCATACACAACCACCCAGCACAAAGATTTAAAGCATTAGTATGTTAGTCTAACTTAATTAAACATTCTGTTTTTGCATTATATTATGATAAGCACTTGCAAAGCCTAAAGGTGCTAATCAAATCAATGCCATTGTTCGTCACTGAAAACAAATTATTCAACAAGGTGAAAAAATTCTATTCATCAAAAAAACACAAAAAAGGAAACGGTGCAATTAAATAATCAAGTTAGCTGTCAAATAAACAAACAAATGGAAATGATAATAAATATCATTGATTAAGATGAAGAAATGAATTAAACACAATAACATTCAAACAGTCACGCTTGTCTCTTAAGTCTTTCGATTTAGCACATTGGCTTCACAGGCTAAAATCGACAAACATTCCTTTATATTAATGTTCTGCAAAAAATCGTAATATAAACGGACAGGTCCAAAAATAATTATATATAAACGTATTAAAAAACAGCATATTTGAAATTATTTAGTAAAGAGTTTGTGAAGGGGTTTTTTCATATTTATAACGTAAATATTGAAAACTTAAAAAAAAATCATATTATAGTTGAATAAATTTACATCTTAAATATATACAAAACTAAATAAGCATTTTTTTTCTCTTTACCACACATTACAAAAATTCCCAAAAGCTAAATAAATGGAAATTAGGTATCTTGCAAGTCCCACACTGAAACTAGTACTTAAAGGCTCACCATCAGCGCAAAAAAAAATAACTCAAACCAACCCACAATTCATTTGCCAATAGAATTGGCAAATAGCAACAAAATGTATTTTGTAACCTAAATAAATATGCCATGTAAAACATATATCATTATCTGTTGACCGGGAGAGTATGCCAAAAATTATACACCTAATACCATGGTTTCATTTTTAAAATACTTTCAAAAAGTGTCAAGTGAAAAATGATTGCTTAAACTGGGTTTAAAGTGAGAAATAGAGAAGTTTTGAAATGCTACACGATTTCTGCATTATTATAATCTTTGGTTGAAAATTTGATAGACATTTGAATTTGAAAACTTATATATTATAAACCATAATTTGTTGAGGTGAATATAATTTTTAATACAAATAATGTTTGAACAGAAGCCTATAATTCTTAAGACAAACATCCAAACACGATATGTTTCGAAAAATTAAATATAATAATAGAATTAATATTTGACGTTTAAAAACGTATTCTTACGGCATTTGAAACACCTTTTTATGTTTTCATGGAAATTAAACATAACATCCAATTTTTTAATCTATCTTCTTCTACTATATAAAAATAAGTGGGGTTTTCATTCCTAACGCAATAACTTCTGAACGCGCGAACCGATTTCCACGGTTTTGCATTCGTTGAGGCTCTGTGAGGTTTATACACGCTCACAAAAAATCGCTTCTGTAACATATACTCCCAAACATATTTTGCTTCAAGCATATACATTTTTGGCTATTGCCCAAACATTTATATGTTTGATCTCTTCCAATATATAATATGTTTGAAAGTATATTGGTCTAAACAATATATGTTTGGGTAGTCAATTTCCAAACATTTTGTATTTTTGCATCCAAATTCAATAATGTTGTCTTCCAAAAAACAATATGTTATTATGTGAACATATAATATGTTTGGAAGCATTTTGCACCCAAAAATATTATATGCTTAAAGAAATCCTCCCAAACAATATTGTGCTCAAAATTTTATTTATTTATTTATATATTTACAATCATAATGAATTATGAAAATAAACAGGTAATATAGGTGCTAACAACATAGGTTTTCGACCTGAATGCTCAAAATTTTGTTTCTGCCTAATTGTATATTCCCCCACATCTTTCTCACTTCCACGAGATTTTTTAGTTCTTAGCACTTTTTTCTGTGATACAAACATTGTAGAAAAAATTATTCAATTTTATTTTTTTTTTTGTTTTTTAATTTTACCTTTTGCCGGACGGAGATTCGAACAGCGGACTACACAGTTTGTAAGGATCAAAGAAGTAGCAGATCAATTGCCCAAGGAAAAATAAAATGTTAATTTTGTAATAACAAGCAACAACCACCAACTTAATTCAATATCGCTCCCTGTTAAATAGCGCTCCAAGCTACTAAACACATATATGTTTATAGGCTATTTCTAAATTAATATATGTTTGCATCCAAGCATATTATATTTACAAACATTTTATGTCCCAAACATAATATGTTCTAACATATTAACATATATGTCCCAAACATGTTATGCTAGTTTATGAACATTATATGCTTGCACTCAAAAATATTGTGTTTAAAAATTTGTGTTCCAAACATATAATGTTTATAGCCAAACATATGTAAAACAGTCTTTTTCATCCGTGTAGCAAAGAAAATTCAAGAAAAGTTTCAACGGAAAAGCGGGAAACCCTTTTTTTATATACAGCGCCATCTCTGCTGTAACCCCAGAACTCACGAACCGATTTCCACGGTGTTGCATTCGTTCAAAACCTCACAGAGCCTGGTTTATAGCAAAGAAAATTCAAGAAAAGTTTCAACGGAAAAGCGGGAAAATATTTTTTTACATACTCGTATTTACATATTTGCTTTTGTTACAATATAATTTTGTTTTTTTTTTTTCACATGAAAAATGTTCGGAGAACACGTGGTGAAAATAGAGTACCTCATTTTTCGATATCTGGTGGGGGAGGGGGACATTCCGCTTGGCCGACTTTTTCAAAATTGAGCTAAAGTTCTCCGATTTGGGTGAAATTTCCAAGGAAGGTTGGGGTGATGTCTAGACAAAGACCCGCTACTTTATTTTTCGATATTTGGTCGCGGAGGTGGACCACCCCTTTATACGATTTTTGTACAGTAAAAAAAAACAAAAATTCTCTGATTTACTTGAGATTTACAGAGAACACGCCGTGAAGTTATGAATTTATTATTGGGTACCTGATTTTTTTAATATTTGGACGGGAAGGGGGACCTCCACCTTGCCAGACTTTTTGAAAATTGGAACAAAATTATCCGATTTGAAATTTTCAGGGAAGGTTGAACGGGGCGTCTAGGCAAAGAACAGCTACTTTATTTTTCGATATTTGGTCGAGGAGGGCAGGCCCCCATTTTGTCTGACTTTTTTTGAAATACAGTGAAAAAACTAAAATTTGTCAACATACTGAAATTTTACGGAGAACTTGATTTTTTAAGATTTGATCGGGTAAAAATAAAGGGGCACAGGAAGACCTCATTTCTCCTCAAGTATATAACGTGAAAAAATTAAACTTTTCCAATTTACTTGAAATTTAAAGAGGATGTGGGGTACGTTATATTATTATAATACATATCCGATTTTGTGTTATTCGGAAGGGAAGAGGGGCTTCCCCCTGCCATGCTGTTTAAAAAATGGACTTATAATTTGCATGAGATTTTCTGGGACGTATACACAATATACGATATATCATTCTTCGATATTGGGACGGGTAGGGATACCTCCCCTAAAACTAAAAAAAAATAGAATTCTCAAGTTTACTTGAAATTTACAAAGGCCGTAGGGGAAGGTTGTGAAATCAATATGGTGTACTTGATTTTTGGGTATTTGGACGTAAAACTTCCCCTTGCACCACACTATGAAACTTGAAGGAAAGTTTATAGATTTTCTTGGAATTTGCAGCGAAAGTGATGTCCCATTTTTTCCACCTTTACAAAAAAATAGAGCAAAATCTTACCTTCTTCGATTTACTTCAAATTGGGAGAAGATGATTAAATTTATACAGTGTGCATGATTTTTCGATGTCTGGTTGGGGAAGGGGAATAGTGAAGTTGGGTAGTTTGTGAAATGAATACAGGGCACGTGAATTCACGATATCTGGTCGGGGAGGAGCGAAGGAGGGAGGTTCCCTTTTGCCCGATTGTTTGAAAATAGAAAGTAGAGGATTGTGGATAAATGGGAACTCGGTACATAATTTTATGATTTTTCCACAGGCTTCTGCCAGATATTTTTAAGTAAAAAACTTAAATTTTCATGAAGTTGATAGCAACGTAGAGGGTGCTTCCCCTAACCTTACTCTTTAAAGAGTTCAAATTTTTTGGAATTTGTTTTCAGATCGAAGGATATGGCTGACTATGTTAACGAAAATATGCTTCGGAAGGCGACGCTAAGCGGGCCGGATTATGCTAGTTCAATTATAAATTCAATTCAGTAATTTTTCTCTAGCATTTATTCATCCTTAGGGTAGGCAGTACACATGGTTATCACAATAACTGTAGTCTGTAGTCAGGATTACATTATAGTTCCTTTTGAATTGCATACTTTGGATTATTTATTTCAAATATTTTTATGTCTTTGGATAGTCAAATACGATGTTTGGGACAAAAATTTTGAACAAAATATTAATTTTCAACATTGTGGTTAAAAACTAATATATTATGTTTGTAATCTACCATATCAATATGTTACAACATAATATGCTTAGCTGAATAAAATTGTTAATACAAATAATGTGTGTTCAGAAACATATAATTTTTAACAAATGTCCAAACACGATATGTTTAGGAAAGTTAAACATTATAATAGAATTAATATTTGCCGTGTAACAACGTATTTTTACGGCATTTGCAAACGCCTTTTATGTTTTCATTGAAACTAAATATAACATCCAAATTTTTAACCTGCCAGAAAAATTTTTGTAAGTTATCCCAAAGGCACAACTTGAAAAGCACTTCCATAAATGTCCTCCCAAAGATGTTCTTTACTTTAACTACACCGGAAATTCTTTTAATTCTTTTATTGTTTTATAACTCGCTTTTTCATATTTTTAATGGGTAATTTTAATTTTTTGTTTCAAATTTAAATTAAAATTTTGTCGAAAAAAATGCTAAATCAAATCTAGAAAAATTGCACATTTTTGAAAATATTTGAGATGAAAACTTATAACAATTATTTATTTGGCAAAATATTACAAAATTTTTTAATTCTCATCCAAAACACTGAATTCGAATGACACCTTAAAAAGTGATGCAAATTCAGAGTAACGATTGTTGAAATGGTGGACATCCGTCCTATGACAAGCCCATGTAAAATTCATCGCTTCTGCGCCAATTTTGCACCACTTTCGGATTCAAAAAGAACTTCTTTTTTTGCGACTCTTTCTTTGCTGGGACGCGTAGGTGTTTTCAAATAAAATTATTTTATGGATTCCATGGCGATGGGTATTTAAGATTCGACCGAACTTTTAACCGTACGTAGCTGTTATAAATACATATGCTCATATTGTGACGGGTCATCTATATCTATGTGATTTAATTTATTGAACAAATTTGAAATCTAGAGCTGTTTTAATCTCCTAAAAGGCTAAGATTTGTTAGTGTACAATTGGTATTAAATATAAAATTTAGAGAACGTTTGCACACATAAATAAATAAGTTAATATATATCAGTGCAGTTTTGGTACCCTCCACCATAAATTAGGAATTACTTTTATTAAAATGGGATTTAGTTTATTACCCGGAGTCTACTCCAGAGACGAGGCTGATAAAAAATGCTGGAGTCGGAGACGAGCAAAATTGGCTCAACTCCACAGCCCTGACGTTTAGTTTTGCTTTTATGAGAAGGAAGAATTTCGTAAATGGTAGAATGGTAAATTCAAATTGTCGCATTAAGGAAATTTCCAAAAATTGTACACACAAAAATATTAATTTTTAATTGAAATGTCTTCAATCACAGAGATGATAGTATCAATTAAAAATTAGTTTAAAGTCAATTAAAACATTAATTGATCCAATTAAAAAATTAATTGATTCAATTAAAACATTAACCCCCATTTTCATAAAGCTCCGTTAGTGTTCCGTTAACTAACCAACTTTTAAACCGTATTATGGACGAAGCTGTCATCTTGCCTTTATATTCCATAGGCTAGTTAGGAACTTAACTGATGAATTTTTTTCAGTTAAAGTTAACCGGAGAGAAGATTTGCAATTTACTTTCTGTTAAATGGCAGTTAAATCATAACGGAGCTACATGAAAATGGCCGTAAATGATACTATTAATTTTTGTGATTGATTTTTGTTTCAATAAAAAAAAAATTTTTGCATTAATTAAATTTTAATTGAATATTTTTTAAAACTCAATTAAGACTTTAATAGGAAAAATTTTTAGTGAATTTTTTTATGTTTATATAAATTTAGTTAAATTTTTTCGTTGTAAGTTTTTTATTTGTTCCAAAGACAACACTCTCTTCATCCAGAAAATGAATATGACCACATCCCCTTTCGCTAATAAAGCCATTGTACATTTTTTTATCCACTCCCCCTAGATCATCAAAACGAGATGTTACATAGATAAAAAAAGAAATTGAAATACCCCTGCTATATCGTAGGATGAGGGTTATAAAAATAAAATGAAAAACATAATATAAATTATGATCCACACCGTTATTAGACCTCAAGGTAAACGATGCAAAACCAAAACTACAACACCTAACTAAACAGCATACCGATGTACAAAACTACTTAGCTCACTCAAAACAGTCAAACACCACATTGAACTAAACAACCAACAGATCAACAATTATAACACCTCTGCTCTCTTTCACTGGACTATTTACAAACATCAGCTTAGCAATAACAGCAGCAGTTTTAGCAGCACAACAACAAACAAACGTAGAAACAACTATAATAATTAAGTCAATTGACGGTAGTTGCAATGCACTGCTGAGGCCGCAGCGAATGCTTGTGATTATTGCTTTGAGCAGACAACATAAATACATTTTTCAAGTTTGTGTCTTAAGTCTTTTGTTTTAGTATAATAAAAACCACTTGAACTAACTGCCAACAAACAGTGCAATGGTATCAGAAATAATTAACGAGACTCTCAACAACTGACTGAGTGAGCTAAAGAGATTGTGATGCCATAGTTTATGAAATGAAATATTTAAGAGGAAGGCCTACTTGCAAGCCATTTAACACAAAAATTTTATATTTTCATATAAAATCAAAATTGAAAAAAAACAGAATTTTAAATTATATCAAAGTGCTGGAATTCTTAACATAAGTTCAAGACAGATTCTTGTAAATAGACTAGCGTAACCCGGCCAGCTTTGCTGCGCCTCCCGAAGAATATTTTCGTAAACCCTTTCTCTACCGATGTCCACTTAGAAGGACATTCGAAAAAGACACCAAATTCTTTTTCCCACTTAGTTTCGATTTTGTACTATATTTTATTTTAAAGTAGAGGCCTTAATATAAATAAGCTATAAATATTGTCCATATTGGTGATGTCTAAAATATATTTTTATAAACTTCTTTAACAATAAAAGAAAAATACGAAAATTTGAGACAATTTTTGTACTGTATGTTTCTAGTAGATGGACATTTATACAAAAACTATAGCTGATACTTTTACGGGTTCAGTTTTGTATTTTTCTCACATTTTGAAAGATATTATATGCGCTTATTTTCGTAAGGCCATTTGGTCACAATTTAAGAATCAAGCTTTCAGGAAAAGCTAATATAGCCCTTGAAGTATTGAGGTATGTTTTCAAAATGACAATTTTTGTTCTACATGCTATTAGTACAAGTAAAACCAGAAGAAAAATAATTTTTGTTTCATTAGGTTTATTTCGGTACCATATCCTTCGTTCTGAAAACAAATTCGAAAAGATTTGAACTCTTTTAAAGAGTAGTGTCAGGGGAACTCAGGGGAACTGGCGCAAAAGCTGAAGTACTAATTAATCACTCCATGGTTTCCACACACGTGACCCATACATATCAAAAAATTCGGACTACTTGCTTTTTCGTTTATATACAGAAATAGGGCGGTTATGCAGAAATTTTTTACTTAAAAAAGTCTGGCAGAAGCCTGTGGAAAAATCAAAAAATTATGTATCAAGTTCCCATTTATCGACAATTCTCTACTTTCTATTTTCAAAAAATCGGGCAAAAGAGAACACCCCCACCTTCGCTCCTCCCCAACCATATATTGTAAATTCGCGTACTCTATATTCATTTCACAAACTACCCAACTTCACTATTCCCTTCCCCAACCAGACATCGAAAAATCATATACCCTGCATAAATTTAATCATCTTCTGCCAATTTCAAGTAAATCGGAGAAGGTTAGATTTTTATCTATTTTTTTGTACAGTGACGTCACTTTTCCTGCAAATTCCGAGAAAATCTGTAAACTTTACTTCAAGGTTCATAGTGTGGGGCAAGGAGAAGGTTCCCGTTCAAATACCCAAAAGTCAAGTACACCATATTGATTTCATAAGCTTCCCCTACGCCTTTGTAAATTTCTACTAAACTTGAGAATTCTAGTTTTTTTTACAGTTTTAGAGGAGACCCCCCTTCCGGCCCAATATCGAAAAATGATATACCGTATATTGTGTATACGTCCCAGAAAATCTCAAGCAAATTATAAGCCCAATTTATAAACAGCAGGGCAAGGAGAGGCCCTTCTTTCCTTACGAATATCACAAAATCAAATATCCATTATAATAATATAACCTACCCCACATCCTCGGTAAATTTCAAGTAAATTGAAAAGTTTAATTGTGTCACGGTTTGTACTTGACCTGTGACCTTTTAAAATAAAATAGCTGTTCTTTGCCTAGACGCCCCCTTCAACCTTCCTGAAAATTTCAAGCAAATCGGATAATTTTGTTCCAATTTTCAAACAGTCGGACAAGGGGAGGTCCCCCTTCCCGACCAAATATTAAAAGAGCAGGTACTCCGTAATAAATTCATAGCATCACGGCGTGTTCTCTGCAAATCTCAAATAAATCAAAGAATTTTTGTTTTTTTTACTGTACTTTAAGCAAAAATCGTATAAAGGGGTGTTCCAACTCCGTGACCAAATATCAAAAAATAAATTGGCGGGTCACCCCTAACCTTCCTTGGTAATTTCACCAAAATCGCAGAACTTTGGCCCAATTTTCAAAAAGTCGGCCAAGGGGGATGTCCCCCTCCCCACCAGATATCAAAAAATGAGGTACCCTATTTTCACCACATGATTACCCTCCACGTTTTCCGAACAAAAGCAACTGCCATGAATTCAAATTATACATTTTTGTAATATGCGCTGTATGTAAAAAAGATTTTCCCGCTTTTCCATTGAAAATTTTCTTTCTATAAACCTCACAGAGCCCGAGACCTTTCCAACGAATGCAAAACCGTGGAAATCGGTTCGTGCGTTCTGGAGTTATTGCGTCAGGAAGGAAAACCCGACTTATTTTTATACCCACCACCATAGAATGGTGAGGGGGGTATAATAAGTTTGTCATTCCGTTTGTACCACATCGAAATGTCGATTTCCGACTATATAAAGTATATATATTCTTTATCAGTGAGAAATTCTAAGACGATAAAACCATGTCCGTTACAGTCTTCAAAAATGAAGCAATCATGCTGAAATTTTGCACAAACTCGTCTTTTGTCTGCAGGCAGGCCAAGTTCGAAGATGGGCTATATCGGTCCAGGTTTTGATATAGTCCCCATATAAACCCACCTCCCAATTTGGGGTCTTGGGCTTATAGAGATCGTAGTTTTTATCCAATTTGGCTGAAATTTGAAATCTAGAGGTATTTTATGACCATAAAGAGGTGTGCCACAAATGGTGAGTATCGGTCCATGTTTTGGTATAGCCCCTTATAGACCGATCTCCCGATTTGACTTCTTGGGCTTATAGAAACCTTAGTTTTTATCCAATTTGCCTGAAATTGGAAATCTAGAGATACTGTAGACCCACAAATACGTGTGCCAAAACTTGTAAGTATCGGTCCATATTTTGGCATAGCCTCCATATCTCCCGATTTCATTTCTTGGGCTTCTAGAATCCGCAGTTTTTATTCAATTTACCTGAAATTGGAAATCGAAAGGTACTTTAGAACCACAAAGAGGTGTGCCAAAAATGGTGAGTATCGGTCCATATTTTGGTATAGCCCCCATATAAACCGATTTCCCAATTTTACTTCTTGGGCTTCTAGAATCCGAAGTTTTTATCCTAATTGCCTGAAATTGGAAATCCAGAGGTATTTTCGGGTCATAAAGAGGTGTGCCGAAAACGGTGAGTATCGGTCCATATTTTAGTATAGTCCCCATAAGAACGATCTCCCGATTTAACTCCTTGGGTTTCTAGAAACCGTAGTTTTTATCTGATTTGCGTGAAATTGTAAATATTCTGGTATTTTAGGCTCACAAAAACGTGTATCGGGTTAAGTTTTTATCGGTCCATTTGGTAATGCCTCCATATAGACCAACTTCACTTCTTGAGGGTGTAGAAGGGGCACTGATCACGAAAATTGCTTGAAACTCAATGTAAAATTTCCAGATTTTACTTCTACAGATTTAAGATTTCAAATCAAGACGTTATTTTATAATTTTCTTGCACACTTACAAGAGATGTTAATGATTCCTCTAAAACTCAAACAAAAATGGTTCTTATAAATCCAGAATCTGATATAGTCCTCATCGGTGAAATCTTTAAATTTATCTTCGGGAAGTGTCCTCAAGTCCTCAAGCCCTCCTGAAATTTCAAAGGAAACCCTAATATTTGATTTATGGTGGTGGGTATTTAAGATTCGGCCCGGCCAAACTTACTGCTTTATGTACTTGTTATATAGTAGAAATAACATATACGCAAACTTGAAATCAGTCCTTACAATTTTCTTAATATTGAATTATCAAGGGCATTTCTGAAATACAGTGCACTAGCGGTAACGAGATCTGGAGCAACTGCACTTTACTGGCACCTCACCAAATCGCTTAAATTTCAAGTATGTTACGTAATTTGGTGTGTTGATTCCAACAAAGTAAAAATTTTGGCCCGGAAGTACCCGGGTCTTGAGAAATAGCCTCATTCAAATTTTGCTATATCTCATTCATTTATGTTTCACGTTTCGTAAATATCTGCTAAAGTTTAGGAGATATAACAACAAATTTAAAATGTTTACCCTAATTTTGTGAAAAATTGTACGTATGTAACTTAAAACATTGGGAGCCAAAAGCTTAATACCGAAAAAGAAATTTTCATAAAAAATATACATGAAATACTAAATTTTGTACTTTTTTAAAGCACCGGTGATGCAATGGTTAGCAGACCCGCCTTCCATAAAAAGAGTGATAGGTTCAATCCCAGTTTCGACCAAACACCAAAAAAAAAAGTTCAGCGGTGGATTATCCCCTATCAGTAATTCTGGTGACAATAGATTGAATAAATAGTGTAAGTAAGCCAGTAACATCAGGCTGCCACAACCTAACCTAACCTAGTTCTTATGAATCATTATAAAAATGTCCATAATCGTTCAGAAAAGGTGCTAATGCAGTATTGGCCTCAATGAGTGAAATTAAAAATTGCATTAAAATCGCATTAAAATACTTACTGAAGATGTTAATGAAGTACATCAAAATGTGTGTAGGGGCAATCTTTATATATATACATTGTATATATTAAACACTATAAGCGAATGTATGTATATATTTGTGGCAATTTCAGTTTATAGGTATAGACATTGCTTTTTTTCATTTATTTTAAAATATTTTGCGTGGTTTGAAAATTTGGCCTAAAGGCAATACAAATATGGGCATAAGAACGTGGTTTTGTTGCTGGGTTTTGGATTTCCAATAAGTGTTGTTTACAATGATACTCCTTTTTATTTCGATTTTCTTTTAAAAATTATCATTTAGAGTCTTGTTTAAATGTCATAAATCCAGCAACAACAATGTAAACATGAAGGCATTCATATATCTTTGTACTTGAACTACCCATTTCAATGTTTCACACATTTGCGTATAGACAAACGCATTTGGTGTAGGTTGTTTTCTAACTTTAATTAAGACAAGTTCAACTAGATTGTTATATCATGTGTTTCTTTTTTTGTTATGATTCTTTAGAATTATTTTTTTTTGTTTGTTTGCTATTTTCCCCGAATGAGTTGTTGAAAAACTTTACTCGTCTTAAATCAGGAGTTTTTAAGTTATTGAAAATTAAAATGTAATACCCTAATGATGTAATATTATGCGATGGTGTTGCAATTTATTTAACCATTTCAAACGTTATTAGTTATCAGCTATAGAAACCCCATACTTTCACCTTCACATATACTGAAAGAAGAGTTTTCTTTTCTGAGGAACGAAGTTGTTTGTCGAAAACTTCGTTCCTCAGAAAAGAAAAAACAGTTTTCTTTTGACTCTATAGAATCTTCTTTAAACTGTAATATAAAAAATTAGAGACAATCGTTGAATCGCATATCATAAATTTGGGTTTGTTTGGTCAAAAAGAATATACTCAATACACTGAAAAAAGCATGTCCGGTCTCAAAGATTTTGTCTTTACTTTAAAAAATTTTGGTACTGATTCCGAGCCAAAGAAGCTGAGAATACAAGTAAGGATACTTTTAAGCCACAATTCTCTTTAACATTTGGGTTCTGTGTACTTTCTTCTAAGAAGCAAATATTAATTTTTCGCTTTTTCAGCTTTTTTTCTTCATATGCTATCAAAGTCCTATAAAAACGAGTTAACGACAGCTTTATTTTCCAAATTAGGACTCGACTTCCAGTAAAAATTATGCTATGTTTCAAGTAAAAACGTCTTTAAAATAAAGTTTTGAAAAACATGTCCTATATTTGAACGATTTTTTGCTTTGTAGTCAAGATGCAAAAAAGACAACAAATTTAAAGACAATTTCATTAAATTTAAAGAATTTTTCTGAATTATTAAAGTCAAGTTGACCTTGGTGGGTATCAACACCACCATGGGATATTAACTTTGTCATTCCGTTTGTGACACATCGAAATATTGTTCTAAGACCCCATAAAGTATATATTCTGGGTCGTGGTGAAATTCTGAGTCGATCTAAGCATGTCCATCCGTCCGTCTGTAGAAATCACGCTAACTTCCGAACGAAACAAGCTATCGACTTGAAACTTGGCACAAGTAGTTGTTATTGATGTAGGTCAGATGGTATTGCAAATGGGCCACTTTTACGTATAGCCCCAGATTTGACCTCCGGGGTCTTCGAGGAGCAAAATTCATCCGATCCGGTTGAAATTTGGTACGTGGTGTTAGTATATGGTCTCTAACAACCATGCAAAAATTGGTCCATATCGGTCCATAATTATATATAGCACCCATATAAACCGATCCCCAGATTTGACCTCCGGAGCCTCTTAGAGGAGCAAAATTCATCCGAGCCGGTTGAAATTTGGTACGTGGTGTTAGAATATGGTCTCTAAAAACAACGCAATAATTTATCCATATCGCACCCAGAAAAAAGTGCCTTCGAAACTAAAGGAAAAAATTTTCATCAATATAGTTTATCCATTTTATTTCCATTAAGGTAAATTTTTGTGAAAAATAATAAAATTTACTCGTTTCAGTAAAAAAATCCTAAACTGTAAGCAGTTAGGAATAGTTCATTAACTAGAATAAGGCATGGAATTTTACTCATCCTATTTTCTTCGCTGGGTATAAGAATTTACTTCTGAAAAAGAAAATTTTATTCACCGATAACAAAGCATTCGTAAAAATAAACAAAAACCGAACTAAAACCAAGTTTCCTCAAAATTAGTAAAATTTCTTATAAAATGATAATTGCGACTTCCTTTATAATAGAAAGTTTTTCATACATACGAACAACACTTGGCATAGAAAAATATTTTAGTTCATTCGTACTAAGAAGTATGCAATCCTTTCAAAACTTAAGGAAACACACTTGTTAGAATATAGGAAATTTTCCTAAATTTCTATTGTTTACCTGTAATCGATACCTGTCATCGTAATCGATGTGTTTGCGCGTGGGTGTAATCGATATATTTGCGCGTCGGTTGTTTTTTTAGTTGGAATCGCGTTGTTTTGGTATACGGAGAGATTGTTAAAAAATAATATGGTAAAATAATATAATAAATAACAAATAAAATATATAAAATATTTGTTATTTTAAATTAGTGAGAAAAAATTTCGTTTTTTAAATAAATCTATCAATATTCGTGATAGTGTATAAAGAAAGAAAACACCAGCAGAATAACAACCCTTTCATTTGTCTTCATTTTGGAATCTTCAATTATCAGGTAATATTCAGTGACGCTAACCTTTTGCAACAAAAATGTTTTATGATTTTTTTTTTTTATATTTGTAGGTATTGAAATTGTAAAAGGAGGACAAAATCGTTAGGCAGCAACTTATTAAAAGTGAAAAGTACAAGAAGAAGAAAAAGTGCGTTTTACAGTTGATAATATCACACGGAAATTGGAAATAGTGGAATAATAAACTAATATTTCAAAGAGATTCGATGCTGTTGATTCTTAATAAATATATTCAATATATTAATAAAACATGTCTTTTATTGAAGATAAAATTGCTTATAGAAATAAATAAAATTGTATTTAAAAACGAAGGTAAGCAGTTCTAATTATGAAGTAAAAGTTTTACCACAAATGTGTAAGATTTGTCGAAATGAATGAAAAAATTTCAATAAAATCATTCCATATATGAATTCAAATTAGTTAAATTTTTTCATTCTGTAGTATAGTGGTATATAAATATAGGAAAATGTTAACTAATATATGGAATGCATTATTCCTAATTTCTACGAAAATCACATCGTTCAAACAAATAAAAATGTCTTTGGCGCTATACGAAGTTCAACTTTCTTCACAATGAGTTCATTTTAACTTAAAGAAGGGGTCACTTTTTTCTGGGTGCGGTTCCCATATAAACCAATCCCCAGATTTGACCTCCGAAGCCACCGGAGTACGTGATGTAAGTATATAGTCTCTAAAACTACGCAAACATGTATCCATATCGGTCCATAATATAGTCCCCATTTAAACCTATACGAATATACGAATTTAATCTGCTTTTTTTCGAAGATTATGTTAAGAAGTTTTAAGATATCTTGCCATCGGTAAGTATTGCCACAATCCAAGTAATGCGATTGTGGATGATAATCTTGAGTAGAAGATTCTACGCAATCCGTGGTGGGGGGTACATAAGATTCGGCCTGGCCGAACTTACGACCGTATATACTTGTTATAACTCGCTTTTTAATGGATAATTTTAACTTTTTTGTTTCAAATGGATTAAAAACAGAGTAATAGTTAATAAAATGGTACAACTTATTTAAATTTTGTCGATAAAAATGCGACATCCGTTCCAGAAAAATTGAGAATTTGTGATAAAATATGAGATTAAAATTTTCAGACAAACGTTAGAATGCACTAAAAATCATAAAAAATTATGAAAATTTTTTATTTGGCAAAATATCATAAAATTTTTTAATTCAGATCCAAAATACTGAATTCGAATCTCACCTTAAGAAGTGATGCAAATTCAGTGCAACGGCTGTTGAAATGGTTATCATCCGTCCTATGACAAGCCCATATTAAATTCATTGCTTCTGCGCCAATTTTGCACCAGTTCTTGATTCAAAAAGACAATTTTCACTACGTTTTTGGCGACGTTTTATTTTTGCTGGGAGTCTAAATTAAATTACGTTTAAGTTAATTAATCTAATTTAATTTGTAATTGGAGGACTTTGAGCTAAGGTAATAAATCATTTTCTATCCATTTTTTTTATTCATTTTTACTTATTTATTTTATTTATTCTTCGACAACAATACCCTAATTTCTCTAAATTACAGTACAGGTATTAGAATTTAAAATGAAGTTTATAAAATTATAAATTAAATGACATAAATAAAACATGAAGTAATATGAAACGAAATTAAGCAAAATAAAATAATACGAAATAAAGGGTGATTCTTTTGAGGTTAGGATTTTCATGCATTAGTATTTGACAGATCACGTGGGATTTCAGACATGGTGTCAAAGAGAAAGATGCTCAGTATGCTTTGACATTTCATCATGAATAGCCGAACGATCTGCCACAACGTCGAATTTTCAGTGAATGGGCCCTAGAAAAGTTGGCAGAAAATCCGCTTTTTTATCGACAAATTTTGTTCAGCGATGAGGCTCATTTCTGGTTGAATGGCTACGTAAATAAGCAAAATTGCCGCATTTGGAGTGAAGAGCAACCAGAAGCCGTTCAAGAACTGCCCATGCATCCCGAAAAATGCACTGTTTGGTGTGGTTTGTACGCTGGTGGAATCATTGGACCGTATTTTTTCAAAGATGCTGTTGGACGCAACGTTACGGTGAATGGCGATCGCTATCGTTCGATGCTAACAAACTTTTTGTTGCCAAAAATGGAAGAACTGAACTTGGTTGACATGTGGTTTCAACAAGATGGCGCTACATGCCACACAGCTCGCGATTCTATGGCCATTTTGAGGGAAAACTTCGGAGAACAATTCATCTCAAGAAATGGACCGGTAAGTTGGCCACCAAGATCATGCGATTTGACGCCTTTAGACTATTTTTTGTGGGGCTACGTCAAGTCTAAAGTCTACAGAAATAAGCCAGCAACTATTCCAGCTTTGGAAGACAACATTTCCGAAGAAATTCGGGCTATTCCGGCCGAAATGCTCGAAAAAGTTGCCCAAAATTGGACTTTCCGAATGGACCACCTAAGACGCAGCCGCGGTCAACATTTAAATGAAATTATCTTCAAAAAGTAAATGTCATGGACCAATCTAACGTTTCAAATAAAGAACCGATGAGATTTTGCAAATTTTATGCGTTTTTTTTTTTTTAAAAGTTATCAAGCTCTTAACAAATCACCCTTTATTTCGAAATTTTTTTAAGTACAATAACAAAATATTCTCATATGACAATATCATTATTTGTTTGCAAATATTGTTCAGTGGCAAACATAAATATATCGAAATGCAATGTCAAACATACAAAACTAGCCCTCCCTAATACAATACATCCAGACACAAAAACTCGTATTCTATTCTGGGTGGGCAATTGGAAATAAATGTGAGTAGAACAAAAAAAAACATATAGCTCCACAAATAGGGAGTAGCGATTTATATTCGTCTGGCATGAGTTACAACATTCTAAACACATGTAAGTGGTCACAAATGCCATTCATTGGGTGCCACAATGTGGTTGTGCATTGAAATTTAGTTCAATGTCTGCTAAAAATGTTTGCTTTATATTTCAATTTAACTAAACCAACTACTACACACACACAGACAGACACATATAAACGATAAAATGAGTGGGATAACAGAGGTGTCTATATAAATAATCAACTAGAACATTATTCATTGCAATTGTACCATTTTTTTGTTTGTGCTACTATATAGAAATTTTGCAAAATACATCAAGGTTATCGAATGCTTTGAAAATACAAAAAAACACAAACATAACATAGTAGGATATTTTTTATTAAAAACTGACTGAATTTTAGGCTGAACATACTACAAAGACAATAAGTTATTAGCCTACCACAAAATACAAAAAAAAAAAACAATTTATTTTTCAAAATACCTAGGAATCGTAACGTTTTTGTTTTGTTACAATTTTTTTTCTCCAGAACGGTGGATGGGGTAGTTTGTGGCTCAATTTGGCCAATTTGACCATGCGGTGTACATCGCCAATTCGGCAGATGTTGGTGAGTGCAGTTCACAATTTCGAATTTTCCTTAGACCACGGTGTGCACTATTGCGGACATTATCGACATTTTTATTGGCAAGTTAAAGAGATCTACATCTGTGTGAAAGATCTACATCATATTATACTTTCGACTCAAACTCGACGTCTATCAAAAACGTAGAAATTAGTTTTTTTTTTAAATTTGAAGATTAAAGAAAGTCGAGTTTGACCAATTAATTTTAATTTTTTGAATTTTACCCAGTACAAATAAAATAATAATAGTACAAACACAAAAAAACATCAGAAAAAAATTCCAAGTGATTTAAATTGAATTTTAAAAAATATTCAACTAAAAATTTAATTGGTTCAAAAAATGTTTTAATTGCGACAAAAATCAATCACAACAATTAATTATTCTATCAATTATTTTTTTAATAGAAACAATTAATTTTCTAATTGACTTTGGTGATTGATACTATCCTCCCTGAGATTGAAGACATTAAATTAATTGGATCAATTAGTTTCGATTAATTCAAGACAAACAATTATTTTTTTTCTGTGTATCCACTTCTCTTCTGACGTGGAATTTTCCATCACATATGTGTTAGTATTGTTTGAGACGACTTTTTTTTTTTTGGCTGGGTACTTTTTTGAAATTTATGGTTTCTTTAATTGACATATAGCTTGTTTTCATTTCAAGAGTCTTGTTTTGAAATTAACGGTTTCTTTGCATTCCATATTCTTTATTTTTATTTCTAGATTATTTTATTTTAAATGTGCCTCATATTTTATGAAGCAATTTAATTCGTAATTTAAGCACAAATAATTTTTGTATTTTGCTTATATTTCGATTAGAGATAATTAGAGTTATCTTACGAAAATATTTGCTTGGGAAATATCTATATACATATTATAAATAATGAACTATTTTTGATTATGGTATAAAAACGAAACCGTTTTATACATTTCTAATCATAAAATACGAAACATTTTATTAATTATGATTTAATCATTTATAATTTGTATATGTGATTTATTTTGCCTTTTTAATTAGAATCGTAGGTGGTAGCAAAAATTCTATTATCAGGCAGAATTTATTACTAATCAATATTCATAATGACATTATTGACTCTGAATGCTGCAAGGCGTGTCACCTCATTATAATAAACTAGAATAATAAAAACCAGAATATTATTATAAATTAATTGGAATATTTGTATAAATTAATTGGAGCCCAATCAAACATCTGGTCAGAGAAGTGGTAAATTTCAGACTTTTGTATATGAAGAAGAAAGATATCGTAGTTGAGAATATAAATAAGATCTTCCACTTGGAAGATCGTTGCATATAGGGGTTACATCACTTGCCACAATATCAAAAACTAAAAATATCGTGTTTTAATCGGATACCTCAGAGTAAAAATGTTTTCTTAATTCCAAAAAAAACAAACTTTAAACCAAAGATGCTAAATCCTCAAAATAAGTCTTAGCCTATATTTGAAGCGTTTTTATCTTAAATCTAAAGACTCAATATTTCAGTTAATTTAAGGACGATTTCTTTAAATCAAATATGTTTTTTGTAATGCCTTTGTTCAAAGACATGCGACGGAGGGACGCATATTTACAAAATTTGTTTTCTAAATTGAATGAAAAAAATTTTTGAAGTAAAGATTATAAACTTTGTTTTAATTAAAATGTCATTATTTTAAAGAAATTTGTCTTTAATATTTTGTAAGTTGCGCATCCAAAAATGTAGGTGGCATAATCTGTAGTATCACGTAAATATCTTTTTCCAGTGCGGAATAGGAGAAAACTAAACTTGTCATTCCATTTGTAATACATTAAAATATTTATCTCTGAACTCATAGATATACATATAAATCGATCCCTGTTTGATTTCTGAACTCAAATAAACGTTTGCTTAGATCCCAAGATTTTGACCTTCCCTGAAGGATGTGGCTTCTTCAAAATAAAGACATTCTTAGGGACTTATCTGGGATCAATAAAATTAAAATTAGGATACTGATTTTATTTATTGAATTTACATTCTACATTGAATAAAAGCATACTCGGTTCCAAAGATTTTGTCTTTACTTTAAAAAATTTGGTATTGATTCCGAGCCAAAGAAGCGGAGAATACAAGTAAGGATAATTTTAAGACACAATTCTCTTTTAAAATTAGGTTTTGTGTACTTGCTTCTAGGAAGCAAATTTTAATTTTTCGCTTTCTCAGCTTTTTTTCTTCATATGCTATCAAAGTCCTTTAAAAACGAGTTAACGGCAACTTTATTTTCCAAATTAGGACTCGACTTCCAGTAGAAATTATGCTGTGTTTGAAGCAAAAAACTTCTTTAAAATAAAGTTTTGAAAAACATGTCCTATATTTGGACGATTTTTTGCTTTGTAGTCAAGATGCAAAAAGACAACAAATTTAAAGACAATTTCATTAAATTTAAAGAATTTTTCTGAATTATTAAAGTCAAATTGACCTTAGCCTTTAAATTTTTTCTTTCATGTTAAGATACCCAATTTTAAGTCAAATCACTTAATTATAAGGACAATATGACTTCATTGAAAAGTTTATCGATTTTTGGACAAGGAAAATAACTTTATTTTAGAGAAATGCGTCTTCTATGCTAAGCAAAATTTGTATTCGTATTTTAAAGACATGAAATCTTTGACCTCACGACAATATTTTTTTCAGTGTATTTACGTACTAACAAATGTCAATTTAAAAATTCAAAATTATAACGGATACTCCAAAGAAAAAAATGATTTCTTAATCCCAAAAACACTTTAAACCAAAGATGCAAATATCCTCAAAATAAGTCTTAGCCTTTATTTGAAACGTAATTGTCTTAAATCTAAAAATGCAGTATATCAGTAAATTTAAAAACGATTTCTTTAAATAAAAATATTGTTCTTCACTTTAAGGAAAATTTGCCTTACTTCAAAGACACAAGACTTTAACGGAGAGACACAAATTTTTAAAATTTGTATACTACATTTAATGAAAAAAATTTGAAGCAATGTTTATAAACTTTATTTTAATTAAAATTGCATTATTTAAAAAATTATTGTGTAAATTGGGTTTTCTAAAATTTAGGTTGCATAATATTTTATATGTTAATATTTTTTCAGTGTGGAGCCTCCTGGAACAGCCACTTCATCCAATCCGATTGAAACTTGGTACGTGATATTAACATATGTTTCCGAACAATCAACAATTCTAAAAAGAAAATTTTTAATTTATACTTATTTTGAGTTTCTTTCTTCATACGCTCTCAAAGTTCTAGTTAAAACGTGCTGAAAACATCTCTTTTTTAATGCTTTTTTGCGTTGTAGTTAAAATACAAAAAGCCAAGAAACTTAAGGACGATTTCATTAATTGTAAAGAATTTGACCAAATAAAATCTTCACTGAAAAAAATATTTACGTGATATTAAGGATTACGCAACCTAAGTTTTAGAATGTGCAATCTACAAAATATTAAGGACAAATTTCTTTAAAATAATGAAATTTTAATTAAAATAAATTTTAAAATCTTTTCTTCAAACATTTTTTTCATTGAATTTGGGACACAAATTTTAGAAATTTGCGTCCCTTCGTTAAAGTCGCATAAATAAAATAAACAAACACATTTTTGATTTAAAGAAATCAACTGAAATGTTGAATCTTTAGATTTAAGATAAAAACACTTCAAATATAGGCAAAGACTTAAAGGATTCAGCATCTTTGGTTTAAAGGATTTTTGGAATTAAGAAACCCTTTTTATACCCTCCACCATAGGATGGGGGTATATTAACTTTGTCATTCCGCTTGTAACACATCGAAATATTGCTCTAAGACCCCATAAAGTATATATATTCTGGGTCGTGGTGAAATTCTGAGTCGATCTGAGCATGTCCGTCCGCCCGTCCGTCTGTTAAAATCGCGCTAACTTCCGAACGAAACAAGCTATCGACTTGAAACTTGGAACAAGTAGTTGTTATTGATGTAGGTCGGATGGTATTGCAAATGGGCCATATCGGTCCACTTTTACGTATAGCCCCCATATAAACGGACCCCCAAATTTGGCTTGCGGGGACTCTAAGAGAAGCAAATTTCATCCGATCCAGCTGAAATTTGGTACATGGTGTCAGCATATAATCTCTAACAACCATGCAAAAATTGGTCCATATCGGCCCATAAATATATATAGCCCCCATATAAACCGATTCCCCGATTTGGCTTGCGGAGTCTCTAAGAGAAGCAAATTTCATCCGATCCGGCTGAAATTTGGTACATGGTGTAAGTATATGGTCTCTAACACCCGTGAAATCGATCCATAATTATATATAGCCCCCATATAAACCGATCACCAGATTTGACCTCAGGAGCCCCTTGGAAGAGCAAAATTCATCCGATTCGATTGAAATTTGGTATGTGATGTTAGTATATGGTATCCAGCAACCATGCAGGAATTGGTTCATATCAGTCCATAATTATATATAGCCCCCATATAAACCGATCCCCAGATTTGACCTCCGGTGCCGTTTGGAGAAGCAAAATTCATCCGATCTGGTTGAAATTTGGTACGTGGTGGTAGTATATGATATTTAACAGCCATGCCAAAAGTGGTCCATATCAGTCCATAAACAAATATAGCCCCTATATAAACCGATCCCGAGATTTGGTTTTGGAGCCTCTTGGAGGAGCAAATTTCATCCGAGTCAGTTTAAATTTGGTACATTGTGCTAGTATATGGCCGTTAACAACCATGCCTAACTCAGATAAATCGATCCCCAATCACACAAAAATTGGTCCATATCAAGTTCATAATTGTATAGCCCCCATATAAGCGACTCCCATATTTCAATTCTTGCTCTCTACCACGTATGGACTAATTCACAATTTAGAAAACTATGCTAAGAAGTTTTAAGATACCACAACCCAAGTAATTCGATTGTGGATGACAGTCTTTCGTAGAAGTTTCTACCCAATCCATGGTGGAGGGTACATAAGATTCGGCCTGGCCGAAATTACGGCCGTATATACTTGTTTACTTTGAAGTATTCTTTATAATATGGATTTTTAAACTAGCATTTGTTTGTACGTGAATAGCGAAAAGAGATTGGAAATTTTTATAAATTAAATCTGCATCATAATTTTAATTTTATTGATCCTAGATTTAAAGCCAGATAGGTCGCTAAAAAGTTTCTTTATTTTAAAGAAGCCGCATGTTTGGCTCAGAATTAATACCAAAATTCTTAAAGGAAAGTCAAAATCTTTGGATCCAAGTAAATTTTTTTTTTTAATTGTTCATTCAAGTAAAGATACTCAGTTTTAAGTAAAAATTTATCGAATTTTTGATAAGGCAAAACTTAATATCAGAGCTAGCTGTCATGATGTGGAGGAAAAGGAATCAATTAAACACCTCTTGTGTGAGTGTCCTGCTGTTTTGTGTAAGGCGTAAGCGAATTTTAGGAGCATATAGCTTTAGATTACTGGCGGACCTGGAAAGCGTTAACTTAAGCAGTTTGTTAAAGTTTTTGGAGCAATCTGGTTGGTTCAACAAAAGTAAATAATAAAGAAGGTTCAGTGGTTAAGACTACACTGAAAAAACAGTGAACCCACCAGGAAGAAAACTTTCGGTTAATTTTAGAAAATTTTGAATATTTATTGAAAATTTTAACTAAACAGTATTACAAACGTCCGCATCACGCCGATGTCATAAAAATAAGTACATATTTTTCGACAAATTCAAGAAAATTTATTAGACATAACTAAGTTTTTTCACTTGTTAAAGAAAATTTTGTAGTTTGAAGGACAAACTTGGAGTTCAAAATTGCAAGAATGTCTTTAGTGACATACGAAGTTCATGATGGACGCATTTTTGGTAAAATTTACAAATATAAAGAAATTCTGAACTATTTTGTGGAAGACACGAATTTAGTTCATCTTTATGCTTCATTGGAGTATATTTTTTTCCTCGGGTTTAGTTAATTTAACTAACGTACACAAAAAATTATTAAAGTAAAGAAAACTTTCTCTAAACATAATAATTCCATGAACTAAAATAAAGTTAAATTGGCTTTAGTGAAATAGAGAGTTCACTTTTTTTTTGAGTGTAGAAGTGCCCATATGTAATAGGTACTTTTAGTTAAATGTGGTATCACAATGGACTGAATAGTCTAAGTGAGCCTGAAATTTAATCGGTCTGCCACTTTAACCTAACCTAACACAATATTAGAGCTATGCTAAGCAAAATTCGCATTCGTATTAAAGAAAGTTTAAAAATCATAACTATGACACATACTTCAACGAAAAAAATATTTTTTTTATTAACAAAAAAAAAAAAAAACAAAAACCAAACCATTTGCAAAATCCTCAAAACAAATATTAGCCTTTTTATCCAAAGATTAAATTTTTCACTTAATTTAAGGACGATGTCTTTAAATCCAAAATAGTTTTCTTTACTTTAAAAGAAATTTGCCTTACTTCAAAAACGTATCACTTTAACAGAAGGACGCAAATTTTTATTTAATTTATTTATTTTTATTTCTATTTATTGTAAAAATAACCAAACCTATAGGCCAATAGAAAATGGTTACAAAAAATACTACAAAAATATCTTTACATATATAAATATCTAACAAAAATAAAAATTAAAAAAAAACTAGCAATAATAAATGCTAATCGAGAAAAACAAAGAACATGTGATAATACTTTAACTGGCAAGTGATACAAAGAGTAATGGAAATACGTTATATATGCTCCAATCCTATATCTAAATAAAAAAGTTATAAGTTACCTTAAATCAATTCATGGAGTCTACTAACGAGAGCCTACGAAAAAAAATCCACATATGCCTTGTGATATATTCTACAAGCTTAAGTGTATTGTAGCTTTATTGATATTTGCCGGAAACTCTTTTTTTTTTTTTATACACACAATGGGAATCACAATGAGTAATTTTTTGCTAGGTTTCGTTTTTATTTTGCAATTTCCAATGAACAATATGTATTTATTTAAATTTTATTTATTATTTCTTTTTTTTTTTTGAAAATTTTATTGTCATTGTTGGTGTTGCTATTGAACGAATTTTCACTTGAAATTAACACGCCACAAAATAATTTGTTGATATAAATTTTTTGTATGGACGGCGATATTTATTTATTTGTTTTTTTATTCTTTGTAATTTAAGCTGAACTCCAACTTGCTGCTTGCTTCTTTTTTTGTTGTTGTTGTGGTTTTAACTTTTGTCTGAGGACAATGAAATTTAACACTTTTTTCGGTTATACCATATGGAACTTTCCTGTTTCACTTTTACAGCGTTTTTTTTTACTTTTTCTTGTGATTTCTTTACTTTTATTTTGTTTTAGGATTTTATTCCAAGTTCTCTTGTGTTTTTCAAATAATCGTTGTTGGCTGTTTTAGCTCCTCTAGACAACTGACATCATTTGCAGCGTTTTTTTGTTTTGTCTTACTTGCCGTCTTTCCGTTTAGACTGGTTCTGTGAACGTAAAAGTGTTATACACCCCGTCTTGAACGATGCTCTTTCTTCTCGTCTAAGGTCTCACGTTTTAATTCGTTGCTAATGACTTTCAGTTCAAATATTTATTTTTTTATTATTTTCTTAAAACGGCTAAAATATCTTTTATGACTTTTTACCTTATTTTTTTTTTAATATAGAGATTTTATTATTTAGTGTTAAACATTCACTTAGTATTATAGTAGTTCACTTTTGTTGTAGTTTGGTTGGTTTTTCCTTTGCTTTTTTTG
The DNA here is from genome assembly GCF_050003625.1 of Haematobia irritans. NCBI lineage: Eukaryota > Metazoa > Arthropoda > Insecta > Diptera > Muscidae > Haematobia > Haematobia irritans. The sequence goes on from NC_134398.1 coordinate 26,189,678, forward strand.
GAATCAATTTTATAGACTCTGTTGTGTTATGGTTTTTATTTTTGCTTTTTATTCCTATTTGTTATCTTCGTTTTTTGGCAATGCCTCGATTGTAGCAGCTGAGTTTTTTACGAGTTTCAAAACTCATCTGACTTTTATCGTTCTCTGTCTGTGAAACCGTCGCTTAAGCCCGCCAACGCTGTACTAAAAACGTTGGATTACTGTCTTGGCCATTAAATAAGTTTTCATCGATGATGTCAGCTGTGTTAGCCATGCTTCGTTGTTAGAGTATTCGTTTCCAGAGTTAAGAGAATATTTAACTATAACTCTCTTAAATGTTATTTTTAAGAAAAGAGTGTGGGCTAAACCAATTTATAAATTATATTCTGAAGGGAATTTTTGTAAAAATTTTACAAATTATTTCCAAAATAACGTGCTGATTTTCTTGTAATAAAGACTAATAAAAAACATAATTTAAGATTGGTTTGTTTAAATCAATAAAGTTTGTCTTTACTTTAAGGGAAATTTGTCTCAGGAAGTAAATTTTCCTTACAGTAAAGAAAGACTTTATTGATTTAAAGAAGCAATCCTTAAATTAACTGAGATAGTGTATAATTGAATTAAATATAAAAGGGCTTGAAATACAGGCTAAGACTTATTCAGGATCAGCGTTGCCAATTTAGCTTTTTTCCCGCTAGATTTGGCTTTTTTTGAAGACGTTTAGCGGGAAAAAAATGCATTTAGCTTTTAGCTTTTTTTCTGGCTTTTTTTCATGACCCTTTTAGCTATTTTTGGCTTTTTTTATTTTCGACATGTTTCTATTGAAATATGGATAAATCGGCGTTTTTATCTAAGCCTTGCTGCAAGTATAAGGGTTTCCACATATTTCAAAGCTCAGTTGAAACATTAATAATGAGTCCAGCCATTATGTGGGCATTTTTGTAGCAAATACACTTTGTTGTAAAGTTTTTTCATTATATACATAAAAGTTATCGTAAACTTTAAATCTACTATTACCATACAAATTTGTTAGATAAACTGTCAGTAAATTATTGGGAATATTATCATTTGACTCGTTTATCCTTTTTATGTTATTATAATATTCTAAAGTTATTACGATATTACTAAATTAAAATAGTAGATGTGAATAGCTTTGTGCACTGAAAAAATATTGTCGTCTCCTTAAAATACGAACGCGAATTTTGGTTATAATAGCATTTGTGAATTTCTTTTATATAAACTGTTTTCCTTGTCCAAAAGACGATAAAGTCGTTTTGTCCTTATAATTAAGTGATTCAACTTAAAAATGGGTATGTTTTCATGAAAGAAGGAAGAATTAATGAAATAGTCTTTAAATGTGAGGAGTTTTTGCATCTTAACCACAAACCAAAATAGCGTTCAAAAATAGAAGATGTTTTTCAACACTTTATTTTAAAAACGTATATATACAATAATTTCTACTTGAAGTCGAGTCTGAATTTGGAAATTTAAGTTGGCGTTAGCACGTTTTTAAAGCACTTTGATAGCTCATGAAGAAAAGGAAAATGTTTTTACTGGGAAATGTAAACTATAGGAATTTTCTACAATTTAAATAAAAGTAATGTATTTCGAATTTTTCACAATTGCAAAACTAAACTAAAATTTTATTTAAAAAAATGACAAATCATTTTTTTTACCAAATCCAAAGCATGCTTAGATCATTTAATATTTTAAAATAACGAGTAAATAAAATAGAGGTGTTGGGAAGGTAGCTCCCACAAAACGAAGGACTTCCAGTAAAAAATTTGTGATAGTAATCAAAATGTATCGAATACGCAAACAGAGCTAATATGCCTTAGATATTGTTACAGTCTCACAGAAGTGGAATTAAAATGAAAATAATATGCATTGTAAGTGAAATAAAGCCTTTAAGTTTGTTAAATTTCAATCAAAAATGTGACTTTTGATACAAAAAAATTTAGCTTTTTTTCTAGCTATTTTTTAGAATTTTTTAGCTTTTTTTAGCTATTTTTTTGGG